>NW_008239110.1:10430380-10497227 GCF_000691975.1 Corvus brachyrhynchos
AAAATAAAGTAGTTCGGTTTCAAGCAAATATTCCAAGCTCATCTGATACCATTATAATAAATGGTTAAAAGCTCAAGTGGTTAACAAAAGTAGTTAAATTTCTCTCACTGTCTGAACAGGTAGAAAATTAATCCAAGAGCATCTCTCTGAAAATGTCTTGTTCCCTGTACATAAAATTCAATGTAGAGGTTGTAGGCACAAATATCTCACAAAGTAAAAGTATAGAATAAATGTCCTGAAAATTCTAGAATGAAATCAGAGGTTAAAAGCCATTATAAAAATGGTGCTATTATAGTAAGGTAATTGTACATTTCTAATGTCCAAGATAAGCTGATGTGTCATTGTTCAAGCACTGCACAAAATAGTGTTGAGCCACGATTACCTCAGTTCTGCCTCAGCACAGGCAGAGCTATGGTTAAGCAAGCTTTTCCTCAACATATTTTCTCCTATTTATGCTCCCTAGTAACATCTACCTGAGAATGCAGTAATTACCTTAATGTTTGAGGTATGTTGGAGGGAATATGGTGATATGGCAGTGTATACCTGTCAATCGGGGTGAAAATGTATTCTCAAGAGCTGGCCTGTGTTACTGGAAAGAAGAAGAAAGACACATGGGTGAAACAGATACCCAGTTATGAAAAAGGACCAATTTGCACTGGAGCTCTCACAGCAGTGCTGCTGCTTTGGTGAGGAGAGGGTCACACAGACAGGCAGCTGGCAGGAGCTGTAGGTATCCCAGCACCAGCCAGAAGGCGTGGCTCTAAGTGCTGGGTCTGGTGCTTGCCCCTCCTCAGCTCACATGCTCAATCCCCCTCCTGCAGCTAAGACACTCTCCAGTCAGAGCCTTCAAACCCTGAAGCTTAAATTTAGTTCCCAAGTCATCTTTATGCTTTTACATGATTAACAAAAGTGCTGAAGCCTGAGAGTTGCTGCTATAATCAGGTCAATCCCTACTTCCTGATGCTGCTAAATCACAGTAAACATCCCTTTTGCCAAAACTTTTTTGCTGACAGCAGGTGATGGGAAGAAGGAATACACTTATTTATATTCCACCTTCTCCCCTTACATGTATATAATGCACTTACCTATAAGCAGCACTCCATTATTTCTCTGCTGATCCTTTGCTGGGAGTTACACAGGGCAGACCGACAGGCAGTTAGATGCCTCTGAGATGGACAATATTCCCTTGTGCTTGGATGGCAATGTTTTATTCCCCTTGTGTTACATCACCTTTCACCACTGCAGCTAATGCATGTTGACAAAGCATAAGGTTCTGTGTTTATTGCTTGCCTCCGTTACCCATTCATTGGCTCAAACTGTCCTCTCAGACAGGAACAACTGCAGGAACTGCACTATAACACTGTAGTTACTTCTTAGTTGTAGAACTTGCTTCTTGATCAGTAAAGTATATCATTAAATCCATGTGCACATTTTCCAGAACAACTTTGACTTCATTTTTCTTCAAAATAGATTCTATTTTCTTGACCAAAATGTACAATAAAAACTGCAATTATTATTAAACAAATAAAATCAATGACAGCAACATATTACTTTAAGTAGATCAACTCTCTTTAGAATAATAATCTTTAGAAAAGTTCATCATTATGTTAAACCAATGTATGTGAGACTGTAATGAAAATATGAAAGCTCATTTATGTACAAAAATCCTGCAGTGTTCAGGTTTTCTCAAAACCTGTTAGGCAATCAAATAGTTCCCTCAGCACTTGTCAAGAAAAAAAATATTATATTTTGCAAGTGTAATTTCTATAATAAGAATGAAAATAAAAATGAGAAAAGCATATTGACCTCTTTGCAATGAATGAGATCCTGTTCTCTTTATTTTTCCTGGAAATCTGAGAAATTACAATCTTTAACTTAGAGTCTTGGGAGAAAATTGCTTCTTGCAACTTCAAAGAATTAACGAGATTCCAGCTGCTTCAGTTTCAATGGTATTTCTTTACTTATACACATCTAAGAGACTAGACCAAGGAAAATTCTTGTCTTTTCTTTTGTATATTAAATTTTCAGATCAAGGTAGGAACTTAGAAACCTTCCAGTAAAGGAAATTAAAAAAAAAAAAAAAAAAGAGAAAAAAAAAAAGAGAAAGAAAGTTTTTTAAATATCAGTTCTTCACAAGAACAAATTTTACTGGCAATACTATTAATCACACCTTATTTGATTCACTCATGTCTCATTCAAGCTGAGGGGAATGTGATACATCTCAACAGCCCCATTTGGCAACACTGATATTCTCAAGGTCAACACCACCAGAATGTTTTCCTTACCTAATGGAAATCAACATTTATTTTCTTTTTCAAATGGAATTTAGTGCTGATGAATGGAGCCTACATATTATTCTGGAGATGAAAAGTTTGATTTAAAGCCTGTCCTGAGGTCTTTTTGTTCAGGCTTGGTGTGCTTTGCTTGGATCAGGCCCCAGGTCTTTCGTTTACCTGTGCTCAAACAGGGGGGTTGCCCTACAGAGGTTCCCCCTAGGGAGGGGAAGCTGTGTTCTGTCTTTGGGCTGATCTTGACAATTGTTATGCTCTTTTCAGGGGCAAAGCACAAATGCACAGGACATTTAATACTTCTTGGAAGCCCCCAGTTCTAAGCTGAATGATACATCTCAGCTGCCTACATTCAAAAGAGTTGCCCACATCTCTCTTATTCTGAAAAAACTTTTTTTCAGAACAAGCCAAGATGTATTAATTGGTTAGCTTGAGGTGGTCTTAAATAAGAACAGGAACAATAAGTCTACTCTTTTTTACATTTTTGACTTGTTTGTTGGTTCATCTCTCACCTCCCAATGTATTCCACAGGAACATTTCTCATTACCCACAACAAAAATGTTTAATGTCAGGTTTTGTTGCATTTGTTCTCACTATTGTCCAGTAGTACAAAAAATTTTTCTTCTTAGTATCTTTTGTATCTCCAAGAAAACTCTTTTCAGATGTTGAAAATACCTGAATCTGGACCAAACAAGTCATATAAACTTTTCTGTCCCAAAACATCATAAATGTTTCGTGTTCACTGGAGAAAAGCACAGTTAAGGAAATTGAATACAGTTTCAAGCAACCAACAGAGAAATTTGCGACATGATCTATAGCGACCGCTAGTCTCTAAATTGAAGGTTTACACCTAAGTTTCTCAATGGGTAAGATGTGGGGCAGGAAGGGATCCAGGGTTCAGTTATCTACAAATCTGTTCCAGTGTCCCAGAGACACTAACATCACAGAGGGGTTGATCCAGCAGGCACTTCATTGCTGGCAGTGCAGTACAGCACTAGGAGTCTTTCAGCACCGTGGGGCTTTTCCCACCACACCTATTTGATACAAGATAATTTTACAGAATGTATTTGTTATGGTTCTTTTTCCCACCACACCTATTTGATACAATGCATGAGGGAGAAAAAGTACCTTGTAGTGACAGAGTTGGGTGTCCTTTTAGCCTGAAATATCATGAAATACAGTGACAGTTGGATGTGCCACAGAAGAAGCACCATCTGAGCCAGAACAGGTACAGATAGAGCTTTATTAAACAATCTCACTTCTTTTTTGGACTGATGAGCTTTCAGCTATATATCAACCTCAAAGGACGAAATATTACTACTGAAAATAGAAGTGGTAATAGCATATGCCATGCACAATAGAAATTTCAGGATTTGCACATATATGACCAGGAATAAGAAAAACAAAATATATGTATATCAGCTGGGATTTTCCATGATTGTATTTCACATCTAAAATAGCTCTGAAAGTATCATCTGCACATGACAACCCTTGCATAAAATAAAATTTAAGATATTAGCAGCTACATCCTCACCAAAAAAATGTAATGCTAATTCTTTTTATGTTGTTTGAATAGGACTTGGATCAACCTGGTCTGGTGGAAAGTGTCCCTGCCCATGGCAGGATGGCCAGAACCGTGTGATCTTTATGGTCCCTTTCAACATGAAATATTCTGTGATTCTATGGTTCTAAGATAATTTTACAGAATGTATTTGTTATGGTTCTCTTCCATTTACAAGAAAAGGTTTGATTTATTATTTATTTCATTTTACATTTTCTTAAAATTAAACCCTGGGCAACTTTTGACCAACACCATTATTACTAGTGATATTTAACCAAAAATTTTTCTGACAATGTAGATCACTCTGAACAGCTCATTTCTTTTTCCTGATGTACAGCCAGTATAGTCACCACATGGAATATTTAGCCACATGCTATGGCTCCTGTTTTTTGAGTCTTTCCTGCTGTGTATCACCACTACTGATTAAAGAAATAAGAGGAGAAAAGAAAAAAGTGGCAATGAATATATGGATTCTTTCTTGTGAGAATGTCATAGTTTAGGAATGGTTTCCCCAGTATAACTCCTACTTAAAAGAAAACCACAAGCCACTCCCCTGCCCCCTCTGGTGAGAGACAAAGGGCAGAGGTCACAAGTTGAGGTAAAAACAATTTACTGGAAACAGCAATGAGATAAGAAAATCAACAGTAACAGCAAAACTGTCAATAACAAAAATTTACAAAGAGAGGGTGATTTACATGGAAAATGTTCACCAAGACCAGGACAATGAAAAAACAGTGACGGACGGATCCTCAACCTGCTGCACTTTCCCATGACTGGCAAAGAATGCCTTTTCTTCCAGGAGGTGAGACAGAGGGAGTCCCTTTCTCTCATCTCTGGCAATGAGGTAAGATTGGGGTCTTGGCCACACCAGCAAGGCTCCAGGCCCTGCCCCCCTCACGGTTACTGCAAAAGATTAACCCTGTTCTTCACCAATATATTTTTATGGACATACTGTACATGTGGACGACTAACAACAGCTTTAGAGGTTCATCTAATTTTTCAGCTGTGGAGGGAAATGAAGGAAATGGAAGAAGAGCTACATCAAACTGCTGAGGCATTCGGTGAAGTTTGACAAGCAGAGCCCACCAAACCCTCAGCCTTAGTTTGGAAGCTTATTGCTATTCACTCAGTTGGGGCACTCATTGCAGCGGTCACAATCTTGTGAACAATGTGGTACATTAGAGCTAAATTACGCACCAACATCCTGATTTATGGCTAAGAACTGTACTAAATTAAGTAGAAATTCTAAATTAAGGAGAAAATTGGAAATTAAAAGGCAAGGCTAACTTATTAGGAAATCATTTGCTAACCACCAGTAGTATGGAAATAGATCTAAAAATAAAGCTCCAATGGAAAAATATATAACTAATGCACAGGATTTTTGAAATGCAAGAACTCTTGGAAAGTTTAAGGACTCCCTAAGGCAGATGTGCTTCCCCACCCCAAAATACTGGATAATTAACTTAAACTTTTACAACTGAGATTTTGAAGGAGCTGAATGGTATGATCTTTGGAAACTAATGTAAAATCATAATAAATCTTGGAACACTGAGGAAATTCCAGAGAAGTAGAAGTAAGCTAATTTTCTTCCAATATTTTAAAAGGCTACATAGTGACTCGAGTAATTATAGTCCTGTCATCATAGCATCATTTATAGGCAGAAGGATGGAACAATTGGTATGAAGTTCAATTAATTTAAAAACTAAAGTAGGATAATAATTTAATTGATATCAATCAGGTCTTGTCAAAATAACATAATATGGGGGGTTTTTTTTAGATTTCTAAAGAGGCTGATAAAAGCACTAGTTTTAATTTAATATGCCACAGCAACTGTGCAATTTTACTTGGTATCCAAAATTAATATAATATAAAATAATGGAGAATAGATTAAATAGTAAATGAAATAAAATCAGGCCAGCAGATCTCTAAAAATAAATGTAAAGGATAGAAAGTTTATAACTTTTATGGAAAGATTGATTCTTAATTATAACCTTTTTTTTTTAATTAGCTGAGAGAAACTATACACTTTTTTGTGGTCAGGTTGGCAAACAATAACATTTATGGTCGTAAAAAATAAAGCCAGGCCACTGGTATTGAACAACAGAGATTTCTTAATAAATTTCTTACTAGGAATATGTATCAATATAAGAAAATGCAGGGTCATATAATTAGGAATAAGATTACTAACTGTACATAAAGGTTTCTGAGAAATTTCAAAGTTTCTCATCAACAGACAAAATTCAGAGTAAAAACTAAAAGACTAATTCAGCACCTGAACACATAGCCAGAATCATAGACCAGAGAAATTATGCAATTTCCATTTCTGACATCATGTCTTGTCTTTCGGTTACCTTCAGATTTGATGTCGATAACTAAAGATGGGTGTTCATAAAGTGAAGTTTTAGAGAAAAATCACGGAAAAGCCAGAATAACTGGAAAGGAGTCATGATTATTTCATTTTCCAAATACTAATTTAACAGCCAGTTTTATTATTGTCTATATATATATACAGATGGGGGCAAGGAAATCATTGTCTACTTCTTTTCCTGCTTACCATACCTGCTATATAAACATCTCATGTCCACAGTTTGAAACAAGAGAAATTCAGATTGGTTACAAGAGCCTTTTTTTTCTCAAATTGTAAAAACTTTATGCATGTTGGAAGCATGGCATGAAAAGAGGAATATTTTCATGAAAGATTATTTTTGTATTCAGACCATTTTTTTAAAAATAAAATATATTAAGTATTTCAGAGATTAATTCAAGGAACTTCAGTGATCTGGGTGATATTAATGAAATCGTGCTCAAGGAACTTAATGTTTCACCATTAGAACCTATTAAATTAAATTAAATCTTTCATTGTCTTGCACTTTCAGTAAGGCTTGTGTGATTTAGTGGGCTTCTTATGCATAACAAATTTGAACATACGAAAAACCTTCACTAGACCTAAGATTCTTTCTTATAGTGAGCAGCATTTTCTAAGAGCAAGCCCATTTTTCTAGAGAAAAATGGGGCTATGATTTAACCATCTGGAAAAAGTACGTTGCACTCCAATGATCTACACAGCATTTCTTTTGTTTTCCGTGGCCAATTCTAGGGCTTTATCGCTCTCATTTTTGTAATGGGAATTCTTAATAAACTCTCCATTTGCAAGGAGCAGTTATACTTTTCCACTCCAGTTATTCTAATTTGGGGCTCTCTGTTGGTTTTATTTTTCCTGAGACTTTCTCTTGTATTTAGAGTGGTTCAAAACATAGTGAAGACAACAAGCTCTCAGAAATGGAAAGCTGCAATACACACAAAACAAGATCACAGCTATTAGATTTTCACATCAACCACATTTGCTAGTCAAGATAAAGGTGGTCAATAATAAGCTAAATGCATGCTCCATAACACAATTCATGAAAATTATAGCATTTTACATGACATTACAGGACATTATGCATAACATAATCTCTAAACAAAACCATGATGCAGTGTGTGCAACTCTGGAAATACCCTCCAGCCAATCAACACATAGAGGTGCCTGGGTAGTCAGAGTCACTGAATATGGTCACAGATTAGAGGAAAGCTCCATTAAGTGCACCCCCTGATGTCTCTGTGCTTGTTCACTCTCTTTAGAAGAAAACTCAGAGGATCTTTGGGACAGACATATAAGCCTTGACAGACTCTTGGACTGAGCAGGAATTCTGTCACCTTCAGACGGGAAGCTGTGGTGGAGCAGCAAATAGCAGAATAGGATGCTTCCAGAAGGGAGTTAACATATAAAGGATCTGCATACAGGTGAATAGCAACATCTTTCTTCTACAGGACTATATCACTGAGGTAGAAAAATGGCTGTATTAGCAGGTAGGTAACATCTTAAAGAAGGGATAGTTTGGGTACTCCTCCAGGCCATAAAAACTATACATGGGGCAGAAGAAGGGTGTTCATGGGATTGAGGAAAAATGAAGTGCATGGAAAAACATACTATGGAAATATGCTATACAGGTCACCTACAATAATCTGCAGAGAAGTCCTCAGTACTTTAAGGGCAGAGTTTCTAAAGCAGAGGCATACATGAACACATTTGTAGAGCTACTCATGTTTTGTAGCGAGACCAGGTAGACCGAGGCGACATGTGTAAACTGTGTGCTGTTTTCTTTCATTTCCATTTTATCTGTACTTTCATTTGACTGGAGTAGCTCATTCCCCCACAGTGAAAAATTAACCATACTGTCATGTTTATGCTACACACAAAGTCAGGTTAAACAAAAAGTGATCCCTTAGAAGATGACCTTTCTTGGGCTAATATGTCAAAAAAGAAAATTGCATACACTAGAAATAGAATAACTAGAAACAGATTTGTCATTTTGATATATTTCTTAGAAATAAGAATCACAAAGTTCACTAGGAACTGAGATAAATTGCTAACAGGCCCACAAATTATTTATTCATGTGTATTTGTGTTGGAAACAGGAAAGTTGTTTCTCAGCTTGCTAAATACAGTCTTTGCAATCACAGAGGGAAATACAACTTTAAGTATTTGGGTTTGCATTTTAACATGTTGCAAGAGTGGAAATGAAGCCTAGGTTGGCAACACTGCAAGTCAGAGTAAAAGTGATAAGCTGGATGAGTTTTTATTTTCGGGGGAATAAATCCATATTGGTTCATAGATCTGCAAATACAAATCTGTTCTTCAAGAAAAGGTCTCTTCCTTTCTAAAGAAAGAACATGTCTACAAAAATACCCTAATAATTAGCAAAGCACTTTAAACTCCAGTGTCTAAGTCATCTAAGTGATCAGAATGCCTTTAGCATTTTCTAGTGGTGAATGGGAGAACTCATTTGAGCAGTGATTCAGCCTTGAACAAGGGGGAAAGCTCAGCCACAAGATGTGAAATCAATTTGTAATAAATTTCCTAGAGAAATGGGCAATTTACTAAAGGGCACAAAACACCAACTTGTTAAGAAAAGCATTTTAAAAATCCAAGAAGGGATCAATCCTGCCTATTCTGTGGGAAATGACGTGGAGTACAAGGACACTAGGAAAAAGGAGAACAGAAGGTAGCCAATATGTTGAAGCAGTTTGGCTATTCTGAGTATAAGGAAAGAGGATATAAAGCTGGAAAAAATGGACAAGATTATGCATTTTCCAAGGTGTCTGGCATGGTCATAGTATGTCTTTTTCTCTGTGAAGGCTGGCTGCCAGTCTGGCCTACAGGTAGTCAATTAAATTTGAGGGCAGACTATATTTAACAACACTGTTACTGCTTATGTGCCCTTCTCCATGTTTCCTGATGTAGAGATCACATAATCCATGACTTGCAGTAGTGGAATTGTTAATTGTCTAAATACATTACTTCACTGTGTAAGATGTCTCCTTCTGTATCTTCATGAGAGGACCTTAAAGCATAGGACGTTGTTACTGACTTTACAGAGTTTAATTTATGGTCATCAATCATCTCCCTCTCAGAAATGCAAGGAAAAGGTTTTTAAGGGAGTATGAAGCAATGCTGGTACTGAAACAAAAGGATTGTATAATATTTGTTTATAATACTTTAAAAAGCTCCATATAAAACTGAACTTAGCAGGGAAAACAAAATGAGGCTTGAGATGAAAATGAATTCCAATGTTTTCAGCTGGTTTGTTTAACATTTTAGTAATCTTGATTATGCAGTTTCTCATTCAAGTACTGTATAGTCTAATGTGTATTTATTAGAAGCAATATTGCCTCTCAAATAGACTTTATAAAATTAACTATACACCCCAATATAAATGTAAAATTGCTCAAAGTCAATATTCTATGTAGGAGTATTCTGTATTTCCTCTATTGGAAAATGGGCATGCTCTTACTGTATCATTCATAAAAGTTTTGGTTTATATCTTGATTACCATTACACTTACTTTTCCTTAAAATATAGGCTATATTTATTTATTGAATAAGCATTTTTTAAATTCTAAATTATGTGTTTGCCGAATTCTGGGGCTGAATGCAACAGGTCATTTTCTTGTACATCTCTCACCTCTCTTCTTAAAAAATTTTATTTCAGAGAAAAGAGGTAGAAAATTACATGTCTTTATGATTTTTTTCAAGAATTCTAATTGTAATTCAGGAAAGTCTTTAATATTCTCCCTGAATAATGAGGATTATTACTCTTTAATCATTGCTTGATGGATTACAATCAGCATGTCTAGACAAAGTTCATGTTTATCTCCTAGTAAACTAGCAAGCAACAATTATTCAGCTTGTCCATTTTTAATAAATAAATAAATATTTATTTCACCAGGAATGCTTTGAGAACTCAAAAGCTCACAAAACAACATTCTCAGATGACAAACATATCAATAATGCTGCACACTAAATTGCTTGGACGTATCAGGGAGGTGAAGTAAATTAATAGGAATTTTTACTGGTTTGATTGCATTTGATTCTCTTATCCTGTGTAGAGAAGATATAAAGAATTCCCTTATACATACAGAGAGTATAAATATTTTCATATTTCTTGTACTCATGTATTAAATTTGTTATCTCTGATGCCCTTACACTTTTTTGTAGAGGCATAGGGCAAGACCTAGCATAAATTCCACTTATATTTTATTGATTCCTCTCCACACGACAGCTTTGCACAGAGAAATAGAATGAGTCCAATCTAATGTAATGTAATAGAAAGTTTATTTCTAAAGTCAAATGGCTTCTTTTACTAGTTATGACAAAGAATCAGAAACAAAATCTCTAGCAGTTACTCATATCCTGAGATTTTACTAACTGTCCTATTTTGTAAATCTCATATCATTTACTTCTTATTGAACTTTATTAACATTACACGTTGAGAAAAAATTTCCAAAGGCATTTGCAGCTAAAACTTTGCACTTGAATTTTTAATTTTTTTTAAATCTGTGGGCTTTTTTTTCCCATGTGTTTTGTGGTATTTTGGGGGGAATATGCAAGAGTTGAGTAGACATAAACTAAAAAAACAAATAAGGGCAAGGAGCAAGGCCATATTTTGAGTGTCTGAGACTGAAGTTTGCTCTAAGAGTACTTGACAAATTTCTGTCTCCTGAGAAATATCCTTCTACCTATTTCAACAGAGAGATTATAAAGAGAGCACTGTGAGGAATAGCAGGAGGTATGCCCTTGCTATAGCACTAGGACATATACTGATATAAAACTGATATAATCATCAATTTGCTGATAATCCTCTCTTCCTCCTTCATTCAATTAATACGCTTCCCTACATCCACACTCTGCTGGTCTACTGTTTCACAGTGAGCATATATTGACCCTACGTTAATCTGTGTTTTGAAATACAGTGTGAATAGCTTGCATAAATCACAGAACAACTGAGTTTTGAGGTTTTCTGGTCCAACCCTCCCTGCCCACGGATGGTCATCTAGGCAAAGTTGTAAAGGAATATGGTCTGTAAGTTTAAACTTGAGTATCAACATGACTGGAAACTCCATGATGTCGTTGGAGAACTGGCTCCAACATTTGATCACACTCACAATAAAGAAGTGGTTTTTTGTGTTCTGGTGACATTTCCTTTTTGGTTTTTGTTGCTGTTTTTATTTATGCCCAGTGACCAATCCTCTCAGTGGGCACTACCAAGAAGTGTCTGGCTCCCTCTTCTTCATTCCCTTCCATCAGGGATTTATCTACTCTCTCCCAAGCCTATTCTTCTCCAGGCTGAATGAGTCCCAGCCGTCTCAGCCTCTCTTCACATGAAAGATGTTCCAGTACTTTAAGAAGAGATGAGGGAGAAAGATGACATCTCAATATTAGCAGTAGAAGAGGTGGATGCTGTATTTGTTTTGTTGTTTATTTGTTTTAAAAGATTGATTGAAAAGTCTTTTTCTTCCCAGTACTATGGATTGGAAAAGCCAAATGAAGCTCATATTTGCTGTTTGTGCCTGCTGCTCTACTTACTGTATTCTAACCAACATTTTTCCACTGCCCATGTTCATGTTCCTAGTAAGTGATTAAATGTTTTCAATAAAATGTAAAGAGTGTATTTGTATGTGCATTCTTTTTTTAGTAGATCTGAACCACTTTAGCTGCATTTTTGGCAAACTTCATTCACTTCATCTTCTTGGCATTTCATTATATTTTGTGTGATCACAAAATCAACTCTCCAGCAACAAAGCGAAACACGACTCTTTGAAATAAATGTTGTCATTAACAAGCCGTGCCAGGCGCAGTGACAGATTTGCAGCTGTAATGAATAACATTTCCCGCAACGTTCTCCTGTCTGACAGAAAAGCTGTGACATTACTGCAGGCAACAGTGTTGGAAACTAAAAGATTGATTGATGCAAGTAGATAATTGAAACCTCAGCACTGTCACATGAATGCCAACCTAACAACCAAGCTACCACTCTACAATAACATTTATCATACAACAGCCTCTCCATGAGTAACACACACAAAACATGGAATATTTCTTCATGATCATGAGTTACTTATTTCTAATTTATCCTAACCAACTGATTAATTAAGTCTTGATCTCTAAAACAAAAATCAATTCTGTTACTTCTGGTATCTTAAGTTCCCAAATTCAGTCTCCAGAGTTGTTGTCAAAAGCCAAAAATACTTAGGAGGAATGAGATGAGTAGGACTGTACCTTTGACATGGTAAGTGATAGCATCATTGTCATATCTAAGTTCCTGAAGTTAGATGCAATAATCCATATTTATTCTTGTCTATATAAGTCAGTGACTGTCAGAGGTTCTGGGATTCAAGAAGTTATGACTAATATTTATATACAAAAATGTTTAGTGCAAGGCATCTAAATGATTGGATGATGGTTTTATTATTTATTTGATTGGATTTCAGAACACCCTCAAATTTTGTATCATAACCATAATTTATTTAGATTCCAAAATCATATTTGAACATGTCTGTAAGGCTACTTAGGATAGTTTGTCACTATTTTTTCATAATCCCATTAAAACTCACAATAGACATTTGCTCATTTAAGATAATGTTTCCTCTTTCACAGCTACTGTTAAAGAATGTTTTTATTATATGGTTTTCTTTCAAGAAAACTTACAAACCAAGTAATATCTAACATACATCATCCTTGGAATAAAAGGTGTAAAATGGATCCATGTGAAGCCATTGGATTTAGTAGAATCACACTGATTTGCAAAATTAAACAGTAATTTACAAGTCCACCTAATCTTAACAAGTGACTGATAAAAAATACAAGGACATTTACAAAGAGACCACTGAGTATGTGGCATTAGCAAATTATCACATAGCAACAGATCTAATGTTGCTAAACAGGCAAATGTCACTGACAGAAATACCAGGTAAAGAGGACAGAAACCATACCTGTAAATCGGAAATAAATTTAAAAGAACAGTATTTCATTTTTTTCTGATACTTTCACAGCAAATATTTTAATTAATATTAAGAAGAAAAACTAAAAATGTCAACTTGTTATTGTTTTATACCAGAAAAGAAATGTAATTCCCCTAATAAAATGGGGCCTGAAATAATACTCCAGATAAGTTGTATAGTTTTTAGTATAGTTTTTAGTATAGTTTTTAGTATAGTCTTTACCCTGCAACTGATGTTAAATGTAATATATTTTACTCTTTGCCATGATTCTATAATTTATTTACCACTATTCATCATACAGGTCTGACAGGAACAGTCCATGAGAGGGGTTAAATTTTCAGCCTCTGCTGAGAATCTGGCCTGTCTCTTTCTGGTTTTGTCTTTTACTGATTGCCTCTCTAGACATATCTTTCCTCAAGTTCCCCTCGGGCTTCCTTCAATCTCCTTAAGATTTTTTTCTTTCTCTTCCCTCCATGAGCTTTGTTTCAAGTGTTCCAACAATCTGTTGACTGATTCCTGCAGTTCTTAACCATTCATCATGTTCTAAGAAGCAGCTTTGGTTGACTTCACCAAGGGCAGCACAATTTTGCCTGTGGTTATTCACTTTTCCTCACGTCTCTTTTCCATTTCATTTCATTGACTGGAAATTTGATTCAATTTTTTTCTGCTCTGGCCTGGCTTCCTTCATTCCTACAATTCTTTGCTGCTGCCTTTATCCTTTGCTGTTTTTCAGTCTCTCTTCTTTCCTACTGAGAGAGTAACAGAAGACTAATGAAATAGGAAGCAGTCTTTTGTTTGGGTAGGACCTCTAAAAGACTGAGACAAATACTGTCTGGGCTTAGGAAAGAATTAAGAGTCATAGAGAAGTTTCTTTTAATGAAATTTCTTACTTCTTAACTTTAAAATCAGATAAGCCATTAAAATGCTCAATAAAATGTTCAGTGCCTTTTTTAAGGACTTTTTAATTCTTATGCTTGTTTTGGCTCACTATCTTTTATTGCAAGCAGGGAGTTACATCATTATTCTCTTTGACTCTGTTTAGATTTCATTTCATTCAGTATATTTTAGTTCATACTCAGCTAAAAACCTCTCTAAATTTAATACAGATTCTAATATTAGGAAAATAAATTTTAGGATGTTAACTGATTAAAAAAAACAACAAACTTCCTTTTCTGATCAAATATTCATTTAGCTATTTTATAATCTGATCATTCTTTCTGAAGTTCCTATATGTCAGAAAACTGTCAGAAATTTGTTTTATGAACAAGCTATTTGAATTAATTCCAATTAAACCTTTCAACCAGATCAAGGTGCTGTTACAGGGCTCAGTCTCAGCTGGCTTTGATGTTTCCCTGGATACAGCTCCCAGCTCCCTGTCTGGTCCTATTGTGCAGCTGCAAATCTGCAGGTGGAGCAGAAGCCATCCTCCGGGGGCCACCAGCTCCCAGCCTCCCATCGTGGGAGTCTCCATTTTCCAACCTGCTAAGCACAGACTATCTTCTCCTCCTTCACTGTGGTTTGGGGGTTCAGACTCTTGATGCTGCAGGGTCTCAGAGGAGATCCATCTGCTCTTTCTCTTTATCTCTGATGTTGCACAGTGTGCTGACCTCCTCCCACAGTTTCTTTACCTGGTGGCAGAGATCCCTCACCAGCAGTACTGAGTCACGCAAATCTGCTGGAAAGGTAAAATAGACAGCAGCAGCTGAGGCAAACCAGGAAACGCTACATCTTTTTCTCAGGAGAGGGTAAAAAACTTGCCTTGAACTCTCCTCTCCTCTATAAAGACTCATTAATTGGACTCACAGGATGTGCTATGGAATATCCTGTCTCTGTGAGTTTACTTTAATTTCTTCATTTCTATGCAAACATCTTCAAATGGCAACAATACATGAAACTAAAAAGCACGATCAGTAGTTCATATTTTTAAATAGGAGACTGTGAGTGCAAAACTAGAATTCTACATGATTGCAGTGAGATAATATGCATGTTGAATTTATAAAAAACAAATTGAATAGATAGTGGAATAGTCATTAGAAAAGCCCAATTCATGATGTGTTCCTATAAAAGAGGCAACTACAAAAAGGTGAGAATAGGAATCTCTTCTCTTTGCCTTCCTGTGAAGAGGCTGTCTTGATGTCAGCCTTTGTATTCTTTCATTTCAAGTGACTACCCAAATCTTCCACCATCTGCTCATGGCCAGCCCTCAAACTGGCAAAAAGAAGACAGCTTTCCTAAAACTAAACCATAAAATGCCAAATGCCATATGAGACATAAAGCTCCTTTATAAAAAATGCAATGTTTTGTACCAAGCAAAGTGATACAATAAATAGATAAATAAATAAATAAATAAACTACTCTGCAAGAAATTAACTCTTAATGCCATTAAAGTAATGAGGCATAAGGTCAAAGGAAAGGAAACGAGATTTTAAATTAGTATTTTCACTGTGGTGATGGAACCACTGCTGAGACCCCTAATCCATTCATGCTGACAGACCCATTATCTGCAATTATTCTTTATTCAAGTGTAAACCACCTTTATGCATGGAGCTGTTGCTACTGCAATAAAAATTTTTAGAAGCCCTGTACTGTAAGTAGCAGCTGGCTTCACCAAACTGCAGGGGCCTTATATAAAAAAAATATCCTTTTGTTTTCAGTCATAACTTGAGTCTTATTTTGTCCTTTTGAGTAAATGAAAATAAAATATTTAAAGTCTCTGCTTGAATCTCAAACTTGCATCAGGGCTTAGGGTCAAAGTTTATTTACCCATATCATCTATATCTGTATTCATGAATATATTAGTATTTCTTCTGAAATGTGTGGCCTTATGTGAACCTCATTTTTGAAAAGCAGTAGATAAAGATGGGTGTTGTGTTCTGTAGTAGGCACAATGATTTTGAGAGTTTTCTTTTGAGAAGAGCTGGTCCTGTCAGCTTCCATCATCCTCAAACAGTTGCAGGTTGTTCCGTAGAATGAAAGTAGCACTTCTTCAAATTTTCAGTAATCTTATTCCTTTCCAGTCTTGCGCCTAAAAAGATTATCTAAAAATAGAGTGAATTCAAGAGGAATATTTTGCAAACCTAGTAGAGACTGAAGAAACTTGCTTACAAAAAAATTATTGGCTCAAGTATCTAGAGCTATTGCCAAGAACTAGAAAATATGTGAAATTAAAAATAAAAATAAAAAAGAGACATTATTGTCATTAAAAACAAACAACAAAAAAAGCCTGTGCTATGCCATTGCTCATACCAGAATGTATTCTAACTTCTGGTCACACCAGAGAAAATGATTTAGTAAATTGGAAAAACTAATAAGCTTATGTTAGCTTTCTCATTTCTGACTTCATTCCCATGAAACAAAAACAGTAAGAAAATAAAGTACATAGAGAATATAGAAGTGTAGAATTGTAACTGGGCTAAATAGATACAGACATAATTACTGAAAATTAATAAAAGACATGTGTAAAGTAGACACAGGGAGAGAAATGTAAACGATGTCAGAAAAAACTCTCATATATAGCTTATACAGCTTTTGATCTCATGATGAGTACTCTGCCCTGTATTAAACATTTCTCAAATCTGTCACAGCAACATTATTGCATTTCTAAATCTGAGCCCAAATCCTCTAATAACCTATTAGATATAGACTTCCTTCCTGATACCAGAGAGGTCCTGTCCGAGTAGGACTAGTTCATATCATGGTCATTGTGCAAAGACATATTGCATTGAAATTAATATATGGGAAAAAGTATTATAACTCTGGAAAAGTAATAAATTGAAGAAATAACACTCCCTTTTCAAAATTCCAGCTTTATGACACAAAGTTCTTAACTATACAATCTGAAGACATAGCCTCTGTCTGATTTTTATCTCATTGAGTCTGCTTGAAGGGTAAGGATGCCAAGAGTGAGACCATCACCTAATCCTCATTCCTTTAGGCCAGTGGTAGCAGCCACAGCAAAGACCTGTTTCAGTCACAGAAAGGCACCAAGGTACCTCTGTGAGGAAGATGGCAGTCACATATGTGCATATGGAGCTTGTCCCTTGGGTAGATATGGTGGAAAAGTGATGTGGGCTTCATGCAAATCGTGTCCCTAAAGATCTTGACTTACACATGTTGAGAAGTTTGGTCTGAGCAGCTTAGTCATCTGCAGGCACATTTTCTCCTGCTCAGCAGAAACCCCATCCAAGAGTGCAAGGCATTCAATTTCCTCTGTCGCATCCAAATACATTGGGGTCACTAAAGATTTTCAATGAAATAAGCAAGAATACTTCAACAAGCAAAGCAACTTATCTTTTCTAATGATATACTTTTAAAACACAACCTGACTTTTTGTGGAACTGCTTCTAAAATGCTCTGTTCTAAACTGATGCTAATCATGGAAGATTTCAGCCTGGATTTAAATCTAAGTTTAGCAGAGTTAAAGTTAAGTAAATATATACGTTTTCACCATAAAGCATCAGGCAGCCTGAACAGGCTGAATCTGCCTTTCCTCTACCAAAAACATTCTTTCAAGGTAAGAGACCAGAGGGGAAAAACAAGGGGAATCAGGTATCTTCCTATTTTTATACTTCTCAGGCCTTCCTTTCTTGAATATATGGCCCTGAACATGACAGAGGCATTTGGACTTTAATGTACATCTTAAAATTATTAATGTCACCTGGTTAAACTTCTTCATCATACAAGGGTAATGGACAGTGAAACAGGCAGGTTCTTCTCATGGCATTCAGCATGATGGCTTTAAAATAACTACAAACACTATGTAAAACATGATGTCTATTTAATCTACCACACCCGTCTCCCAAACCCTCTTGCTGCTGAGCAAATTGCTTGTACAGTCTTCTCACTAAAAAAGAAGAAAAGCCATTGCTATAGTAGCCACACTAACATAAGATATCATTTTAAATGGAAATAGCCTGTACAGGAGGTGTAGTTTGAATTCTTCAGTTTCATTTTTCTTACTTTTTCAGGTGATAAAAGCATTTCTGGGTGTGTTAAATGTAAACCATTCAATAAGGGAACATGAAATTCAATTATTTCAGGGATAATGTGATGTGATTTCACAATTCTTTAAGCAATGTGTAAAAGGTCAAACAAGTTTGAAAATTGTAAAGCTAAAATATCAGAAATAGGAATAATGGCCAAATGGAAAAACAGTAAAAAGAGATAACAGGTGGGTAATATACAATAGATATGATAGCTGGTAGATTAACTGAGTAATTTGTATATGCAGTTCTGTGATAATCCAGAATAATCATTCAGTGAACTTAAAAAATTCTTAGTAATTTTGCATTCTGTGCCTTGCATCTTTCCCTTTCTTTATTGAATTGGGCAATACGGGACTATACTTTCATACTGAGGAGTTATACTGTGGAAATACAATATAACATTTCAGAATATTAATTTCTTACAGAATTGTTTCTGGTAGAAGTAATGCACCTTGTCACCTGTGGGACCCATGGTCGGGTTTTGGACCCTACAAGGTGTGACTTCACCCAAGAAGTGCTGATGATGGCTGGGACACATTCCAATGAGAGCCTGATGAAGTCATCAAAGTAGTGTTTGTAACACAAGGAATGTAGTATAAATAGACCAAAACTAAAGCAATGACAGGTTTGATGGCAAATAATTATGTGGCTTTCATATTTATGTTTCTTAGAGTCTTTTCTCTCTCCCATCATCTCTTTCATTCACTGTCACCACTTGGCTATTTTCCTATCAATCAAAACCTCTGTATTGGCTTTGGTTTAGTGCTTTTCATTTTTTTTCTTGCAGTTTGGTTTGATCTTCCATCCTCAGAAATACACGTTAACCCATGTCACCTGCTGTTAGATTTGTCTCAAATATATTGTAGGAAAGAAGAAAACAGAAACTCATATTTCAAGGATTTAATATTTTAGAGATTTTATTCTCACGGTGTAAACTGGGAATATTAAGCTCTTAGGGAGCTGATTGCTCAGTAAAGTAATTTATTACTTGCACACCTATGATTTACGGTGCCTTCTTATATCCACTGCACTTTTATTACCAGCCATTCTCAGACAACAGTTTTTCAAAGTGCTTTAAAGAAGCACTGTTTTCTGAAACACAGTCAGCTGCAGAAGCTGGGCGATCAAACCTGGCCAAGATATTTTCCAAATTTACCAACCCTGAAGTATATGCAATTCCAAACCAAGTTGGAGGTTACTGCAGATGCTACTTGTGCAAAAAAGGCTGTGATTAGTCTGTGATAAGAGGTGAGTGAGCTGAGAGATGCCCTAGGCGATGTTTTGTTGCACAGTTAAAAAAATTTAGTATCTGGCCTCTCCTGCACAAAGGTTTCACTGCCTTGAAGCACTTGGGCTCTGGATGCCTTCAGGAACAGCTCTCCCAGCAGCCACTGCTACACTCCCGGAGTCTGCTGGGGCTGCCAAATTTTGGCTTTGCCTTCAGAGGTTTGTCACCTCATTCATATGCCTCGCTGCAGCACAAAGCTCTGGAAAAGCAACAGCATGCTCTAAGCATCCTTGCAATTTCTTGCTCAGCCCATCTACAAGTCTGCTTGGAGTGTCCACAGCCTCTGCTGCTGTATCAGGGGAGTGGCCCGAGGGTGAACAATTCCCCCTCTTCCCTGGCAAGAGGACAAAACTGTTTAAATCGAACTCCTTTCCACATCAATGGCCCAGACTGTCTGACAGCAAGGGGAAAGGGGAAGCAACTGTCTGCAAGAAACCTAAAAGAGCTGTTCCCAAATAGCTGAAAAAAATTTATTTTCCAAACATGGAAAAGCAACATGAAAAATGTTTATTTTCCAAACATTGTAGACAGAAAGAGAAAACAATTTCACATCACTGTGATAACTCAGGGGATTCCTCTGATAATAGCCATTTTGATAACCTTCGTAGAATGGTTGTTCATCCAACTTAACATCCTAAATACACATTTTGTCTATGTAGCTTATAGAGAGGTGACTAAAAGCTACAAATCTTGTGGACCAAGAAAAAAAGTGTAGGATTATATGAGCTAAATACTGCTTGGCAAGTATTTGACTGACATCCTCTAGCTGGGATCTGGTAACTTCTTTGAAGGAAAACACAGTCAATCATTTTGCCTGGCACCCTGCTTCATTCCTTTTCTCCACTTTTCTCTCATTTCTTTCCACTAGTTGGAGGAATAGAAGTTGAAACACAGTTGCTTAATGCCCAGGACAAAAAGTGGGGAAAAATCATTTAAACTTTTTCTTCATTCCTTTTTCCCCCAGGGGGAACGAGGAAGCCCTACAAGTAACTTCTTTTTGAACCAAGAGAAGCAGAGATATAAAGTCAACTCACAGACAGAAAATTACTCTCTCCTCTTAGAAAGTACAGAAATCCCACTACATCTTCTTTAACAGCACACCCTGGAACATCTCTTTTAAGAGAGCACTATCTCACAAGCATTTGCTTTCTGAAATTCTTCATTAACCTGGCTCTCTCTCCCTTGCTTCAGCTCATGTGGCAATTGCTTTCTAATACTGAATAATTTTTCCAGTTACACATCTTCTCATGTGGAATTATGTTCTGCTGTAATCTGTGTTAGTTTCTGCAAGACACTGCTGTGCTAAATTGCAGCTGTGACACAGTTCCTTTCTTGCTACATGAAGGTCAAGAACAGACTCATTTGTTTTTTTCTAAATGACTCTACCTAATTGCTCTTCCTTTCCTCATTGATTCTGTGAGGGGTTTCCAATTACATCCTCTTATTGTGGATAAATGCAGTAGGTGACAGAGCCCAGCTTTGCAGGTATCCTCTGGATTAGCAGGTCTTCATCAGTCTACCTAGGACATATTTTTCTCTGGTATAAGTCAGATTTATTAGGCCATCTTAATATAAAGAGAAGCCATCCTTACAAGTCAGTTTCTTATGTTCTCTAATTCCTTATTTACCTTTTTTAAAATTGTCCTTGGAACAGGAAGAGTGGATGGCAGAGAGGCGAAGGTGCTATTTCTTAGATGATCATTGAAAACCTACTGAAACAATGACAGCAAAAACATCTGTTCTCACAAATTTTAGGGTATTTTGTACAAAATATATTTCAGACATCATAGTAGTATAGGTTTATCTAATAAATCGAAAAAAAATTAATTTACAACAAGCTAGCAGATCAGGAATTAAGCTTTTGAGGCATTTTTTTCAATCATCTTGCAAATTCACTTACTTTTCTGATGGAAAAAAACAGGAAGTTGACTCTCAGGAGTAGAGTTAATAATGGATACTCACTGCAGAATCTTGGATTAGGGAAAAATCGGCAAGAAAGCTCCCAAGAAATGTGAATGTCAGGTTCTCAACAACAGTGATTTTGCGTTCAGATCCTTTTGTATTGCACCACCCAGCTTACTAATTTAGTCACAGATTTTCTCTGCTGCAGTCTAATAACACAGTTAACATTAACTGTTAAAAACAGAAGAACTACCTGAACAAAGCTCACTGCATAGTTTCCATAGTGCTTTAAAATTTACATGTCAGCATTTTATAAGAAAAACAGAAGAAATGAAATAGAGGCAATAGAAAGATATTGCAGTGTAGTTCCACCTTTATGGGACAGGCAGTAGTTTCTCCTTGTGCAGAGCTCAGTAGGAGTTTTATTTGTGAAATAAAATTAGATCTAAAATGTCTAATAGTTTGTGTGAATGGGAAAGTAACCTTATCTCAAGCTTTACAAATAAAGGAGAACAGAGGACAAAATGGAGAATTTGAACATGAACAATGCTGCGTTGTAAGGAAAGAGCAAATACTAACAAGCACTTTGTACCTTTCATGAACTATCCAAAATCAAAACTCTTGCAGTACTTTTATTTTAAAATACCATGTTATTTTCTAGATCAGTACTGCTCATTTACATTTGGCAAAAACACAGGAAAGAAAAATTGAGAATACAGAGGTACAAGTTGGTTGGTGGTCCTTTTACAGCTAAAAAGTGAATTTAAGCTCCTAAAATAATCACCTGTTCAATCAAGTGAAACTCCTTTCATGTGGTAAAATCCTTATAAATGCAAATACTAATCATAAAATCAGACAGTAGGAGTGACTGTCCCACCGGGAACTTTAAATACGGCTTTTAATAAATGCTATATCTAAATTGCTAAAACCATAAGTCACTGTAGTGTCCCCACTGGTCTGACTAAAAGAAATGGTCAACATCATGAATATTACAACAGAGATTTATTTCTAAATCTTGCTCACTTTCTCTCTCCAGAGAATGATGAACAACACAATAAACGATTTTAGTGCAGAAATATTTTTGTGAGTAAATAAAGCAGTAAAGACTAAGGATTCTTGCTACTCTGAAGTAAAAGTGGAATTTCTTAAGGCTAAAAGATTAATATAAAAGCCCCAAAGATGTAGTCATACAAGGATTTGAAAAGGAGAGGATTGCCATTTTCACTGCCTGGTACTGAGACCAGGTCTGTGCATGCCTGGTCCTTTTTGAGCTCTTACATTTTTGGAGGGACTCCATTCAAACTATAGAGGATATTTCTGTGATAGATTGGCTCAAATGCCTTGAAGCTAGATACTGCCCAAAGTTAAACAGTGAAACTATATAATTGTTATAATATAGAATTGGTATGCATTTTTTAAAAAATTTTTGCATGCATTTTAAAATAAATCCATTTAAAGCTACTTGTTTTTTTAATATTTTTTTTTTAACAGTAGTTGAGAAGTACACCTAGAACTTCACATGCAAACATATGAAGTAGCCAGACTTTATGGCCTGAAGATCAGTCGCCCTGATGCAGGCCCCTCTTCTCAGCCCAACAGGTCCCTAGTATTGCCTCCGTTAACCCTTGCCTACCAGGTTTGTGTCACTGTACATTTTTTGTTTATCATTCACCTCCTTACTTATTATGCCCTTTACAATTAATTGGTTTTCCTTGACCAGATAACCTTAGGGAATTAAATGAGCTCACCTTCTATATACCCTTACAGGATACTCAGCAACTCATCCCCAGGGTAACTTGTGAGTTCTCAAACAGAGAACAGCCCAACAGAGCTCAGCAGAGCCACCTCTCCAAGGTCTCCTCTTTTTCTTAGGTTAGGCAGAGCTCTGATCATGATAAAGCCTTCTTGGATAGTTTTGGTGTTTGACCCTTGAGACCAGTAATGACCACTGCACCAAAAGACTCAGGGCATGATCCCTTAGGCATGCTCACCAATTTTCCTGTCTCCTCTTCCTGCTCCCTGACGCACTCTGATTGCTCCGCCTGCAATTAGAAACCTGGATGTTTGAAGCCACGTAAAAAGGCTAAGCATATACCACTGAAACCTGGCAAGAAACTCTCACAGTGGGGTCTGGACAGGGAAAGAATTTTCAGTTCCACAACAAAGAAGACAATAGGATGACTAGTTAAGAACATAATTATTGTTATAATTAGAATAAAACTATCACAATTTTTTATTTTTAATTTACATTTTTGAATAATTATACTAGATTTAAAAATTGGCTGTTATGCGACAGAGCCTAAGAAGATTAGCATGGTTATCCAAAGAAGCTTGCAGACCCTGTTTTGTTTCAGCTTTTCAACAAAGATAAATTTCAACTGTTTATAAGTGGTGTCACTCGCTCTTCTTGTGTAGTACCACTTCATTAATAAAGGCTAGTGTTTCAGGATCAGACTTGTCAGAAACTCTGAAGACAAAGCTCAGCTCTATCACAGCCATTACTGTTGCATTGGGCAACGCTCTGAGACGGCTTTTAATGAAATCTGTAGATGACACTACAGACTTTTAGGATTCCTCATAGCTGCCAATTTTCAAGGTTAAAGGAACATCATTTTAATGTTAAGGGGGTTTGACAAAGGCTTAATTTTTACTCAGTGCTTCAATTTAAAACAGCAGTCCTCATTTATCACTCATTACAGATGATTCCGTTAATATTTTATGGCACTTAACAGAAGAATGATGCAGATACTGATTTTTTTTTTAAGTGTAGTTATATTCATCTGTCACATTGTACTTCAACACTGATTTTGTAAGCACTTTAAAAAATCTAGCTTGGCCATCGTCTTTCTTTTCTCTCTCCTTTTGCACAACTGCTGTGTTTGTTTGCTTTTTCTGAAACTGAGCACGTGCTTCAAGCTGTTGCCACAAATGACAGAGGAAGTGCAAACCATATTCTACTTTGATAGCACTGTAAGTCAAAACCATTTTAACTGCTGTTGAGATTCCAAGTTATGCTATTAAGTCTTAAAAATGTTACATACACATTTTATGTTATCTTGTCCTGTTTTGCTGTGTTTTGTGGGGGTTTTTTTTCTGGTTGGTTGGTTGGTTTGAGTGTGGGTTTTTTATATAATTTCTTGCTTCGCAAGTTAAAAAACGTTTGAGTGAGATCGGGATCCTTGCAGATTGCCTTTAGTTCTCGGGTCATTGTCACAAAGGCTTCAAAGTTACTGTGGATATCTGGAACTGTAAATCTTGGCTGTTCTTGCAGAGTGTTTGTTATCTTTCTATGTAACCTTTCAAAGTCATGATAGGATTATGTTTTAAGCATCCTTCTAAACTCTTATCAAGGTGTCCTATAGTTTCATTGGGGAGCCCAATGTTATGTCAATAAGCAGCACATATCTGTTATCAGGGTGTTAGAATTGCTAAGTCTAAAACTCACAAAAACTTTAAAAAGTTCAGCATTTTCCAGACTTTTTCAGTTAACGTAGAATGGAGACAACAACTATTCTCTTCCTTTTTGTTAGGGATTGCCAGACCCAGTAGCCTGACAGAGATGAGTTTGCTACAGCTCCATATCCCCGGGCCAAGAGAGTATTGAGGATGAACATGTATTCCCAAGAGGCACAGACACACACATACAGGAATATACACAGGAGTGGCCAGCCTCCCACAAAACAGGAAATATTCAGTGCTACCACAAACACAAACATCACCAATGGCTTCATCCCATTCCCCTCTCTAGTCAAGACCAGCAAAAAGCCAGTAGTGGGAAGTATCTACATTGTCTTATCCACTGACACACGCATGCAAACAAGTATCTCCAGAAGCTAGCCCAGACTCATGACCTTAACAGTAGCTGACAATCAGATCCCATGATCTCTCCAGTATCCAGCTTGGGCCTTCTGGACACTCCAGTAGCTGTCACAGAGACCCTCTGCTTTCTACAGTATCTGGCCCAGACATATGGCTGCTCCAGTATCTGGCTCCCAGACCTCTTACTCAACCCACAGGGCAGCCCTGTGTGATGCCTGTCAGCAGTCACACATTGTCTCTGGCACCCCACAGTTCCCTGAACCTGAATCTACCCAGCATTCACAGTTCCTTGTGACCTGATCCCTCTCCAGTGGCTGCATTCACAGCCCCTTACACAAACATACACATGCACACGTGCAGAGTCACTCATCCAGGCAAACTGGTAGAAATGGAGCTGAATGAGAAGCCAGGACAAACTGCAGGTGCCAGGCACAGGGCATGGCTGTGAACATGCAGAAGTGTATAGCTCTGTTGGCTGTTTACACCAAACAACCCGTTCCCTTCATTTTCCCTAATTTTTCCTTCTCAGTCAACTCTGATCTGTCCCTTCCTGGCCTTTGGAATCTGCCTAAAAATACCATCATTTTTGTACAATCCCCAAACACTCTTTGCCCCCTAATGAGCCCATATGACCAACAGTGACACCCCCACACACACCCCTTGCCCCACTCTGTCAGTAATCTCAGGACAGCCTCTCCTAGTGGCTCACAATTGTGGGTGTCATCCCAGATTCATGGGGTTAATGGCCCCCTGGGATGCCCTGGAGGGCCAGGGCATGGGCTTGTGTCTCTGGCTGGTTTATTGAGGTTTCCCTGCTTGGCACTGCTGCTCCTTCATGTCTGGAAAGACTGGATCAAGTGTCACTCATATCTTCAGCAAAAGCAAGAAAAAAATATGGGAAACTGTGGGGAAACAGCTTCATCTCTGTCTGTGGGAACATGACGGTGCAAATAACTGTGGAAACTACAATACATGAAGGATAAGGAAGTGATCAGGAACTGATCATGATCAGTTGACATGGACGTATAAATGGGAAAACTTGCTTAGCCTACTTGACGACCTTCTACAATGACAGGAAGAGCTTGGTGGATTAGGAGAGAGCAGTGGTGCTTGCCTCTGTTTTAGTAAGGCTTCCAACACTATTTCCCATAACATCCTCACAGACAAACTAATGAAACTAATGCAATCTAGATGGTAGAGCAGGCTAGACTAGACTAATGTCTTGGTGGTAGACAGTAGGGTCAACTGGAAACTGAATGGCTGGGCCCAGAAGGTGGCGATCAGGGGCAAAAGGTCCAGTCTCTGTGTACACAGCTCTGTGTCTAGCTCTATTTAAACCCTTCATTAATGAACTAAATTGGACTCAATGACCTTGGAGGTCTTTTCCAACCTTAATGATTCTGTGATTTAGGTTAAGGGGCATGCCACAATGACAGCAATCTTTCATGTGTTACAAAACTGGGAGACATGACTCATATGCCATAGGCTGGAAAACTGGGCAGTTAGGATCCTCATGAAGTTCATTAAAGGAAAATGCAAAGTGCTCACCTGAGAAGCAACAATCCCACATTCCAGTACATATTTAGGGCTCTCCAGATGGAGAGCAACTCCATAGAAAAGGACCTTGGTATCCTAGTGGATACCAAGTCAAACATATGCCAAAAATGCAGCCTCATGTCAAAGAAGGCCCAAATCATCCTGGGCTGCATTACAGGTCAAGGGAAGGTGTTCCTTTGTTTCTAGGAGTACTGGTGGGATTACACCTGAAGTTCTGGGTCCAGTTCTGGACTTCCCCATACAAGAAAGACATGGATATACTAAAGTGAGTCCAGCAAAGAGCCACAAAGATGATTAAGGGGCTGGAATATCACTTATAGGAGAGGCTGAGAGACCTGGGACTGATCAACCTGCAGATGTGGAGATTCAGAGGGGATTTATCAATCTATTGCTGGGAGGGAAGGAAGAAGAGTAACCAGACTATTCTCTGTAGTGTCTGTTGGCAGCACAAGAGGAAATGGGCATAGACTCCATCTGCACACAAGAGAATACTTTTTTAATGTCAGGGTGGTCAAACACCGGAATTGGTTTCTCAGAGAGATTGTGGATTCTCTCTTCATGGAGATGTTCAAAACCCAACTAGAAATGGTCATAGACAATGTTGTCTAGTTTGCCCAACCTGAGCAGATTGAACTAGATGTCAAGAAGTCCTTTTCAGCCTGAATGATTCTATGATTCTGTGGGAAGGATCTTCATTCACAAAAGCTAACACTTTTAAATTAAAATGTCCAAGTTCTTAATGGAGAAAATTGCTACACATCTCAAAATTCTATTTTCATTATCCAGGGAACACACTAGTAATTTTAAATATCATGGTACATTCACAATGCAGGCCCATTTACAGCACTACTGAGATGTACAAAATTGGTGCTTTTTAGACTTACAGTCACTACAGATTTTTCTTGGAATTTATATTATCTGCATGGATTTGGAGTTGCATATTTGTGGAACTTTTAGGAAAATAATACATGGTTGAAGTGAAGCAGAAAATAAGAAAAGGTGACAGATTACTTTGGAGAATTGTAACTTTACCTGACATCCATCCAGAAGCAACGAAACAGGAAAGAAAAATCAAGCAGGCACACAAAGGATTGAAAAAGGGAAATGCTTACATAACTGCATCATACCAGAAACATCCAAAACATACTCCAAGCTGCCACTCTTGATTAAAAAAAAATCTGAAACTATTACAGCTTTCATTATATTATTAGCTAATTTCAACTGATTTGTAAGGAAACTTTTTTCTTTTGTAATCACTCTGATTCAGTGTGAACTCTGTGCCATATTCTGCTTCGTGAAGTCATGATAAATGCATGACCACAATATATTAGTAGAAATGTTTCAGCCTAATGGATGTATAATCCATGAACCAAATATCTTTGAGATATCATGATCTTAGAAGAGTTAGATATTAATGGCACCAAGGGAGCTATTATGATCTAGTTTGCTAAAAAGAGCATTCAGATTAATCAGATTCAGGGCCATTGTACTGTAGAGAGTGACTTATACTTGAGCTAATATGACAGTTGAACTCCCTTCACATAAAGTTGACTTGAAATACTGTGGAGGTGTATTAAGGGAGACTTCAGATACATAAGCACAGTGAAGATGGTTGCATACTTTGTATTTTTTAGTTAAAATCACATTTGACTGGAGGATAAAATCTGAGTACGAGACATTATAATTCAATTACTATTTTGACTTATTTCATTCCTTTTCTGACTGCTTTAAACCACAGTTTGGGAAGTACTTAACATTTTTTCAGTGAGGTTACATTTTATAAAAACATCTATAGATTAAAAAATCATATAATGCATTTAATAACTGATTTGCAAACAGTCTAAGACACGCTTTTTATAAAACTCCTTGCATTACATCAAGAGACTGATTTCTGGAAAAGGGCTATAAAACCCTGCAATTATAATCAGGTTAAGAATGATGTTCCCATTTAATTACAAATCTTCATTAGAGTCTTCTATGCTAAGTTCTCTTTAATATTAAGATTAAATAATGAGCTCCATAAAAGCTATCCAGTTTGCCTGACCTTTATATAACACTGGGTCAGATATCAGTGTACTGTAAAAGTGCCTTTTATGAGTCTGTTAGTTCAATCTATGTATCAACTGTATTTGAATTCTGTTAATGCATCTGCTGCCAGAATGCAGTCTAATAAAATAAAAGATGGGCAGAGAATGGTAAAAAGCTGATTTTCTCAGTCTTTTGACCTAGAAAAGTATCCTAGGGGAAGGCCGCTAAGTAAATTAGGGAATTTTCAGACATATGCCTATGTCTAGTCAGAGATGCTTGAATTTAACACGAAGTATGGAGGTAATGCAGAGAAGTATAATTATTCATCTATAACAATCCTCTTTATAATTAAAGACCATTTTTAATCTTCTTAAACTCACTGGTTTAATTTTAAGATTCATAAATTTATGAATTTTATGAAACCAAAAAAGTTAATACTGTAATTTGTCTACTGGAAAAAAAGATAACTGAGTGTTTTATGATCATTCATAAAATAAGGGGGAAAAAAAACATTGGGAAAAGACATGCTCGAGTTGTGATGATTTTTACAAGCATTTCAATGTCAAAGTTTAGCTTGCAAAACTTAATTTCGAGGTCACAGGCAGGTAAATTCTGGCAACAAAGTTTAAAAGAAGTTCACATGAGATCTGCCTAAAAACAGGCAATATTTCATGACACAGAAATATTAATGGCACTGAATATCAAACATAATTCTTCCGCAAATCAATGCTTTAAAATTCAAAATGTATTGCAATAACTTAACCTAAATGTCCGGTTGTTCTTTTCAAATGCGAATACCAGATACTCTGGGGATTGAGATTAAGATTGTCCTTGCTCATTTTCTTAAGATTCTCTGGTCTTGGCTTCTTTTTTCATCAGAAAGAGGCAGTGATTAAGAAGTACACTTAGTAATTCTGTCCAGAAAATAGGAAGGGCAACACAAGCCACTGAGTAGCATTTCCCACTAAGTATCTTTCAAGTATGTTCAAAACTGCAATGGTTCTTTTTTCCCGGATCATTTTCAGCAGAATTTAAAATATCCAGTTTAAATGTGTTCAGGGTTTTCAAAATAAAAAAATTAAAGTATGGGGTTTTTTCCCTGATAACTGTAATTTTTTTAAAAAAGCAAATAAGCTGATTTAGTTAAGGCAGATAAGTTAGCCACAGCAGCCACAGCAGTGAAAACTTGACATTAAACAAAGGGGATTCCTGAAGACCTACTGTAGAAAATTCTTTTCTTCTAATTCTTTTATTACAGAATACTGAAAAAGGGCCAAAACACAAACTGCCAAGGGAGGACTTGTAGAAAAGTACACCTGGCATTAAAAAACACAAAAATATTTTTTCCATGCATTTAGCATTTCTTCAAAAACACTGAAATATGAAAAACTAAAGTGTTTTCATGATAACAGCCTGTGCCAGACCCTTACTTAGGAACAGAATATTCACTATAACTAAACCTTTTCTTTCAAAGGATATTTGTGGTTGTAAAAGTTTGCAGTACCTATTGCAATTTTAGCCTGTAGTTCTCAAGATTTATGGTCAGATTTTATGTCTTAGTAGAAGTGTGAGCTGGAAATCTGATCCTGCTATAAAATTCAGGAAAAAAAAATTGTGTAAATTGACCTCATAGCTGTCTGAATAGTAATGCTGTTAATGAGTTAACTTCTGACATCTTTACTTACTTTTGAGTCAGTCCCGTTTCAAATTATTCTCTGCCATATTCCCTCAGTAGCAATTTTTCTCCATTAAATTTTTTTTGTCTTTTATAATATTATACCTGGGCACGTATAATTTGACCTCTCTGTTGACAATTGTGAGGTTCGTTTCAGATCTTTTAGTATGTTTATCTCACTGAAACCTCTGGGACTGATAAAACCAATAAAATAGGTCACTGTGGAATCTGTGTCAAGCTGAAGATTCTGAGGGAATTCTGGGGCTAGGTGCCATTTAGAAGAATCAGCTGTTGTGAACATTATATTCGAGTTGAGACAAACCTGCCTCTGGAACTTGTTTTCTTCCTCCATAGACTGCAGTCTGAAAAACCAGAGTAGGAGCCTATCTTCTAAGCATCTATCATTAGGTGACCTGACTACTTGTTCTAAATGATGAACTGGTTCTCTCCAAACCCTTTTCTCTTAAGACAAGTAACATCTTCTCCACTGAAGGTGCTGACTCCAATGATTTTCATTTAACTCTCCCTGAATCCTTCACGCCTGTCTTGGTTCTGTCCAGGACGGAGTTAATTTTTGCATCAGCCAGGATGGAGCATGGCCAGCACCCAGAGATTATTCTGTACTACCTCAGGTCACATATGAACCTCTTCTCAAAAGGAAGGGGAAGCAGGGAGAGACACCCTGTATTCAGGTGACAGTCTTCAAGCCATCTCTCTCCTTATGACAAGTGAAGATGACAATGAATAAGACCTCCTGTGGATCATAATATTAGCATAACATCTTACCAGATGACTGAAAGTACAAAGAGCTCCTTGAAACTCCAAAGGGGTCAATACTCTCTGTGAGTGAATTGATGAAGTAGTTGCCTTACCGTGACAAAAACATGGGGTGAGCTTTGAGCACAAGCTGAATTAGATATCTAGATAGTCTGGGAAAAGCTAAATGCTATGATGTTGAAACTCTAAGACGTTTTCAAGATTGCAAATAAGACACAATACAGTCTTTATAATTAGCAATCACAGTGGCACCAGGATCAAGTACAAAATCTGAAGAATGACTATTTGTTTTAAAACAACCTTGCTTAATCATCCTGTGATCACTCAAAGAATGATGAGACCTTTTAGAAAATCATTAGCAGTGCTGTCTTGGCCAGCACCTTAATTAGACTTTCTATGAACTTGGGAATTTCAGTAAAGGTGACATTTGCATCAGAGAATTTTCCCTTTTGTTTTTCAACGTATGATCATTTAAGAGAATACAGATCATTTATGCTGGCATTAAGAGCTTTTCATTCTTCTCCAGGTTCCAGGTATCATTCATGCAAATTAATTCATACAGACATTAAAAAGCCTATTAATCTCTTTAATATCCAAGAGCCTACTGACTTAATCATTTTTACCTTTTGTTATAAGAACTTGCCCGTTTTCTTGCTATTAACCTAGAAATTTTATGATTTCATCAAGTTAAAGCCAGTTCTTCCAGTGAGAAAGGCAAGGGTGACACAGGTAAGTTAAATTATTTCCTTCTTAAGCATTGATTTCTACTTTGAGATCTACTTAAGTTATGACATTCTTTTTTCCTTCTTGCTGTAAATAACATTTCTGTCACTGAATTTCTAATGTAAGATTTTCATATAAAATAGAAGTCTTATATAAAAGCAGTTTACTTTTAAAAAGCAATTTTAGGTAATAGAATAGAAACAGATTTCCTTCTTCATAAGTTTTGATGAGAATAAATTATTTTGATGAGAATGATCAGGATTAAAAGATTAAAAGAAAATATCTATTACACATAGAAAACATCCAGAAAGAAAAACAAGACACAGAAAACATCAAAAAGAAAAATTTCAAAGATCTTTGTAATCACAGATTTCTTCTCTGCCTTGGCTTTGTCCATTGCTTTAATACATATGTGAACAGCACAGCTCCAATGCATAGAATAGGTTATCAGTGTCTCTGTAAACAAGGTCTGATTTATTTAAGTGCTTAAATACAGATTCAGGGACTTTTCTTTGGGCATAGTGTTTTAAAAATACTGGTTCAAGTAAAACATTACTCTGTCAGGGTAGGTGACTGGTTACATCCTCCAAGATATTTTGGAGACATTCTTATCATGAGTTCCTAATACTGATAAAGTTTTGTTTGACACAGAGGAAATCATTACCTGACATACATAAATAAACATATAATGGGTCATACCTATATTATCAAGTGACATACTGCTTCAATATAGCATAATATGAGCTTGAAGTAACTACCTTTATTGTCACAGGAAGACTCATTTAAAACACCATCCCCTGCCTTTTAGTAGGTTTTGACAGATGAAGATTGCTTCTCAAAAGTGTCTATATAAAAAGTATAGAAAATAAATTTAATATGATGATAAACCTCCTGTCAGTAGCCTATAATGCAGCGTGCATTTTTTGTCTTTATGGCTGCTTAACAAGGCTATTGAACCCCTGTGATTTCCAGGAGGAGGTTTGTTCTATTTATCCAGACAGACCAGTTTAACACAGAAATTATGAGTGATTCATATGAGTACAGGACATCCCACTCAATTCAAATTTCAGGAAAGCATGGGGAGGATAAAAACAAAGTTTTAACAAGGTTCACCCAAAAGTCATGAAGTTATGGTATCTAAAACAGACTAAGAATTAGTATTTGGCTTTTTATATTCCTTTCACAGATGTGATATTCCCATATGAATGGAGTGATGGCATTTTTTTCAGTTGCATTAGCACCACTAACAGTACAAGGCAGACAACAGTGGAGCATCAGCCTGCAAAAATAGCAGCCCAAGTAATTTTGCATAGATTGTCTTCTTCTTTTCTGTTCTTATGCCTTTGTTTTGTTTGGGGTTTTCTGGGGGCCTTTTTGGAGGACAGAGGCATAAGAGTCTTTCATAATTCCATTATTGCTGTGTTTGAATGTTTATCCTCAAAATCTTCCTCCTTGCTTCTATTCTTTGCCTACCCTGCTCCCCCCCAAGAGAGATAAACACACATCCTCAATCATTTGGCAGCTTGAAGAATGGAGATACAGAGGCACAGCAATTTGCCAAGGGTCAAATAAAATACCTGTGGTGGAGCAAAGAATCATATCCAGGTCTCCTTGGGGCCAGATTAATGAGATAAACATTGAACCAGACACCCTCTCTACACATTATCCATTTTCCATAGAGAAGTTTCAAGCAACTTATTTTCAGTGCCAGAATAGTTCTAAAATAAAAATTGAAAATAATTCAGCACCAGCAGTCTCAGTGGGATGCCTAATAATAGTACAGATAAGACAAGATGGATACATGCACATATTTATATGTCTATACAAATATATATATATACACACACAAAGCTATACACACAGAATAAGAAAAAGATGTGTTTATTCAAAGTAAAAAAGTGTTAAAATAGAGATGTAACTAATGCTTTAGAGACATTAATGCAAATAAAAGTACACATAAAATAAGATCTAGCTCCATAATATCAGGACAAAAAATATTAATAAATTCCATTTATGTTGATTTAAATCTGTATGTAACTTGAAAAAGAATGCTTGGGTATTGTTGTTTTGTGTTTTTATTGACTAATGAATTCCTTTGTTCATGTGAGCAAAATCTCTCCAAATCCAATAGCTTAAAAAAAGAATTTTAATTATAAAATCCAGAGTATATCAAGCTTTCAACAGGTAATTGTTTTCTCACCTTCCAACTACTATCTGAAGTTTTATGACATATTGGATGTAAGTGAATGTGCCAAACATTTTGATTTACAGTATTTCCAGTGCTGTTAACTTGTTCAGAATAACAAAAAAGATTGCTCAAAGACAAAGGGGGTAAAAAAAGGCAATAAATCAGGAAAGACAATAAAGAAATAAAGGTAAAATTCTAAATGTAGTAAAAGTCTTCCAAGAAATTCTGCCTAAGCCACTAAAGCAAGTGTTATGTCTGATTAAATAAATGGGTAATAGTTAAGTTTTCTTTTGCAAATGACCCTAACATTGCAGATAGATCATGACCTGAGTCCTCTATGTTTCTTTAATCATAGTCTAAAAATCTGATTTTGAGTCCCTTGAAACTGATAAAAAGAAGATAGATTATTTCTTTGAGCTATAGATCTAGATCAGGATCTTAGTACTAACAGTGATTCCAGCTCACTGTTTGTGGTTGTTTACTATTGGTTATTTCTGCATATGTTGACACACACATTCTCAAATGTTTCATAACCCATTGAAATAGCTGTGCCAAGATACATATCCCTCTGAAAAAATTAAGGGCAAATGTTAACTTTTTGGTTGTCATGGCACTAACATTAAGCCCTTAAGACACACAGTGAAACAAAAGGAAAGTCGAACTTTCTCATCAGCTTTTTTCCTGGAACAATTCAAGAGAGAAAAATGTCACCACAGTTAATAGTGTAAAGCCTCTGAGTGGCCTGAAGCAAAAGCACCTGTCAAAGCTGCAACCACAGAAAGAAAGGGTCACCAGAAGGACAAATGCTGCATGTATATAGTTGTATAGCAGTTCTCTGAAAATCAAGTTTAAATATGCTTTATTTCCACTGTTATACAAATAAATCCAAGTTTGTTTTTTTTTAATATGGAACTAAAGAATATCACTAAGGATATGAAGTCAGTGGGACTTAAAATGAAAATCACTACACAGCAGGCAAGCTATATTGCTGAATGCCCAGTTGCAGTATTGAATTTGTGACTAAACTCGAGCTAAACTGAAGAAAATATGCTTGTGGAATTTTAAATTCTCGTGGCAAGGAATAAGACTGTTTTCCTACGTTTAAATGCCAGCCTACCTAATGGATGTACTGTCTCGTATTGTGAAATTAGAAAGACCGAGGAGGCAGTGTGCTTTCAGCAATAAGAAAAAGAAAAAAAGAACAAAAAGCATCCCCTTTATAAAAATTACAAATTCCACTTTGGCTGCTCGTGAATAAAGCAATTTACTAAATGGAAAATGTTGGTTTATCATAGCACTGGAAGGAAACTACACAGTTTTTGTTTCCTTCCCTCAGCCAGGACTCAGGACTCACTTGAACTTCACCAGCAGCCTCATCCTATCCCCCTCTCTGATTGATCTGGGTTAGTGTGATATATACATATATACAGAGAGAGAGACAAAGAACAAAGAACTGAAAAAGGAAGCAATTGTGTCTACTAAGTACTCTTGTTGCCTTGTTTTTCTCTTCCAGGAAAATTTTTAAGATATACTTGGCTGAAGTGGTGGGTCAGTAAGAAGCCAACTGCTGTGACAATACCTTTGAAGGGCTCACAGGACCCTACTGGGTAAGGACTGATGTGAATTTCTTCGCCTCTGGGTTTCATATACATAAATTGGGAAAGTTTTCACAAGTACTTAATCCAAACATTCATTTAGCTTTGAGGTATTGAAATATCACTTTCCGTTGTTGTTCTAAAATAAATTTCTTTTATGGTAAATACTATTTAATGTAAAAGAAATCAATAATTGCACTAGTTCAATCCAAGGTAAATAAAATAAAATAAAATAAAATAAAATAAAATAAAATAAAATGTAAGAAAGTTGTGTGACATCAAGGGTTTACACATAAAACAAAGTCTATAGAAAACTTTTTCAGCAAAAACTAAATCTGCTTTGCTGTGTGAGACCATTTAACCCAGGGCCCCAAATTGCTCTTAAGAGGCTGCTGCTCCACCTCCCTGGGGGTGTGGCTACCACATACACAGCCAGCTCTGCTGCTGTGTCCATGCAGGTCCAGCCACAGGAACAGAGCTGGGCTGGGAGAAATCTACCATCAGGCCTGCTGGGCTTTCCCATCACTCAGGAGCTGAGATTCAGCCCCAGTCCTGCCCTTGCTCCTTGTCTGAGCTGCCCTGCAGACACCCTGGCACCTGGCCCTCAGATGCTTGGTCAGGACCCTGAGCCAATGATGCCACTTCCCCAGCCTGACCTGAGAACCTGCCTTGGCACCATGGACTTGTCTTGTGATTCAGACTCTTGGGTGGCCCCAGTCAGTGCCTGCCAACCTGCCCAGCTCTCCCAGCCTGGTCCCACAGCTCAGGCCACCACGGACCTGCTGACCTTGTAAACCCAACTTTTCTACAGCACTGAGCCTTGTGCCCATGATACAAAACCAAACTAAGCGGTCTCAGATTATTTTTTCTTAGAGTTTATGAGCAACCCTAATGATAACAGCTTTTTTATGTAATAATATCTGATTATATTATATTCACAACCTGCAATTTCTCCTTTTCATTACGTTCTTCTTTACCTAGCTACTGTACTAAATTATTATTCTTCCCGACAATATGAGATAAAATAATTTCATTCTTGCATGGTGCAAACTGTCTGCATACTTTGTTTGAGATAGTCTTGCTACTAGAAAGTCTTAAAAGCTTTCTTTTCCTAATTAATCTTTTTCTTTCTTGTCAAGCTTCCTTCTCGCATAGATGATGTATGGAATAAATTTCTATGCCCAAATGTTGCCAAGCTGAAATAGCTGACTGTTCTCACAGTTCAGTGCTTTAATCTGAAATTCCATCTGAGAATCCATTACTAGATTATTCAGTAGAAGGTATAGGAAAGTGCAAGGATTGATGCATAAACTCAGTTTTGGTCTCTCAAGTTCAACAAGACTATTCTCAGTCTCCAGATTTAAAAATACGCTGGAATTTCATGTCAGAATCTAATTCATATATATGTATATTTAAATTTAAGCACAGAGGTGTCTTTTCATGATTTTTTGGTTCCTTGCTAATACATAGCTGACCATCAAAATGGAAAGGGAAGAATAAGCTGTAAGAAATAAAAATTATTTCCACCAAAACATTTTCATCTATATATTTCAATCATAATGTGGCAGGTTATTTGTATTACAAGCACTTTATGATATTAAAATTAATATATTTAGTTTCACAATTCATTTACCCTCAGTCATATGATGATAAACTTCACCACTATCCAGATTAACAAATCAGTGCTAATAAGAACAGAGATCTCAATCCAGCTCATTGGTCTCAAACTCAGCATCTGCACTAAGTTACCACATCTGATTTAAGAGGGAAGTACCTCCCAAAAGGAAAACAGGCATAGGTTACATGACACCATGTCATGGTTTAATGCTGGCTGGATGCCAGGCATCCGCCAAAGCCTCTTTATCACTCCAATCCACAGTTTGACAAGGAAGAATAAATGTAACAAAGGGTTGATGGGTTGAGATTAAGGAGAGATCACTCACCAAATACTGTCACAGGCAAAACAGGCTAGAATTACGGATGTTGATTGAATTTACTACTAACAAAATCAGTGCAGGATAATAAGAAGTAAAACAAGGCCTTAAAAACACCTTCTCCTCCACCCCTCACTATTTCCCAGCTCCACCTCCTTCCCCAGCAGTGCAGGGAGACAGGGAATGTGGATTATGGTCAGTTCATCACCCGTGGTTTCTTCCACTGCTCAGGGAGAAGAGCCATTCCCCTGCTGCCGCATGGGGTCCCTCCCGTGGCAGACAGTTCTCCATGAACTTCTTGAACATGAGTCCATCTCACTGACAACAGTCCTCCACAAACTGCTGCAATTTGGGTCACTTTTCCATGGGGTGCAGTCCTTCAAGGACAGGCTGATCCAACATGGGTCCCACATGGTGTCAGAAGTCCTACCAGGAAACCTGCTCCCCCTCTCTCCACGGGTCTGCAGGTCCCTGCCAGGAGCCTGTTCCAGCACAGGCCCCCCGTGGGGTCACAGTCTCCTCTCAGGCATCCACCTGCTCTAGTGTGGGTCTTCTTCATGGGCTGCAGGTGGATCTCTGCACCCCTGTAGTCCTCCATGGGCTGCAGGGAAGCATCCTTCTTCACTATGGGCTGCACCATGGGCTGAGGGGAAACACAGGTCCAGTGCCTGAAGCACCTGCTCCTCCTCCTCTGCTGACCTTGGTGTCTGCAGAGCTGTTCCTCTCACACGTTCTCACTCTTTTCTCTGGACGCAATTACAACTGAGCAGTAACTTGTTTTTCTTCTTCTTAAATCTGTTATCCCAGAGGCGTTACCACCATTTCTGATGGGCCCAGCCTTGGCCAGTGGCACAGCTGTCTTGGAGCCAGCTGGCATTGGCTCTGCTGGGCATGGAGGAAGCTTCAAGCATCTTCTCACAAAAACCACCTCTGTAGCCCTCCCACTACCAAAGCTTGGCCATGCAAACCCCATATGCATCACTCCTAAATTTACTCTGTTAATTATAGATGTGCTAATACTGTAAAACAGCAGTAGTGAAGATTTAGTTTCTTTAACTAGGCAGCCCCTAGAGAAGAAATGTGAATAACTGAACAATAAAATTCACTGATCACAGTGAATATAAGAGGGATCCCAAATATAAGAGTGGTCATCAACCTCTTTTAACCAAATGTACCAGATGCTTTTGGCCACAGTTGTTACCTCCAGCGCCAGGAAGCCTGTGATCTATTAATGCCCAATCATTGCATTGTGTCACATTTCACAATCACATTGTTCAGTTACTGGTGCCAGTTCTGGCTGTTTTGTCCAGTCTCTGGCTTCAAAACAAGATTAACTCTAGTTTCTCTGTATTGCAGAGAAATTAAATACTTCAGTGTAAAGAAGACAAAGAGAAAGGAACACGCTTTAATAATCAGAAATCTCCTTGTTAAAGAAATATTTATACATCAAAAATCTATATGCATCTGGAAGAATCCATGAATAAAAGCAGATTGAAAAAAATAAGTAAATGCAGTTTATCAACACCCCAAATAGAAGGCCGAAGGAAACAATGGGTTTTCTGGTCCACGTGTAGATATAAATCTGAAAGGACAGAGTCCAAAAATGATAGAGATTGCATAAACCATCATAGTCTAATAGTCCTCTATCAGTATTTGAGATCAAAGTACATGTATTTGCATCTGATACCAGGGGGAAGTTCAGAAGGAAGACTCCTACCACCAGCGAGGCAATGATAAATGTATCCAGTGCTATTTCCAGCCTACTCCTACTTCTCTCCTGCCAGTAGGGACAGAGAATTTTTTTTTTTTAATTACAGCATATAGACAGTTACTATGCTTATAGTGTGCCAGACACATTCTCTCAGAATTATGAGTGTAAAAGGCAGTTCAATTCCTTTCAGTCCAGAGAAGTGAGAGTCCTGATCTTTAGCACTTCTTTTAAAGTTGAGCATCACAGATGGATGCACAAGGACTAGATCCCCTGGCGGCAGCTCCCTGGTGTCTGTAAATCCTACTGCAATTCTTAATCTAACTGACCCCTTTCCTCTCGTGTCTCTGTGATCACTGTTTGATTGAAAGTGACCAAAAGCAACCACTTCAGAGTAAAATGCTTCATAGCAATTTCCCTAAGAGTGTGTAGAATCCACAGAAAACCAGGTAAAACATAGGCTGCTTGTATATTTTCCTCCTCCTAAAGCCCACTCTTGCCTTGCATGTTCAGTAATTCTCATTCAGCCCACTTACTACCAACTTTTGGCTGAGAATGCTTTGCTACTTCTTCCAAACACTCCCTTCCAGATGCTCCTGTTATTCACTTCATTGTGTCCTCCTGTCTATTGGGAACTTTCTGAAGCAAAAGTTGGTCTTTTCTTCTCTGTATACTCAGCCTTGGCTAAGTAAATGTGTAACTCTTCCCTGCGCCTGGAAAATAGCATTTTCCGAGTTAACTGCCTAGCTGTTATAGTCTGACTCCAAATTTCCACCTTGGTTTCTCATCTCATTATAATTTAATTTTCTTTTTGTTATCCCTTTAACAATTCCCTTCTGAATTCAATGCCAGTGGGAGGGAAAGTATTAAACATGTAAACTATTTTGCCTTTAATAATAATTTAAAAGAAAATATCCTGATTTTACAATTGTTGTCTTCATGTTTGTATCTATATTGTTTCCCTTTTTGTGTAAGACTGTTTTTCAGTTATGCAAGTCTGTTTATTATGGAATAATGTTATGGAATACAATGGTAAACTAAAACTAAAACATATATGTTTGCCCTTTTTCTGTTCTCGAGGACTGTTTTATGTCCAGCAGGTCACACTGTCAACAAGCCTGATCCCGATTAGGAACAAGATGTTCTTCAGAGGTTGAATCAGTCTTATCTGATGGATTTTTCTTGAATTAATCTTTGTGTTATGGTTTCTAGTTTCGGTTTCAGAACTCAAGGGAACATTTTTTTCTTGTTAGGTAATTTTTTTCCTGTGACAGCCCACTGGGTTGTCATCAAGGCACTCTTCTGTCGATTCTGACTCCTCCATTCAACTGTTTTCATTACTGAATTTCATCTATCCTCTAATCTTCAGTCCACGTTGAGCTGCTGAATTCCTGACAGGAAAGAGGGCACATGCAGGGACCAGGCAGTTCTTGACATGCTTAACCTGGAATGAAGTATTCCACATTACCATTTCTCCTGCCTCAGATCTGCCATTTTTTCCAGCCAGAGTAGTCACCCTTGGCCTACCATAAAACTCCCACTCATTTCACCCAGTGAACTGTATCTCTCTTTTTACATCATCTCCCTAGATTCATTACATCTCCGGTGTACTAATAAGCCCCCTATCCATACCTTTCCATTAAAAATACCTTAAAGTTTTTGACTCACAATATTAAAATATGAGAGGATAATTATATATTTTATTTTAAAATTATATTTTAAAATGTATATGTATGTTGAATTTCCTCCTTCTTCCTACTGCTACTTTGTTCAGGTTCAGCTCCCCAGTACCTCCCTTCTAACCTCCTGCTTACTATATTCCCCAGGATCCTGGTGTTTGATGCCAAGGATTGGTGACAGCTGAAGCCAAGCCAAAAAGGTTCCGTGGCCCTTCTTGCAGAAAACAAATGTTTCTGGCAGGAACATCAAGTAGACACTTCTTATAAGAAATGCGAACAGCCAGGATTCCAGGAGTCAAATAATATGTGTCCAAAAAACCCCACAAAATGTCTATAGTAATTTTAAACTCATACAAATTTGAGATATCCTAAAGGCCTCCAGATGCAATTGCACTTCATCTTGCATTAAAAACTCATATAATCATGTACTTTAAAATATATTTCTTTGAAAATTATCTGTATTCTTTAGGAAAACCTTAGGTTTAGTTGCTGTTTCTTTGAGGTCGTTTGTGTCAGTACTAGAAGATGTGTATGAGCAATATTACTGGCTACATCTATGTGGCTGTACATTCCTCAGGGATCTTTGTCAATAACAGCAAACCCAGCTAGCTCAGTAAATTTTTTCCACACCATAAAATAAATCTATTTCTTTTCTCCTCTGGCATTTTTGATTAGAAAACTCCATTTCTGTTTAACAGACACTATTAAGTCAAGAAGATTAGTCCAAAATAAATAAATAAATAAATAAACCCAGAAAAACCCACAACAAATATTTTGTCCAAATCTATAGGCTTTTTAAGTAATTGTACACAGAGTGGATTAGTGACTCGTAAATATAGTGGCTCAGCTACCTTTCCTATTTCTCCACCACTCTGCATTGTTGTCACACTCCACTGTGACTGAGTCTCATCAGGCACATTGGGCTTAGTAAGTGATCTTGTCAAGTAAGCTTCAGTCATGCCTAAGGCTCAGAAGCTTGTTGCAGTCAGCGTTCCTTTGGGCTCCTCTGTCAGCAGAAACTGGAAGTAAAGCTCTCACTTAGGTTTTGAATCTGGGCACCTGACTACCTCGAACTACCCACTTGATGCTCAAATGCTGTGCATTCAGAAAATGTTAGTTTTGCTAGTTTGGCTTTTACCTTACACATATCGCTTTTGCTGTGACACCTCTTCTCACAGGCACTTGAAAACGAGAGAACTATCACCAGGATATATGTAACTCCCTGAGGTGTTGAAGTAAGAAGAGAAAAATAGTGCCTCTTTCATTGTGCTAAATTACTTGCAGATCAACTTCAAAACAGAGCTGTTTACAGCAGCATTGACTAGGTATTTCAGTAGAGGGATTATGCATTTCTTTTGAAGTGAATGTACAGCTAGCAGCAATTTTGGCAGTTAAATGCAACAACTGCTTGAAGAGTTTGAAAAATATTTTTTAAATAGTTAAACATACCAGATACTTCATGAACCATATTCTCTAGTTGTAGTTGTATCCTTTATATCACTTAGTAGTCAGGAGTACCTTCTGGACCACATCCTTCATTTCTGAAATGACAGAAGTTGCATTGCACATGTTGAGGTAAGGGAGGAGTCCCAGAACAGAGAGGATTTATTCCTTTCATTTCTGCCTGTTCTCCAGTGGTTTATGTGCCTCAAAGCAAGCAGCGAAGGAACCTGATCCTAAATGAAAATAGCTTCCTGAAAATTTCAATTGCATTTCTCTGTGTAGAGCTATGACACTGATACCTCTCAATAGTTACTCTTTTATTTCTTGTGCTTGTATGTAAACAAATTAGTTTGCATAAAAATTCGAACTTTCTTTATAATTGAATGCCATCCTACTGCATGTTCCTTGCTGAAATGTTCTTCTTCAAATGTGACAAGTGTATGACAATAGAAACAGAAGACCACCTTTTTGACAGATAAGCAAAGATCATTGAGAGAAAAAATACTTGGCAATAAGATTCTGTGTTGCAATTCTACTGCTCTAATCCATGTCTGTGCCCCTGCTGACTGAATTAGCACCAAATATCAAGAGGTAGCACTAACACAAGGAGAAATGTAGGAGGCAGTTAAACTCTGAAATTCTTTCTAAAGCTTCCAAATAAAGTCTTTGTAAGACAACTCTATTTCAAACTGAATAACACAGAGTAGTTGCAGAAAGTAAATTATAAATTAATAATCACAAGTCTTCACAGTGAAAACTCAATTCCCTCTGAGTTTCACATGAACAGAAAGAGCAACATGACCTACTTTGCTAGTCAAAACTGTTTTAATAGCAAATACTCCCATGGAACTCTTATGGATGACATATAGTCTACGTATAAGTTTACTGCCAGTTAGAATCTGAGAAATTAATAATTATTTGCCTTCTTGAAAGCAAAAAAATACAGTACATATATGTTTACATACACATTACATATGTACTTGAATATATGTGCATTTAAATATATATTAATATCTTACTGAACTATAATCTAGTAATGGGAAAACCTAGACTTCTTCACTGTCTGCTTCTCTGTTTTATGAAAATTGATGTGAAATGGACTGGCAGAGTATGGGTGAGGGCAAAGTACAAGATCATTTAATTCACTCCTTACAGACAGTCCCACTGTGCTCAGAAACTTTGGGCTGATTCAGCTGAAACCATGGCAGATGTCCAAATCATCTGGCACAAATTTTAGTCAGCCCTCTCAGATACCTACCCATGCTGTCCCTTCTCCTTGGAGGTCAAAGTAATCATGGGTGCCTTTTCCCTTCACTGTCTTCTCTGTTGATCTCAGAGTCATGTAGCCCTTGAAGAATTTAGCAGACAACTTTGTCCTCTTCATTCTTTTCTTCTTTGTTTAGGTTTCTATGAAGAAAGCCCTGCCCGCTTCCTTTCAGTGACTCCAACGTGTCTTCAGGGGCGTGTGTTTTGCCCGCAGACTGGAGGCTATAAAGGCATAGAAATTCTCAGAGGTACCAAAAATTAATTCAGGTAGCATTTTTGAAAAAGCAACCCCAAAAGGCTGGCAAATATTTTCATGAAGTCTTATCCACACAGGAAAACAAGCTTCTGGCAAAGAGCTACTATTATTTCACTAACACATATAAATATATGAAGCTCTGGTAGTTACACTTCTGATTATGTAAGGAAATATTTATGTTTTCTTAAATAAGCATTCAAGGTTTGCTCTTTTCCAGGAGGTGCGAGCACTTGAATTTGAACACACTGAAAAATCAATTAGTGATTACAAGGGTTTTTTAGTCTAGGAAATGCATATCATTATATTAATGACATGATATTAATATTTAGATATTTAGGATTGCTTCCTCATGTTTTTTCAGTATATGGAATGATTAATATGTGTGAAAACAAGCATACAGGTGCCAAAATATTTGCCTGTTAAAGTGACTGTCCTATCTATGCTATGCGTCAGTCTTTTCAATGTGAGCCAAGGCTCAACTCCAGACAAGATTATTTATAGGTGTAACAAAAGGGTAACTGGTCTTTCATAACACTGTGCACAGAATCATATTTAGATGTTGCAATGTAGCTGAAATTAGTAAAAATACAATACTTCATGTATTTTGGAAATAGCACCAACATATGAATATAATGTCATTCACTGGTGTTTAAGCCTCATGCCTTAGAGATGACCAAGATAAATAGCCAGAACCATGTTAATCTTCAAAAAGAACTTGTTCTTCATATCATGAAAAATCCTTTCGTTCAAGTGATGGAGTTTACCCTGTAAATTAAATCTCTAAAGTAATGGAAGAAATAACCCATGACACTGGTGGGGGAAATTAAATTAGAGTCACTAATAGCAGGTCAGCACAGTACGACCAGAGGTAATAGAAGTGACCACAAGAATGATAAGCAGGCCTTCACTAGGCTGTGACATCTGTGTCCCAGTGACTGTGACAAACATTCATCCATGTGGCAAGCAATTCACAAGTCAGGTACTAGCATGTTTATAGCGCAGTCTGACACTGCTGGAGCCGAAGCATGCCAGTCTTTCTCAACAGGATGCTCTAATGAAGACCATTACGACAAGTAAAAATCTTTGACCCCAGTCTCTCTGCTAAATCAATCTGCCAGTGCTCCAGATAATCTTTTTACTTTATTTATTTATTTTTTCATAAGCACGGAAGATATTTTCTGAACTAATATAATTCCCATTTGTGCCAACATTGCTAAGTTAATGTAATTCTACCCTTCAGCAGTAAAATAGAAGGGAAAAGCAGTGGGAAAATAAAAAGAACAGATTCTGGTTTGAATTGTAAAAACCCAGTGTATGCTTTCTCTAAAGATTTTAAGATCATTGCAATAGCCATTGGCAAAATAGTAGGGTGAGATGTTAAGGTAAAATGGAGTCTTGAATGTCATACAAAGCACCTTTGAAGTTCACAGCCTTATTTATTTACTAACACCTGAGCATGATCACTGATCTTCCGATGTAAACCTCACAGTGTAGTAAATAACATAGGTCCAGAGAAAATACAGGTTTCTATAAAGTACAGAGCTAAAGGGTAAAATGATATTCCACCACCTATTTTCTCTGCGTTAGAACAACTCACCAATACACACCACCATTATTAGCAAATATTTTCAGTGGGAATTAAGGATATAGACAGTAGAAGGAGGGACAGTAGGATGACAAATATCAAAGTGCTTGGCAAAGTAAGCATGTAAGTAAATAAATAAACTAACCTTACAGCTTATGAGCTTCTGTTCAGAAAATTAAAGAGGTTGAAATAAGTCCTTGTTTACATTTTCCACAGAATATATGTGATCTTAACCTCTTAGTCATTATGTTGAAACAAACAACATATTAAAATGGAAATTTCCCCAGAGTTAGTGAAATAATGAACTTCATATCTCTCGTTTACTCACACTACTTGTTTCCATTTAAATGGTGATTACGCTTACTCAGATCAGGCTTACTAATGATCGTTTGGCAGTATTATTACATGGCTTAAAAATCCAGAGGTACAACAACAAGGATAAAGTGCTACTAAAAATGCCAGTCAGTGTTTTCTGGTGTTGCTCTAGAGTCTGAGATTTCCAAACTGCATCCTAGTACAAAAGTACCCCTTGTTCCAAGGCTCAGGCAGTCTTTAGAGGCAGAGTGTCAATCTCTCCAGCTCTGCAACACCCTTCCTCACTGCTGAAAACCTCCTCCTGTAGACAAACTGTACCCTCCTGTGTGCACTGATATCTGTCCATTACAAACTGGCATAAGGTCAGACCCCACCGATGACAACAGGAGTCCTGAAGAAATGACCAGCTGAAGATTCACAAGCAGAATGAAAATGAGGTATAGTGTGGAGGTCCGTCAATACCCCCAAAAAAATTCCACTGATTAGTTTATTAATTACAGACCTCTCAAAGCCCAATTTTTATATTTAACATAGACTGGATTTCAGAGCTTGCTAACACCCAGATTCTCTTAACTGAATTTTTAAAAAATTTTAACAACCTTCATAGGTTTTAACCATAAGAATTCTCCTTGTCAGACAGCCCTTTCCTACGTCTGAGAAGCCCAGCTCTGCTGCTTCCCAGCATTTCCAAATTTACTTCACACTTCATCTCCTTCTCCTTGTGAGATAAAAAGAGGAAAATGGACAACATCAGTCCTTCATCCTTTCCCCTGGGAAGCCTATACTAGAAAGCAGAAAGAACTTTGAATGGAGAAAAATTTCTTTAAGAAAAATGGCACCAGAATTTTTATTATTATTATTATTATTTTTACTGGATGCAACATTCAACACTTGAGATTGTTCAGGGAAATGACTCTTTAGCATTGTAGCCATTTTACAGTACTTCAGCTCATGGTCTTCACCTGACAAGAGCCTGGGTGATATCAGCCCATCAGTAGAACTGACTCATGTCAGAATGCTTTGGGACTGAGGGAGCCCTCAAAAACAGGTACTGTGGTGGCCATGGGGCAGAAAAAAAAGATGAGTACCAGCTTGTTTACAACTTTTACCTGTCTCAACATGAATTATAGTTATCTGGGAGGACACACTATGTACTCAGACTCCCACACACTTAGCTGGACTTTTTATTAAACAGAAATTATCTCAGGAGACAAATATTTAATCTCAATCATATTTACTTTCTAATGTTAGTTTGATACCAAGTAAAGGCAAGGAGATAAACAAAAGCTCTTCTGAGCTCCTGGTTCACTTGGGATATGGAGTCAAAGCAGATGTGGTTCTAGTCCATAGTTACGTGAGATTTGCATGGACGTCCTGTGGCTGAGCAGAGAAAAGTATGCTGTAAGGATAGTGTCCCTTTTTGCCTTCGGTGAGAAGTGCTTGGCATACAGATGTCAAATTACCCCAAAATACCAAGTCCTGTTCATTTTTGGAAAATAAAAACTATGATCACTAATTGAACTTCTGGGAGATGGTAAACAAAAAAATACATTATAAAAATTAAAATTAGTTGAAAATATCTTTCTCATGTCTCCTTTTTCTCCTACCTCCAAACTTAAACCTAAAATTAGGCAACAAGGGAAAAGATTCTGACATCTTGTCTAGTTACTTGAGTGTACTTACACTGGCTCGAGATCAGAATAATTTTTAGTGAAATTTAGTTAATGGTGTAATTTAAAAGTCAACCTAATTTAGTTCCCTATCCCTGCAATTGTGAGCAAGCAACATGTAAAAGGTGAGTTTTGAGGAAAGAAACTGATTTAGTTCATTAAGGTTTAAATGATGCATGGGGAAAAAGACAAAGTGTGTTGGTACCGGGATTGCTCCTCAAAGAGAGCGCCCACACTTAAGTGGTGTAGTATATACAAAGGTGATACCCATGGTTTGAACCTTAAGATTTTACAGACAGTTTTAGCTGTGATTTGGAGAGCAAAGAAATTATCTGGTTTATTTGCCCATCCTCAGGCACAGCTTCCCATTCCTCCTTTTGGGCTGCCTCTGGATAGTATACCATGCAGGGAATTTAGTCTAATTTAAAAGGGTTTTTTGGTGGTTGTTTGCAGACATGATGACTATGAAGAGAAGACTAGGGAGTGGAAATAAGTGAGACAGGATTCCTCTTTTGATATGGAGATAGCCTTAGACGTGTCAGATCTCAGAGAGTACACCCTGAGGTGTGTGCTCTTTGTACAGGTCTGATGAATTTCTGGAATTTCCTCAAAGATAGATCCTCATGGCAGAGCACAAGGCAATAGTGCTGCTGGCTTACATTAGCCCAGAATAAGGCCCATAGCCATATGCATGGCCTTGCCTAGGTATGTGTGTATATATTTCTGTAGATCTTCATGGTGTGACACACAAGTTTGTCTGTGTATGTTTATAAATATGTGCCTATACAAATGTATACAGGTCACGTACAAAATATACACAGATATTACATATTCTTAAAAGCCTGGTCTCTTGCACTAACAGCAGACTATTTCCAATATTACTTTGCTTTGCAACAGTTCTCTCACCTTCTAAAGACAATTAAGGAGGAAAAAGTTGCACATTAAGTAGCACCATTATGAATTCATTTCCTACGTGTTTTTTGTATTAGCATAGAGGATGATGAATTATTTTTGTATTCAAGTAATGATCATTTCAACCTCCAGGAAGAGTTCCCTCATAACATACCATTAGTTAAATGCACCATCACAATAAAAAATTAACAAAAAAAGGCATTTATGTTGCTTTAAATAATGATCTAAAAAAGAATTCCAACCTTTATATTACTTTAAGTAGTGAGCCCTCAGAGAAGCTGAATTAGCACTATAAATTAAGAAATATTGCATTATGGTAAGAATAAATTCTTTAGGTAACATCAGTTCACAACAGCAACAGCCAAGGTCAGTAGCTTTGTGTCCCAATTTAATTGCACAAAAACTGAGGGAAAAAAAGAAAAAAAAAGAAAAAAGAAAATCCTTCTCTAGGTCTCATGTATACTCCCCCATGTGCTCAGAGGGATCAAATGAAAATCATATATTCTAGCTTCAATATTAAAAGAATAAATGCCAGCGACCTACACGTGTCATTATGAAATTTCATTAGTACACACATACTTGTGTGCCAAAGCCTTCACTGGAAGTGTTACATAAGATAACGTTGAAGAACATGTGCAGTCTATCCAGGCATGAGTTTGCTTTTGAGTACAACCAACTGGACAACTGTCCTTCAGCTTGTTTCCTAATAATCTGTGTACAAATTCACACAGATTAATTTTACAACATAAACCTCCTCTAGTATATCAGAAATGTCATCTACAGTTCTTGCTCTTTGTGCCAGTGGCATACGCAAAATGCTGTAGAAATTCAGATATGTTTATCCTATGTATTAGTTAAACTCTAAAATATCATGAAGGATATTTTTATTATTCTTCTTGATACTTCACTGCTTTTCCTTATATTTTTGTCATCAACACTGAAATTTTTGCTCAAATTTCAGACTGCACCAGTCTATTGATTATACAGATAGGAACAGTGAATATTTGCCCTGATTTACAGAGATTTTGATGGATTTTTTTCAACAAAAAATAATCGAGTTTAGCTAAGAGATTCAATGAGCCTATGAATTTTTAATTTGATGCACACCTGCTCACCCATGCACTTGATGTAGACATACAACCCAATAACTAACACTGGCAGCGCTAAGCACAGAACAGGACCGAGGCTGTAAACACAGGCTACATCTATGCTGGTGAATTGAAAACACAAGTGAGTTCCATGCTGTAGTTTTCCATACTGTTAAATGAATAGCGCAGTATTGGCCTGAGTCAAACACTAATATCCTTGGGAATGCCCAGGGTATTTCCAGAGTTGATCAGGCTGGAAACTATCAGGCTAATAAACCTGTTCACTGTGGAAAGGGACAGGAGAGTTCAGCCACGTGAATTCAAACTCTGCCACGGCAGGCAGCCTCAGGGCCAGAGAACAATCTCTGGCTTATTTGCTGAGTGTAAATGTAACTACAGATTTGCACCAGTAGAATGCACCTCCTAATAAATAGAGCTGTTCAGGAAATTCCAGTGAAATTATTATGTTGGTTTTTTCTTTAGAAGGTTCTGGTTCATTAAAACTCAGACCTTTTGCAGGAATGATCATATCAGTTTCAGCAAAGATAGAATAGCTAATCAAAATTAGAGACAAGAATGTCATTAGCAACCAGAAAGGTCAACACTGATAGGATATTTACTTGGCATGTGAGGCAATGCAGTTCAAGTCCCTATTTTAAATCAGCTAGAACAAAGACTTGTGCTTCTTACTGATCCTGCACAAATATTTAGAGTTAACAGCTACTCTGAAACAAAATACAGGTATTTTTTCATTCTCTGTTTTTTAACCTGATAAAGTTTATGTTTCAGTCCATGGGGAAGGGATTTTTAAACTATTTCCCACAAAGTTCTAACCATAAATTACATCTCCATCCTTTCCCATTCTCTTCTTTGATATCCACCAAACACCAACTCAAAAATCTGTATGTTTTTCTATAAATAGCAGGGGCTAAGTACATAATTTTGATCTTTAATTTGATCCTGAAATAGGATTTAAATATAGGTCATAATCAGAAGTGATTGACAAGAATAGCAGAATGACATATAAAGAAAATTCCACTAAAGGAGCTGTATGAAATATAAGCTGTAACTGGTTTCTTAGGGAGATCAGTCAATACTTAATAACTTATATAAGATGCACAACAAAGGATAATGTTCTGATCTACAGGAGATCATTGCAAAAATCTATGAGGTGTGGATATGGATGCTTTCCTCCATTTCCTCCATTTCTCTTGTCTTGGAAATCAGGAAACAGGATGACTACAGCAGTTCAGGCATAGCCAACATTATAACACTGAGCAGACACTAAAATAGACAGCACAATTGAAATTATGCACATGATTCAGTGAGGCTGTACAATGATGTATATTACAATGTAGCTAATTCTCCTAAATTTATGCCATAGCAAACTGTTGTTGAAAATGTGAAACACACAAGAGAGGTTCTTTTGCAAAATGTTATTATTAAAGTGATAGCTTGCTTATTGTGTTCTCTTAGGCTCTGTTTACTACCAGAATTTATAGTCACCTAATTTTCTCTTGATTAGATATAGGTATTTATATTTATGATGGCTCCATTGAATTGAACTGTCAGCAGAGTTCATGCTGTATCCTTGTCCCAAAAAGCTAATGTCTTCAAACTCATTCTAAATTGATCACATCTGTTGATAATCACAACATCTCTCAGTCATACATGTACAATTGCCTCATCCTGGTGAACTGGAGATTTAAGCAGTTTCTTCAAAATAGTTTCTTTAGTTTACAACACCTGAACCACCTCCAGTTTTCCATCACAAATTGTCAGAAGGTTCCTGCTCCACTTGCCTGTATATGAAGCCATGAGACGTGAATAAAAGTACTCCTCTTTACTCCTTTGCATGTGCATATGTCTTTATTCTATGTGCAGTTTTTTCCTTTCTTATGTTTTTTTTCTTCTTTTCCCTCTTTTCTTTTTTTGGCACAAAAGAAAAAGAAGCTTATATCTGTTCTTTTTGTTCTCATGGTTTCATGCTCTCAAAAAAAAAAAATTTAATGCTTCTGTATTAGAAGATTTAGCGTGCTTTTCAGCCTGTCACTGAACTGATGAAAGGCAGCACAACTACACACTTTTCCCCACTGAGCTCAGATAGATAGTTTATTCACTAGAGTTCAAGTCTCCTGCCAACAACTCACTGCAGTTCCAAAGTATTCTCCCTACATATTCAATCTCTACATGTGGATCAGCCCATGCCCCTTCTTCCAGGCCATAAATTTGGCACTTTCAAAGATTTAATAGCAAGGTTGCTGCAGCGACAGTTCTATTTGTGGCACACCTCCCTTCCCATAGCTGATAGAGGTCTGCTGATCAGCCATAAAGTTCAATTCTCCTACTCCTTATCAATCAGCTTCACTGTGTGACCCACTTCAGGGAAGATTTAAACGAGGTAGTGCAGATCCTTCACAGTGAATATAATAATTGGAGGGAAGAATAAATCTTACATTGTTCTTCTAATACACCAACTCTTTCAGTGAATTGTTTGGCTTTGATATTAATTCAAAGATGGTACAGAATTTGGAATCTGTGGAAAGGTGCAATAAAATTCTAAAATAAGTTTAAACAAGCTCTTTTTTGAGAATTCTAATGGCTTCCCTGTCATGGTCTAGGAATGGTACTCCCCAATTCAATGCCCCTACCAAGACTCTTCAAACTATGCACTGCTCACTCATTCCCCTGCTTTCTCCTCGTCTTTCCTCTGTGGCAGGATGGAGAGGAGAATTGAAGGCAGGAACAGTAAAGATCATGGGTTGTGATCAGAACAATTTGCTGGAAACAGCAATGAGATAAGAAAATGAACAATAACAGCAACAATACTAATGACAGAGGGTACAAGAGTGGAACAATTCACACAGAACCCCCCTGGCTCCTTCTGCCACACTCCCTCTGGAAGGAACCTCTTCTCCCCCAGAGAGTCCCCTTCCTCCACCTCCAGCAATGGTGTGATGTGGTATAGAATAATCTCCTCATCCTGGCCATGCCCCCTCCTGGCTACTGCAAAAATTAATCTTGTCCTGGACAGAATCAGGACATCTTCCAACCTTAAATATCCTCTTCATGCCATGAAGCAAAAAGCATTCTCTGCCCCTTTCATTTCAAATTGGCCCATCATGGTTCCCATTTTGAGATTCAAAATATTGAACTTCTCTCCCTGTCGTGGCTTATGTCTGCTATTCCAGACAATGTGAGTGGGAACAGATAGGGAAATACTTCAATCTTGCTGAGAAGTGGATTTCTTTCTCAAGAACAAAAGAAGTTATCTGGCTTAACCAATATAGATTTCCTTTCTCCTTTTATTAGTACAGACAGCGCATGTTTAATTTAACTTGCTAGGTGGGGCTGCTTGGGATCTATTCTTAAATAACTTCCTGAATAAATTAATTTCCAGAGTCAGAGACTGGTAAAAAAAGAGAACACTCAGTCTCCTAAAAAGGAGGCAAGGGACAGTGCAAGCACAAGCTGCAAAATTCTCATTTCCTTCTTGATAAGGACTGTACTGAACTGTGTGGAGAAGGAAGAAAAGTTGCCTTCCATAGTATCTACTTTCAGACCTGCCAGGCATTGAGCAGATACAACTGCTAAGGAATACATGGCCACCTATCATTACAAAGGATATGACAGAACTGTCAGTGTCAGGAAAACAACATTCACAAACCAAGCTGTAGACAGAAGAAACAGACAGAATTTCAATCAAAACTTACTGCTTTGCTGTTCTACCTATATTTGCATCTTTCAAAATCCTTATTGTGAAAATCCTTTTAATCAAGAGTATGTCTCTCCAATTTTAAGGGTAGTAAAATATTATATTTTGCAGTCAAAATTACTGAGAAGAAGCAGAAAGTCAGAGAAGAAAACTAGAATATTAAGCAAACCAGAGAATAAACCAAAAGATTTGTGCATAATGCACTAAATTCAGCTAATTTACTTCTGTATCTTGTCCATTTCACGTTTTTGCTCAACCTACTCTGTAACAGTTGCAACCTTTGGTCAAGTTCCTATACACTGACATCCACTCTTCTCCAAACCAATCAAAAGATTAAAACTTTTTTATAGATACAGTTTCCTTAATACCATTAATCAAACAACACCTTTTTGGAAAACTCTAGATTCCCATTCTTTTGAATAAATGTCCACTTTGGAAACAGGAAGGGGCACAAATTCAGGTCCAGACTGCTTTCAAAGTGTGAAACCTAAAATAATAAAAAAGTGGCAACAGTTAAAGCCAGCTCCAGATACACGACAAAGGGTGTAATTTCAAAAGAAGAATCTAGAGGATGTAGATGAAGAATTCAAAAACGAATTTGAGGGCAGTTACATTGACCATTTGCTGAACAGCCACAATAATTTGAGTCCTCACAGATTCAGGCCCTGCTTCCAAACAGGTCACTCATTTCCCAATTATTTGAACCAGCCACTTGTTCCAGCAGTAGGGTTTGTCCAGTGTCCAGTGAGAAGTAGAGAACTGACCTTGAACAATAAACTTTAGAAGATAAAAGACTAAAGATCCCAGATACAGTGAGACACCAAGGAGAAATCCTTGGCGTATCTTGTTTAGTAGGTTGGACATGTTGATAAATCCCTTTTTCTGGGAATATCAGCCCAACAAATCTCATAAATTTGGACTCACCATTTATGGCAGCTGGTTTGGGGTCAGTAGCTCTGACTGAGGAAGCTGTGACCGGTCTGGAGAGATGGTCCCGAAAGAGATCATCTTCCCGAGGCCCGGTGTCTTCCCTCAGCTGCTGGCTAGGAGGGCCTGTGCAGAAGCTGTCAGCTCTTTAGTGATTGTCAGCTTGTGATTTCAACTCAGCTCTGCAGGGCAGCCTCCAGGCCAGACCAGGGAGAGAGAGACGAGAGGCTCCCCCCCCGGCTCCCCCCCGCGGGAAGGGAGATCAGGGACGGACGTCTCTCTGCCCTTGCAGGGGCAGGGGGCTAGCTCTTATAGGGATACAGGGCATGGATATCAGAGGGTAAGGGCCAATGGGTTACAAAGGATCTGCATAGGGTCTCCCAGAGGTTTCTGGGTTTGTCTTCTTCTCGCCGTAACTGAAAAGTGGTTGCCTTTCCAGGGGAGTTCTGCTGGGAGGTTAGGCACTCTCCTTATCTCAGCAGATGTCTCTCCAGGGCGGGGGATGGGTATACCCCACAACCAGTGGTTATTTTATGAGTATGTTTTCAATTTTTCATATGCAATAAAAGACAGGTGACTTGTGTCTCGTGTACATGTCAGTGTAAACATTCCCAGCACTGTGGGACTGTGGTGCAGAAAGATTTATGATCCATTATTATTGTTAGTTGCAATTCATTAATCACAGAATCACGGAATCAATTAGGTTGGAAAAACCTCTGAGGCCATGGAGTCCAACCTATGATTGAACACCACCATGCCAACTAGACCACAGCACTAAGTGCCACGTCCAGTCTTTCCTTAAGCACCTCCAAGGACGGTGACTCCACCACTTCCATGGGCAACCCATTCCAACATCTAATCATCCTTTCTGTGAAGAAATTCTTCCTAATGTCCAGCCTAAATATTCCCTCTTGCCCTATTGTTAATTACTTGGGAGAAGAGGCTTTTTGAGTAGCAGGTCACTAGGAATGACCCATTAACTAGTGTTCTCATCATTGTCATGCACTTTGGTTAATGAACTGGTAAGTCCTACGTCGGTTTAGAGATACTGATTGTATTAATAATCAATGGTTGAAAGTCCATCACCTCTGTAGTTCTTGAATACACCCTGACACCAATCTTGTTTCCCTGACTCCATTAATTGTTTCTGGCAGCTGTCCTCAGATCTCCACCAAGTGACATGGCTGCTTGAGATGCTGAACAAAATGGAAAAGAAACGCTTAGAAGAAATTGAGATAAATTGAGAATGACCACACTGAAAGGTCTGGGTTTTATGAAAAGGAATGGAAACTCAAAATAAAGCAGTTGTTCTATCTGCTTTCTAAACAGAAGAATTCTGCACAGGACATCCAGTTCTTTCTGGTAGGATCACAGAAGAGAAACAAGTTTCTGGAAGAAAAAATGCATTCCACAAAGCTCAAAGCATCTTTTCATGAACCCAGCAGCAGCAGTTCTTCCTAACTATTTATTTATATTTTTTTCACACAGTGACCCTCGTTTCTTTTATTGCCATACTTCACTCTCTTTTGAATCAATCATGTTGTATGTGTCGATGTTGTAAAACCTATTTTCATGTATTTTACCTCCTTTCAATTTTACTGTCTTTGTTATAGAATAGAAACACACAAAAGAAATCTCCCTCGAGTGGGACTCTTTGACTTGGTTTTCAGAGATGCTAAATACTCACAGCTCACATCTCTGAATATCATGTCATTTATTACATTTCATGTCCTTGCACAGTTCGTCAAGGTACTCATTCTCCCTGCTTCTCTCCATCACAACATATCTATTCCTTTGGGTTTGGTTTATTTTCAGTATTTTTGTACTCTTTCAAAGAGGTTTGTATCTTTTTGTAGTATTGACTTACTTTTTCCAGAAAACTTCTGTAATTTTTTAAATGCATGTTCCATTTTGAACCTGGGAAACTTTTCCAGGAGAATGATGTCTACGAATGGGTAAAATTGATGCAAAAATATATGTCACTATAACAGGCATATTCTTTGAGCACATGGTTAAGTTCCATGCTGTCAGCAAAGAAGACAACTATTACTTACACACCTTCACAAGGGCTATAAACTGTAGCAGGCAAAACAGCCTCAACTGAGAGAATTTTTACTTAATTTAATTTAATTTATTCCCAATAAACACAAACATGTATTCACTGATTCCAGCATTAACATAAAAGAAATCATTGTTTTGGCCACACTTTATGCACTGTCCCTCCGAATAGCTTCAATAAGGTGACAGGCAGCACAGAAATTTGGAGTGGAGTGTATTGGTTTCTACCTGCTGCTCTTAATGTGCTAGTGTCTTTTCCCCGCTCCTTTGCACTCCTTACCAGGTTTTTTCCACTCCTCTGTGCATTTTTGTATCAGTCCATAGGCAACAGTCTTTCAGGGGTGTACTTGCCCCAGTTTGGGTCTACCTGAAGGTCAAAGCCCCTTCAGACTGGAGTGCCTCCTTGCAAGTGTGCACCCTGGGCTGCATATTTCCACAGCAGTGCCCCCTCCCTCTGTGTGTCTCTTCACATTCCTCCCAGTGTAACTCACCACATATCTCCTCATATGCCTCCTCCCCTCATGGCTGTTGCCCCTTCTTAAGCAGGTTAGAGCAGATGCCCCATGTGCTTTCCTGGCTTACTCTTATGCCTTAGGTTTTAACTTTTATATTTTTCAAATTCTGTGCTGCTTGGTGTGTGACTCTGAAGTTTCTTGTAGCCTGTTGATTTCTGCTCTCTCGTGCTGGGTAGGCACAACAAAGCCTCTCCAGCCCTGCTTTCCAATGACACCAACTGTCCTAGGCCAGAAGATAAACCAAAGAGCCGCTGGGGGGGGAGGGTGGGGCAAGCTGAGGGGAAAACTGAAGTTTTAATTGGAGAATTAACCCTGCTATGCAAATGAACCAAACCTATAAAAGGGTGAAGAACTCGCGACCTGGGGTCCATCTTGGGGTCCATTTTGAGAATAGCTTCAGAGTCCCCAGGGTGTGCCTTTGAAGGCCTTTCAAATAAATACCTACTTTTATTCCCTTCCTCCTGTCTAGTCTCTGTTTCTGGGAGGCCTCTTAAGGCGTCAACTGAATTTCTGGCACCTAATGGGTTTGGGCATGTGATTGCTTTATTTCTAAAATAGATAATATCCTTGCCACAATTTACATCTGTTTTCTAAAATTTGCTGAGATTAAGAAATGCAGAAAGTCTCCCATAATATTAAAATAATTCTATGGGTTAACCATCAGAGTATGTCCAAAGAATTATGCTGAACATATCCTTTTGTTTCCAAGCTATAGACCATAACATTAATTTCAGGGATGTCTTAGCTCCCTGCCTGCCTTTGAAGTCTACATTGAGGTCACTCCCATGTATCAACTTTTTTTTGGGATGAAAACATGTTTTGGTGTGAATAAATGTTTCCTTGGTTCTATGTGCTTTTAAGTTTCCCTATTTTAAACTTACCACATGCAAAAAAATTATAACAAAAAAAGAACCCCAGAGACCCCTAAAATAAATGTCCTAATTAAAATCAAATAAAGTATGCATGAAAAAAATCAGGTATAGTTGACATTTTTGTTCCAAACTCTGTCTCTAATAGTCACTGTCAGCTGTTTTCATAAAGACTTCTCAGATTTAAGCCCAAATCACATCATATGGCACTGACTCTTAGAACAGCAAGTCAGCTATCCATCACTACAGCACCCAGAATTATAAACTCAGGAATGGGAATCAGCTTGTCAAATTCTCACAAAATATGTCCAGCATCTCTCATCAGTCACAAACAGTGAAGGACAAATGCAATAACAACCACCTGGTCAAAATGGTTGAGAAGCAGTCAAATTAGTTCAGTTTCCTACTTTTCACCTTCCCAGCAAGAGGAGATTTGCATGTTTGCAAGATAAGCTCTCTGTATGTTGTATTGACTTTCAGAATTAAGAATCAAAGGCATCTTCATCTTCAAATATCCTTCAGTCTTTTACTTACAATGTCTTCAAAGGAAAGTAGGGAGGAGGCAGATCAGCACTTTCTCCTAATCGCTCTAACTGGGTGGAAATCCATACTGAGAAAATCCATGGACAAATGCTATTTTACATGAGTAAAAATACTATTAATCTGTCATCCTTTATCATACTTGGATGATCATTAAGCCAAGCAAGAAAGCTGTTAATGTTTACAATATCTGATATTCTCCCAAAATATACACAATCTAATAGGAGGAAAACAGCTCTAATCCTGCCCTACTGTCAATGGGAATTAAATTCATTCAAATAAACATGCTTATAAAAATAAAGAAAAATTCTTTCTACAAACAGCTGGTTAAGTTTGACTGGTTTTTTTAATTCGTCCAAATAGACCATTCAGGCTGGGTGCAGTAATTGTTCTTCTCCCCCTGCTGTTGTTTTGCTAATTGCTAATGTTGGTGTATGTGAATACCAATTAAATCTGTTCCGATTTACTCTTTTTAACTGGTGCTTAGATTTTAGGGGGAAAAATGGCTTTTTAAATTTATATAGACAATGTGTGTCCTTTGTGATTTTCACAGCCTGTTCTGGTAAACAACAAATGAAGATAAATACAATGCAAAATCTGTTAAATACAATGCAAAATAGAACAAATTGCCCCATTTTTAAGGTGTTACCAAATACCTGGCATTTTATTATCCTTTACTTAGTTAGTTTTTGACCATTAAATTCTAATCTTTTAGCCCATTTGGTCACTTGCTTGTGATTTCCTATGTATCAACCACAGAATAAAGACAATGGCAAGGTAAATGTTATCTCACCAATTTACCTCAATGTTAATTGCCAGTGCTTTATTGGTGAAGGGTGACAGTAATGACAAAGGAGGTGACAAACAGAAATGCAATTCAAGTGGAGCTAAAGAAAGTATTAAAATGGCTCCTTGGGTTTTATGTGTTTCACTTGACCCAAGTAAGCATCATTCCTCTAAATCATCATTTCAGACTGCTTTCTTCTGACATTCGGAGGATAATTTAGCAAGCTGGTCTGGTAAGGATGATAGACTACAGATGTAATACTGGGTACACCAAACCAGAGGTGAAATGAAAGGAATAAGAAGGAGGGAAAAGGAAAAAAAAAACAAAACCCAAACATTATTTCATTAAATTCACAGAGATTAGAGAATAGATTACAGATAAAAACTATGTGACACATTTTTACTCGGCTATGATTATATGGTGAAAACAGAAAGGAAGCTGAATATTAAGTTTGCTCTGCAGCAATTGTTTTATTAGGTTTAGAGAGGTGAAGATCCATCACAGGGTTTTTGTGTTCAGGAGTCCCATCAGTGCACCTTGTTCCTGATCTGTGGGTTTCAGCCTACAGCAGAGAGTGCCGGGAGCCACACAGAGATTGTAGATTCAGCCAGCTCTGAGATAACCTGCTGCTGAGGGCAACGCTGGGAATTGATGGGCAGCAACAGAGTGGAGTAATGAAATCAAAGGAACTTGTTTCACACTGGATTCCTCACAACTATCTGACCTTTTTATTTTTTTTTGCTTCTTGGGTCAGGGTCTGTTTTCAACCTCCAGTCATTCATCGGGGTTGTAACTCTGCAAACTGGGTCTGTGCATTAGAGCTGTGCTCACTGCTCTTGCTTAAACCAGAAGAGAAGGTGGAGACAGCAAAAAGATACATTTAAAACTTCTGCTCACAGAAAGAAGAGCAGAACTCTGGTTCTGTCAAGGACTAAGATGAAAAAAATCTCAAACATTTAACAACTGTACAGCTGGTTATAGAGTTGTGACTAGTTTCTGATAAGCAGAGCATTTACTCTAACTCTTAGTTTCAGTCTCCAAAAGCAGCCCTCTTGAGGGTTCACCTTTTTCTAACACTATAAATCAAGATTTACACCACTGAAGTCCTCATTTTCAGATTGACTACCCCTGCAAAGTGCTTCTAGTGGAAGTGGAGGTATTCTATAGTGTTTTCACAGACACGGATAGTAAGATTGCTTTTTCTTTTGTTATGTTCAATGAGCACTTAAGAGGAATTTAGAGGAAACATTTTAAAGCAGAATCTGAGATTTCTTCTTCATTGTTTGGATAAAATAAAAAAGTTGCTATTATCCAAACAAGGATCTTCAAATATAATAAAATCTCTATAGTATCACAAGTTATGTAGTAGTTTACAACCTAGGTCAAAATAGATGCTGATTTATCTGGTGGGAATTTCCAAGGCTTTTCCTCACAGGCTGGGCTGTGTTACGCGGCAGCTTTTCCTGGTATTTGGTCAAATCCTAGGTTAGCAGCACATAAGATCACAGAATCACAGAATGGTCAGGGTTGGAAGGGACCTCTGTGAGACTGCTAAAACAAGATCACTGGGAACAGGTTGCACAGGATCACGTCCAGATGGGCTTTGAAATCTCCAGCAAAGGAGACCCCACGACCACTCTGGAGAGCCTATTCCAGTACTCAATCAGCCTCAAAGTAAGCTTTTCCTTACATTCAGATGAAGTTTCCTGTGTTTCAGTTTGTGCCCATTGCCCCTTCTCCTGTTGCTGGGCACCACTGAAAAGAGCCAGGCCACACCCTCTTGACGCCTGCCTTTAAGATAATAATGGCATCCTGGCCTGTATCATCAGTGGTGTGGCCAGCAGGACCAGGGCAGTGATTGTCCTCCTGTACTCGGCACTGGTGAGGCTGCACCTCAAATCCTCTGTCCAGCTCTGGGCCCCTCAATTCAGGAAGAACACTGAGGTGCTGGAACTGGTCCAGAGAAGGGCAATGGAGTTGGGGAAGGCCCTGGAGCACAAGTCCTGTGAGGAGCAGCTGAGGGAACTGGGGTTGCTTAGCCTGGAGAAAAAGACACTCAGGGGGGCTTTATCACCCTCTACAAGTACCAAAATGGAGGTTGGAGCAAGGGGATGCTCAGTCTTTTCTCCAATTTGACAAGAGATTAGACAAGAGGAAACAGCCTCAAGATGCACCAGGAGAGGCTTAAATTGATATTAGGAAAAATTTCTTCACCAAAGCTATAGTCAAGCATTGGGCCAAGGGAAGTGGTTGTGTCGCCATCCATTTAAATTTAAAAGATGTGTGGATGTGGCAACTGGGGGCATGGTTTAGTGGTAGACTTGGCAGGTTAATGGTTGAACTCAATGATCTTAAAGGTCTTTTCTAACCAGAAGTATTCTATGATTTGCTAACCAATTTGTTAACCAATAAGTTTATATTTGCTTATAAACTTAATCCCAGTTGGTAAAAAATTTCTATTTATTTCTCACTCATCCCTCTAAGCAAACCTGCAGTCCATGTCTACTTGTTAATAACTTGTAGAAACTGTATATGTAATAATATTTTAAATAAGGGAAATCAACTTTGCATCATATATCCCTGTTTTACTCATTCCATTTTCACCATCTTCTTCACTCACTGATGAGGAAGGTTAGTACTAAACATTCTGTTAATGGTTGTCAAATCAATCATGGTTTTCACTGCTAGAGTTATTCTAGAAAGAAGCAACACACTTTAGAAGAAATCAGAGAAGGCTGAAAGAGATAATGTAAAATCACTTATACAGACACTCTGGAGATGGAACCCCATTTAATATTTTATATAGTCATTAACCTGAGAGTGGAAGGAAGAGGCTAATGGATGGCCTATTGCTTTTACCTACAGGACAAGTTTCTGAAGCAAACTGTCTCCCCTGGGGCAAGGATCACACATGCCGAAAATCTATAAAGAAGGTCACAGATGAAAGGAGATTGAGCAGATTCAAAATTCCCATGTGAGCACGGTGAAAACTGCAGACAGACCAGGTGGTGAAACTTGTCATACTACACACAGCCGTGGGCCATTGCCATCCAAATGCTCAATTAGTTTATTATGGCAACAGACACACCATGCTAGCCAAATAACCAGCACATCTGCAGAAACTGCAGAAAATAATCAATTATTGAAGAAAGCTATCCACAAGTAACATTACTTTTACCCTTTCTTGTTCTTCTCTTTTTTTTTTCTCTGCCTAGATGCCCAGCTGTTAGAGATTACCCCAGAGAGCCAGAAATCCATGAACTATATATAGATATGAGAAGCATGGAGGGAAGGGGAGGAGAGGAGGAGCACTGGTGAGGGGGAAGGCATTAAGTATCCTTGATTGGCTGATTTGGTTGGGATTTTTTTTGTTCTAAGTAAAAGACTGAAAAACACATTAAACATTTCCAGGTGATCTTCAAAATACTATAAATATTTCCTGTGTGGACACAGTACAGCATAAAGTATGTTTTTATGCAGTGTAGCCAATTTACATGGTAACCACTGCAGTAACAGGGCATGTGACCTGTTGTCACAAGGACATTTTGCCCAGGAATGAATTTACTCCAAAGGCTCAATGGTTGAGATACAATAGTTCCTCACTAGCACCACTTAGCATGGCACCCATCCCACCAATCATATAGACCTCCCAACCCCTTTGTTCTATAAGGATTGGTCAGCATCCAGTATTGAATTGCATTTCCCTGCCTCTGTGCTAATTAGAGAAGTTATCATGTTCTCCCACGTCCCTTCCAGCACCTGTTTCTAAGCTCCCTAAGGAAGCAGGGAACTGCTGACATGATAGTCCATCTATTTTCACAGGTACAGAGACCATTGCACGTTCTCCTATGACCCTGACATGCTTCCGTACAAGAATAGTCCTCCTCATCAAAGGGAATTTGGTGGATGTTGTTCTTCAGTGCTGCTCTGACTGATAGTCATGCAGTTGGCATATCTGTAGGTCAAGACAGACAATTTCTGACCCGGAGGAGAGTGAAATTTTTCAGCACAGGAGTGTCAAATCTTTAAAAAAATGCAGAAATAGAGGTTTGGGGTGCTAACATCTTATTGGCTTTTGCCACAATATCTTATATTGTACTGAACTCTATGTAATAGAGATGGTTTCTTCCCTAAGGGACTTACTGCTATAGGGAACAAATGCACAAAAGTCAAGGTCATTCTTGGTTGGTTCTTATTCATTATTTTTCAATGAATAGATTAGTTTGGTAAACATTAAAAAAAAAAAAAAGTAATTTTTTCTCTACAGAAGAAAGACTTGTTTTCTTAACAATTATGTCTTCCTAAAGAAGTTTCTCTTTCACAGAATCAAAGACCAAGGTCCTGTATTTTGAAATCTCATTATTTAAGAAGTCTAGTTTAAAAATAAAAAAAAAAAATTTCCAGAAATAAGAAGAATGTTAATGTAAGCTTTCAGGGGAAGTGTTGGGGTCCCTCCCCCGCCGTGTAGCCCTGGAGAGGGGCCCTGAGGGCACAGACACGGGGGTTCCCTGCCCCTGCTCAGCCTCGTTCCCATTGGTTGGTTTGTGTTCCCTGCGCGGGCAGAAGGACCCTTGGTCCCGTGACTGGAACAGTTCCTCGGCAGAGCTCCGGCCATGCGGCTGGAGAAATAAACATCTCTCTGAAACAGCTATCAAGAATCTGTCTGCCCATATATATTTCCTTTCCACGGGACTCCTGGTTTGATATATGAGTGTTGCAGTAATCCCCGCTGCAACAGAGAAGCAGCAAAACAATTTCTGATATGCCTGAGAATCCACACAAAGGAAAATGCTAAGATGGATCTGATCTACCTGTGCTTTCACATCTGAAGTCTACCCTGTAGGCAACTCTGAGATGTTTCTATGACTTTGTTCTCAAAGATTCTGGTACAGCTGCTCATTCACAATTCACTGTTCTTTTAGCTTTTGTGGTTTCCAGACTACACTGTTTACTGTATTAGGTAATAAGAACAGCATGTTGAGCCACAGCAATAGAAAAACTATAAATCATTTGATAACCTTAAGAAATTATGGTTGAACTCAGACATTTTTCTAATGGTTTAGTGAATCTAAAGTGGAAAATAGCTATATTTCTGTACCTGTAATATCTGTCCACATATGAAAAATGCGAAAAGAGACAGAGTTCAGAGCCAGAGGGAAGGTGGCCTTTACCATGAAAGAATTTTGTATCATAATAATTAAAACTAAATTTAGTCACTAAAACAGGCTGTAAGGTCAACTGCGTTATCTATAATTATGGTAAGCAACAGGGACATTAAGATGAAATACTGAACTCTCAGTAGTTGGTGGAGGGGTAAGGAGGATATTTTAAAGCATGAAAACCAAAGCATACTATTTTACGTGTCCTTTTTTTGAAGCTTCACTTGAACATGATAATAGCTCTTAATGCTGATAAAGAAGCAGAACTTTATAGCTTACACTGTTCTCACTATGTTTCTCAAATCATGGTCAGCTTTGGGATATATGAGCATGCTGTATAGGGCCAGGAAGTTTTTATGGGTTTGGAATAGAGACAAGAACATAGATGTTTAAAATTGAAATGTTAAACAGCATGGTTGATTTTATATTTCATTTTAAAACTAAAAAGATGATGTACAGACAGACAGGTAGATAATATTTGTAGGTTTTTTTAAGAACCCTGGATGCCATGGGCCCTCATAGGATGCACCCATGAGTGCTGAGTCTGTCTTATGTCGCTGTGACACCACATTTGAAAATCTTTAATTGCTCACAGCAACTGGGAGAAGTATCAGAGATAGTATCAGAGAAGTGTCAGAGATGCCATGAAGATTTTTTGCTTTTTCTTTTATACCCCTGTTATACCTTTTTACAACTTCTGTATTCTTAGTGCTTTTTGCCTACATTCTTGGACTTGTTTGTCAAGCTGAGAGACTAAACATTTTAAAAGCTTCATAGTTAAGGATCAGTGTGTCCCAGAACCCCAAGGTTCTCCATATGGCTGCTTTCCACTTTCGTTTCATCCCTATGATGCGACAAGACCCGTCGGTGAAAAGAGCGTAGTGTGTGTCTTCTGATGGCAGTTGGTTGTACGGTGGAGCTTCTTCAGTGCGTGTCACTTGTTCTTCTTCATCAGCGAGACCAAACTTCTACCTCTGCACTGATTCATGGATGGTAGCCAATGCTCTGTGGGGATGGCTAGAAAAGTGGCAAAAATCTAATTTGTCAAGAGACATCCATGACATGCGTTCAAGCCCTGCCTATAGCCTTGCTGAGAGTCCACATACAGCCAAGGCGAAGGGACAACATAAGTCCGTATGAAATATTATTTAGCAGGCCATACGAAGTTCCGCATATCCCGGGGGAAATTCATATGAGAGGTAAAAATGATTTGCAAAAGTATTTAATGGCTCTGAGTTCCACTTTACAGAAGCTCCAGAGATTCTTCGTGTTATCCAAACCAATAACATAAGACACACCTGCTCATCCGTTCCAGCCTGGAGATTGAGTCTACATCAAGTGGTGGGACAGCAACCCCTTGGAAACCAAGTGGAGGGGACCATTCCAGGTTTTGCTGACCACTTTTACTGCGGTCAAGGTTGCTGGCAAGGGACGGTGGATTCACTACTCCAGGGTAAAGAAAGCTTTTCTTCCCAAAACTACCAAGACAGAGACTGATACAAGTCAGAAAGATGCAGTTTAAACTGTTTTTTACATGTTTGCTGTTTGCCCAACCGGTAACCACGGTTCAGGGTTCACCCCATGATTTGCATAAGACTGTGGTCCAGAATGTGTTCAAAATTCTTAATAAGAGCAATTGCTGGATCTGTACTCAGTTACCACCCCTAGATGGGAGGGGTCACTGGCCATTGACTGGCATTTTAATGGAAGAGAACCGCACTGAAACGCGGGAACCAATGAATAGCACCCTTCTGCCCCCCCATTACCCTGAGTGGCCTGGTAGAGCATGCAAACTGTAAAGTTCCTTGTGCAATTGTAAATGCCACAGGAAAAGCCGTTCTTCCTTCATATTGTCATCAGACCCATTTCAGGGAAATAATAGACCCAAGAATTGCAGCAAAGATGAAACTGACAGGCTCAGCCATTTGGGACGGGGTTGTATTGGATATGTGGTGATAAGGCCTGGAAAGTTATGCCTGTGAACAAAGACCAGGCTTGTGCTATTGGGGCTGTGGTCCCAAATATAACATTATTTGACCATCTTGAAAAACCAAATGAGAGGAGAAAAAGATCTCTTAATCCCCTCGTTGAACGTCCCACACTTTTCCATAGCATAATCAGAGCCCCTGTACCCGCTTACGGAGTAGTTGAACTGGAGAGAGCAATTGTAAACATCTCGGCTGTCATTGAACGTATTGAGCAGCATACTGCAGATGCAATTTCAGCCTTACAAGAGGAAGTTAACAGTCTGTTCCGTGCAGTTATGCAAAACAAGATAGCTCTCAATTTTATATTTGCTGCACAAAGAGGTGTATGTGCTATTGTCAATACCACCTGCTGTTCTTATGTAGACCAAAATAAGAGAATTAAGAAAGATTTAAATGAAATTAGGAAGAGAGCTCAAATTCTACATAAAGTAGCTTCTAGAAATAACACCTTAAATTCTGATCATATTTTTTATACCCTCACCTCATGGTTACCAAACTAGGCCTGGGTAAAAGAAATATTTATAATAGCTGTAATTGTAGTTATTATCTGTGTAATAGCCTGTAGAGCAGCCGGTTGTGTAAACTGGCTCTGCAGGTAAAGAGTAGAGTAGAGTAGAGACTAGACAAGGTAGAGTTTTGTTAGTCTCTAAAAGGGGGGAAATGATGCCATGAAGATTTTTGCCTTTTCTTTTATACCCCTGTTATACCTTTTTATAACTTCTGTATT
>NW_008239110.1:10497257-10537622 GCF_000691975.1 Corvus brachyrhynchos
CCCTACATTCTTGGACTTGTTTGTCAAGCTGAGAGACTAAACATTTTAAAAGCTTCATAGTTAAGGATCAGTGTGTCCCAGACCCCAAGGTCCTCCCCAGAACACATTCTGTAAACTGAGATAGAACCATCCAGGGGAAGGCTCCTTGGAGAAGGAGGCTCATTCAAGCCTCTCATTACGGAATTTTTTATAGATATGCTAATTAGTAAAACTTATAATGTTATACCAAATCTTTTTAGGGGTTTTGTGGGAGGCATTTTGGTGCATTTGACCTAGATGTGTGCACCTAAGGATCCTTAAAATCAATACCAAGGTAAAATCCCTTTTCCCCTTCTAACCATGTTTGACTCTTGATTTTAAGACCAGGAAAAGGCATCATCAGTACTGGGTTTGGTACCATTCAGCATCTTTATCCATGATCTGGATAGCAGGTCAGAGTGGACCCTCAGCAAGTTTGATGATGATACAAAGATGGGAGGAGCAGTGATATGCAAGGGTCATGCTGCCATCCAGAAGGACCTCAGCCGTCTGAAGAAATGGGTTGACAGAAACCTCAGGCAGTTCAACAAGAAGTACAAAGTCCTGCACATGGGGACAAACAGCCTCAGACATCAATATATGCTGGGGATAACCCTGCTGGAAAGCACCTTGTGGGAAAAGGACTTGGGGATCCTGGCTGACACCAAGCTGGCTGTGAGCAGGCAAAGGGTCCTTGCTGCAAAAAGAAATAATGGTATCCTGGTTTGCATTAGACAAAGTATTACTGACAGGTCAAGGGAGGTGATCCTTCCCCTCCATTCAGTGCTGGTGAGTCCACACCTGGAGTGCTGGGTCCAGTTCTGGGGTCCTTAGTCCAAGAGAGATACAGAGCTACTGGAGAGAGTCCAGCGAAGGGCCATTAAGATGATAAAAGACCTTCACAAAGGAGGAAAGGCTGAAAGAACCAGAACTGTTCAGCCTGGAGAAGAGGAGGCTCAGAGAGGACCTTATCAATGGCTATAAACACCTGCAGAGAGAGCGGAAAGAGGATGGCCCAAGGGTCATTTCAGTGTGCCCAGGGACAGAACCAGAGCCAATGGGCCCACACTGGAACAAAGGAGGTTCCATCTGAACATCAGGATATGCTTTTTTATTATAAGCATGACTGAGCATTGGTCCAGTTTCCTTATAGGTGTTGTGGCCCTCCTTGGATATATTTAAAAGCCATCTGGACACAGTCCAGGGCAACCAGCAATAAGTGGCCATACTTGAGCAGGGGGTTGGATCAGACAGCCTCCTGAGATCTCTCCCAACCTCAACCATTCTGCAATTCTTAGAATAACCACTTTTGTTCAGAAAGGGATGCAGGACTTTTGCTTTGATTTCTTTAAAATCACGCTTATGTCCTTCAAATGGTTAACATATTACCCAGTTACGTAAAATATATGCTGGATTTGGTTCTTTATCAGGAATGCAAATAAGAAAAAGAACTGTAGGAAGAGAGTATTCTTATTTACCTCTGATATTATCAGCATGGAATGAAACACACACTGACATTGTCCATATGTCAACACAGGAGCTCAGTCACTTCAGGAAAGAGGACTAGATGCACAAATGATGAAAATCATGTGTGCAGTGAGTCACCTACGTCAGTGGACTTGACAGCAGTGGTTGTTTCAGTGTTCAGTCACCAGTGGCTAGGCTAAGAATGTGTTCTGTGAAATAGCCTTTATAATCTTTCCAGTCCAAGGACAGCTGAGTATAGCTGCCTTTAAAAAGCTTAAGTATAATCAGTAGCTTATTTTACAAGAAAGCGATCAGGTTTTCTTACCATATTTTTCAAGGCTAGCAGTCCTAGCTATAAATATAGCTACAAATATATTTCCTTTTCTCTTACAATGAAGTTCGTTACACAGTATTCACAAAGCTTTGATTATTGTCATTTATTTACAGCATTTTCAGAGATGTTGGAATGTCTTGATGTCATGAATTCCAGCTCATATTGCATATCCCAAAGAAAAAGCAGTTGAAATAATTTAAAATACCAAGTTAAACTAAGGATTATGCTACTAGTAATTCTTTTATTTTCTTTGTAATTAGGACAATATAATACAACCAACATTTTCTCAAGAGGAAAAATCAAATAATTTAATTAAAATCAATCTTTATTTTATCACAAATAATTAATAACAATTGATCATTTTTAATAACAGCGCAGGTTCACTTGCATTATTCTTATCAACAGCAACATATGTCATTTTCACTCTTACATGCTAGCAAAGAATTAATCTGGTGATTTTGTTAGTATATGAATATTAAAAATTTAAATTGCTAGCATTGCTACAACAATAGGCTTTCCATGGATAATTCAAGTAAGAAACTACACACTCTTCTTCCCAAATAAAACTTGACACTTGGATAAAAGATATTGCATCGTTCTTTTGGCCAGTACCACTATTAAGCTAAGATGTGATGCATTGAATATTGAAAATGAAAGTTCTGGTAGAGAGGATGCTAAGTTACCTGTAGGTACAAAAATAACAACTATGAAAAAAGCATATAAGATTTCCATTATTATCTGATCTTTATTTTTCCAAGAGACATTATTAACTTTATAATGTAAATAAATATGATATACATAAAAGCATGTCAAAATTAGAGTAAACAATTATTTTTTTGTTTTTCAATAAAGCACATCTAAACAGGTGGTCTAAATAAATTGTGAATAGGCACAAGAAAACCATAATTAAATTATCCTCACTGGTGCTCAAAAAATAATCCTTGGTTCAATGAAAAGACACATGGAAAAAGGATATTAAACCCTGAGCTAAGGGTAATCTTAGTAAATTCACTTTTGAACTCACATTTCATGTGTGGTAGGAAAGAGCTCAAAGTTCTGATTATACTAAGTGTTTAAGCACCTGTCTAATTTCTCTGAGGCCAATGGGAGTTGAACATGGGTTCCTGAAGGCAAAACAGTCACACACAAGCACTATCACAGCTCAGAACCTGTATGGACACATTCCTGTTCATCTTCTAGAGCACTGCTGAGACAGTAGTGTGATGGAGGCTCAGCCTGGAGCATTCTGCATTCACGAAGTGTCTCTAGGATATTTCATGTGTACCTCCTCTATGGGATTTGCATACACAGACTAGGGATTTTAGGGATAATACTAGTTCCCCAAGACCAGGTATATGACAGACATGTAACATTTAAGCCCTCATGATAATTGCATACATCTGGGTTCCTCTATGTCATGATGTACTTTGAAACTTCCTTCATTGTAATAGCAAGTCCAGTGCACCCTGTTGTCCACCCTGATGCACTGATGCACTGGCAGGCTTATCCTAGCAGTATTAGCAACACAGGGGAAGTATATGAGAGAAGTAGGAGAAAACAGCAAGAAGCTAGTTCCCATACAACCACACGGTGTTGTGCAGATAACCTTGTAATTATCTGATTACTTCATCTCTTAGGTGCAAGCACCAGCCTTGCACCTAGTCCCAGGCACACTAAACTCTATTCCTGCACAGTGGCACCTTTGTGGGAAATCACAACAACTCGACCTTTTGTATCTTGACAGCTCCAGGCTCACACCTGCAGCAAGCTGCAAATGTCCAAGACCAAAAAGTCAATTTCTCTTCATTCTGAAACAAAGGGAGACTGATTGCATCAGTCCTATTTCTACATCTAAACTCAATCCTGAATTGACCAGGTATTAGCCTTTGGAAGACATCTATATCAGACATGAACAGAACCTGCAGAGCAATAATTGTATCAGTAAGTCCATTGCTGCGGGGTGTTAAATACCGTCTACTGCTTGCTCTACTTCTCTTGCTCATCTGTGATATCCTAAACATCAGCACATCCCTAAAGCAGGGAAGTCAATTGCACCAGAAGGCTGATAAGGCAGTCTGATCCAGTACCTGCTAGGGAGGTTTGAAAGCATTCTTTGATTGTATTCTGACTCTAAAAAAATAAAATTACAAATTTTTTATGCACAGTTAGACCCGTTTAAGAGCGCAAGGGCAAAAGCAAAACATCTGCATGTTTCAGAGTTCAGGTATATCTTTCCCTGTGCTACACTTGCAATATACTGCATGGATACTGATAAGGTGAGGAAGACTGCCTGCTTTGTTTTGCTGTCTAGAGGGAAAGCTTGCTTCACCTGGGAAGATAATTGCTTCCTCCTAGTACCCACACAGTAAACACTTGTAACCAAAACACACAGAGCACTCTAACGCATGCAAAAGAGTTGAGGATCCAAAAACTGTACCAAACAAAAGGCTTTTTTTTTTTCACATTCTACTTTCACCTTTGTGCCTCACCCTGAGAGAAGATTACTCTGTTCATAATGGGAAAGAGAAAAGACCTTTCCAAGGCCTTACTAATACTCCTGCCATCTGTTTGCCATTCTACTATTACATCATAGCATGCAAAATTATTGGATTATGACCAGTACCTGCCTAGAAATTTTTCATATATCACTTCCCTTCTTATTCCCCTGATGAGTCAAGTGTAGCTGCCCTATCTTACATCCTTCTTCCATTCTTACATCTTTCCTCCATTCTCTTCCAGCATGTAAACCTTACCATCTACTGCCACAAAAAGCTGCAGCTAGGTCCATCTAGGTGCTGCAGGGGGAATTTCATTTCTGCAGGTTTTCACAGGTATCGATTTAAGCTAACAGATACGTATTATCCACTGTAAAAGAAAATTACTGTTTTCATTACTAAGAAAACACTTTCCTGTTGTCAAAAGAAAGCAGAAATTATGTCCTTGCATTAAAAGGCTTCTAGGAAGAAATAGGCATTGAACTCCTGCTTGCAGTCTATTTCTTATGAGATTTTTTGTTCTTTTGAGAATGAAAAGGCCATACTTCCTTCATGCCATCTGAGATTAAATGGAGCCTGTATCTGAAGAATATATTCACATAGGACACCTTATTTCAACAGGGCAAACTCAATTTAGCCACAGTGCTTTTAAAGGAATGGGATGGGCCCCCATTCCTGGAACCATCTAAAATCATACACATTCAGGCTTTCCTGTGGCTTCTCCAAAAAAGGAAGTCAAGAAGTACAAAAACACAGATTACTCTCACTTAGCCCTTTAAATAGAAGAGAGTTGTGATTATACCAGCATAGCAAAGAAGAATCTGCCATCATTACAGTATCTTTTCTTATTCTGGGGATGTTGGCAAACCACTTCTACAATCTTCATGTTCAAGGTAAGTAATAACATCTATGCCTTGTCCCTGATATGTACTTACATTCAAGTCCATGGGAAGCTAGAGAGGATATTAAGATGGCTTTGGGGATGAGACTTGGCCCTAAAAGTGTGTCATATTTCTCCCCCTTCCCCTATTTCCCCTCATCTAGGTAGTTATTAAGAACTGTAGTGCATTGTGAGCCCTTCCAATCTTTCCTTCCACCATCTGCAGAATGGGACAGCCATGCTTCTCAGGAGGGATGAGCAGGCTTCAGCAAGGATATATGGTGTTCTTTTGTAGGTTGAGAGGTGGTAAACGTTCCTCAGGTTCCACCCTTTTAGGAGACATGCCTGTAAGTCAACACAGTCTACTTCAGAAAGTGTCTCAGTGGGAGCTTGCTGGCTCATGAGAGGGACTGGCAGCCTCCCTGAGATGGGGAAAGGAAGCCTGGCTGCTCTATGACATGGATGGGGATGAAGACTTACCTGTAATCATGGCTTACTGCAAGGTAGGTACACTGAGTGGCCAGTGGTCTATGGTCTCCTTTCTGATCACCCTGGCTGGACTAGCAAACTGATTTATAACAGATAGAGTCCTGTGAATGAAAGGCCTACTGATACACTGTGGTTTCACTTTGCCATTTGCACACTTCCCATTTGGAAGTGTCTGCCATTGAGTAGTTGAGAGTGCTCTTCAGTCTTTTGCGCCTTCTTTCAATTTTCCTCCCAGACCCAAAGTTAATCCTGCTGACCTTACAGTGCAGCCCTAGAGGTGTAAGGTGCGCCTATGCTAAGAAAATAGAAAAATAAAAATAAGAAAAGCACTTAAACACCATAACCACCCCACTCCCAACTCTATCCATAGCAACAATTATGTGGAAGAAAAGCTCTGTGTTCTCCAATACCAGATAATTTTGCACAGCTGAGGCGCAGCTACAAGTTTGCTCTTAATTGTTGTGCTATGAGAGGTGGAAACAATGACATCAGGCTAAGGTTATCTGTTAGCATCCTGACCCCTGGATTTATCTCATTCAACTTAGGTTACTTTACACTACAAGTCAAACCTAAATCAGTTGTCCAGGCTGCCCCAAAAATCAGTGTTCATAGAAGTAATTCCTTTCTCTGGGTTATTAATCTCTGGCACCAAACTTGGAATAGACTCTAACCTGTAGGTACTGAAAGCTAAAGATGAAGAAAGCCCTCAATGTTCTGTTCAAAATTTTATGACAAAGCTTTTATTAGCTGAAACAGAAGTCTGGAGAATTGTACTACTTTAATATTATACAGAATACTCTGAAGCATTGGATTGGTGTACCAAAACTAGACAAAAACCCACAGTCAAATAAAAGGACAAGGGATCCTTCAAACCCATCTCAATTTGAATTGAACTATTAACTTCCATTCCTTCTGGGGCCTGATCTGAATTGTCCCAGTTCCTCCATTTACACCAGCCTCTGCTGGGATTTTATTACTCATTGACAGTGCTGTATCTGCTGAGACACATCGTTTAAGGATATCAAGAAGTATGTAGTAATATTCCTTACATCCTTGCAGAACAGTGATGTGGTAGCAGCCTCCAAGAACCAATTCCAATGTAAATCTCCAGACAAATGCTCCTCAACAGTGTGAAATACAGAATGCAGAACACATTCGAATGCATTACAGAAACTGAGTGATAGGGTATATTAATAAAAACATTTTGGACAATAAAAACTCTGCCATTTCAACAATGTTTTGTCATTACACAAAAAAAAAGGAGTCAATCTGGTTATTAAGACCTTGAAAAAAAACCATTCTGTTTAATATAATCTTTTGTTAGAGAAGTTAATTAGGGTGAAGAAATGCAATCTAGCAATTGCATTCTTCACTTCATAAACAGTATAACAGAATAACTGCTGAACTTCTGTAAACCAAATTCTTTTTAGCAAACACACACACACAAAGACTAAAGCTATTCTGACAAATTCCACATCATGTTGAAGTTCAGCGAAAAAAAGTAGGAAGGAGATTGCAAGCACACCACTAATGCTATCCAGAATGGATATGCAGACCCTGCTATATAGCCAATCAATCTAACATGTAAGAACAGTAGGATAATTAACTTCAAATTAATGGTCAGTAAAGAATTAGGCACACAATAAGCCAACTTCTCAGCTATGCAAATTGGCACAAATGTAGGACCTGGTCTGCTCTATGCCTCATAAATCATTGCAATTATAGACAGTAAGACTAGAAAACAACGTCCAAAGGTTGTTTCATTTACCCCCTGCCCAAAGGTGGAATCATCTGTACTGATGTCATTCCTCACAAAAGCTTGTCCAGTCTGTTTCAGAAACACCCAGGAATGTGAACTTTATAAATTCTCAGCAGCCTGCTCCTATTCTTAACTGTGAGAAATTTTTTTCTTAATATTTAATCTAAGTTTTCCCTGCTGCAATGAAACCTTCCTTGTCCTAAAAATATGAATCAAGGAAGACATTATTGCCTCCCATACCACAGCCACATTTTATATATCCTTCTGTCTTTTTCTCTCTTGTTCTCTAAACCATACAAGATGTTCTGGTCTTTCTGCACCTGCCATGGTTTATCCATTCTTTTTTCTCTGCCCCCTGATCACTGTCACTAAATTCTTAACCACAGAGAAGAATTACTACAATTACAGAAGACGTGGAAACCACTGCATAGCTAAGTCTGTGATCTCTAAAGGTACAGGCCTTTGAATTGCTAGAAGATTCCCACACATTTTGAACAGAAATACATGGATAAATAAATCTGAGAATCTGGACTTCAGCATCTCCTGATAGCAAGTATCCGTGAATCTCATCCTTCTGTTTTTGAAGATCGAAATTCATCCAATAATGCCAACTATCTCTATGAGAGTAAGCTTATACACAGGAATGTGCATAAAACAATATAACTCTATTTTTGCCCCAAATAGGATAGATTTTTTTTTTGTGCTCATATACTCTGATGTGCTTTGATACTCTTCTTTTCCTGAAGGGGTTAGTTTCCTTATTATAGCCCTTAAAATTCTTTCAAGTAACACATCATTGCCTGTTGACTCTGATGATGAATTTCAACAGGGTGAATTTAATCCTGTAAAAACAGACATTTGTATTCTGATCCTTGCTATGTGATAGGAATGTATAATCTGTTATAATCTCAGTCTATCGTAGTGTAGTAGCAAGGATATTAAAAGAACCGGTTAATTATTCAATAGTGCAGTTTTAAACCATTGCCTTTGCAGCATCACCTCAATCACTACTTTCCCTCAAAAATGGTATTTATTAATTGATTGTCTGAATTCTCTTATTGCTAGACATAGCTACCTTTTATTCATGTCTTTTTTGTGTTAGATTTTGCTGCAGCTCTACCAATGAGGTATATCCTTCCTGCTTAAAACAAAGTGATCAAGATAACTACTTTGTTCACATTGCTTATCTCAGAAATACACCTTGAGAGTAAATTCCTGCTTTCATAACCAGACCACTGTGGATTTTGTTGGGGGTGAGGGGAGTGGATGTTATAAGCAGTGATGCCACTGAATTCTTTGTTTCATAAACACCATTTATTGGTAAAGCTTGTCAGGTCTTATCCTTTTGTTTTACCTACTGGCTATTATTCATTGTATTTCTAACTTTTCACCTCAGTTATCACACAGTTGTACATATTTTAAGATGCTTTTAACAACTGCCATCAATCTCCCGGTATTGACCCAAATAACTTCATATATTCTCCTAACCTCCAGCAATTAAAGTCAGGGTGAATACTTCAAAAGCAGCATACTTCTCCTGGTCCTTAAGTTAGGTCTGGCTATGTTGATCTTTTAATGGAGCACAGCAATGTTAGCTCAGACCCTTAAAACAGTGAACATTTACTCAGATGTGGTGCTTATTCAATTCACAGTTCAGAGTGAGCATGTACAGTACCAGCTCTGTGTGGAGCATCATTCAGAGATGTGGATATTCTCTGGTTTATTTCACTTTAGCCAGAGGAGTATCCTCCATTCAGCTCCAGATGCATCAAAACTGTCTTTTTGCAGCTCTGATGGAACAAGATCTAAACACAATCCTTCCTATGTTCATGCCTTGATTCCTTTGGGAAATTGGGAGGGTTCCAGCTGGGAAAGAAAGTGCAAAGGTTAGAAGTTATGCATTACATGCTTCTAGATTTCCCAGACTAAACAGTGAAGTACTGGGACTGCAGGAGAAATTCTCTTGTAAGCATAATTTATTCCTGTGTTCTTTTGAGTAGTTGTCTCTTCCATACAATTCTTCATTAAGAATGTTTCTCACTGCAAACACCTCAGAACTCTTTTTATATTCCAGTGCATTCCTTTGCCATCTTTGCTTGAAACATTGTTTTTTTATTCATCTTACCAAGAATAGCCGCTGAAGGCACACACACCCCACAAAAAAAAAAAAAAGAGAAAAACTCCTATTTCCTAAGATTCTAGGCTTCAGCATTTGCTTTTTTTTTTCTTTCTGGTTTTTTTTCCCTTTCTTTTCCTGACTTTTGAGGCAGAAGGAACCATAGTAAAAGGGTTGTCTCAGCCCCACATGCGGTTCCACTGGTTGGATATCCTTGGTATACGACCCACAGCTTTACTTAATCTGCAATGTTTAGTTCCAAATGTATGTTCTTGAAGATTACAAATAAGGGAGAGCCATTATCTTCCTATATAATTCAAAATGGTCTTGAACTTTCCAATTCTGAATTTCAGGTCATCCACTGGAGATGAAGTCTGCAGGACTGGAATTAACTTATGTTATTCTTAGAGTAGAATATGCCCCTGTGGGGCAAATTGGGCTAATAGGACAACAGAAATAAAAGAAACCAGTTCACTTTCTCTGAAGCATCTTGCACCCATGAATACATTATGGGAGAAAAAAGGAGATCTTTTTCTACTGTGGAAATACAGAATTTTCTCTGAATATACCCTGACAGACCTTGAACACAAACAGGTACTTCAGGAGACACTTTGCAAATGCAGTGATATTTAATTTGTCAGATCAAGATTCAAGTTAAAAACTGAAACCTCCTCAGAGGCATGATGGAATTCCAAAGATAATAGATGAATAAAATATGCTAAGACAACTTGTTACTAGTTCTGCCAGCTCAGAATTATTCTCTGCACAGCACTGCTGGCTGCAGTGTCCAATCTACTTTCCAAACCAGTTGCTTGAATTTCCACCACTAGTGGATTGGAGGTGAGGGAAAAAGGGACAATGGAAGTTTTATTCTACAGTTCATCAAGGGACATTTTTGTAAATACATTTCAAATTTTCTTTTGGTCATTTCATGGTAAATACAGAATCATATTCTGGATTCACTGAACTGTAAACTCGAAAGAGAAGGTTATACCAAAGTTTCTGAAAAGGTGAGAGAACTGATCCAGGCAAACACAGCAGTGTTTAACCACTGGTACTGATTGTGTAAGCCCGTATCTTAGCCATAAGCATGAGGAGAGTAGAGGCAGGGGTTAAACATCTCTTTCAGTCCCCACCTGCTTTGTTTCTGCCTCTGCTATTCAGGTTGCTTCTAGTATCTCATCAAGCCCAAGGGCCAAGAAGGAAAGGAGAAAAGTCTCTTAGCTTCTCTAAGACAGTCTTACTACTACAGACTCATAAACAATCCCAGCTTTGGTCTCCTCTCTAGGCAATCCCAAGTTTACCCAACATCATTATGTCTTTTTCAAATCATTTTCATGAAGAAAGTACTTCAAAGCTTCAGAACAAACACCTAACAGAAGTCTATACTTGAGGATATAGACTCAAATCTGCCATGGCAAGACCTTCTGGGCCAATATCTTAACAATTCAGCCACCTTCCCCAGCGTAGGTATTTTTGCCAAAGAAATGTACTGAAACATTAGACTCTGCCTGATACTCTTCTCTTGCTTTTGTTTCCTATGTGAGCTAGTGGAGATTCATGAATGGCACTGGTGACAAAGCACCTTGACACCTCCGTCCCTGGACACATTTCAGAGAAGCCAGCATGCATTATCTTATTTTCGCTGCAGATCGTCTGCAGAAAGATTTGTGAACTTACTGGCTCCATCATGCGTCCTCGAGAGAGCACTGCAAGGGGAAAAACACTCCCCGGATTGTTCATGTTTCTAAGCTTATAAATGAGAACACTTAAGTTTTAAAACAAACCCTTTGAGTTACAAAAGACTCTGCAATGCCTCTGATGCACCTGCCTGGCTGGGAATGAATAGCCACACCTGTTCTTCATGATAAGAAAATCAACCCAAGTAAACAGACTATCTTTTGGTTTTGTGTTCTACTGTCAAAGTTGAACTAGACTTTTTAAACTTGCCAGTATTTTAGAATAATGATGATTTTAGTAAGCAGATTGAATTGTGGCTGCTACAATCAGCATCAAGCCTGGTTCTGGTTCTTTTTAATTAGCTTGCTATGGTTTTGTGCAAGTCACATAATTTTCTGCTTCGGTTTATCTGCCACCAGCACTTTGTTCCAGGATAATCAAGTTTGATGGTATATGTGTGCAGGTCATGATAGAGATTTAGAAGTTCTTGAAGGAAATCAAAATGTTCCCCAATAAATAGATAGCATTATTAAAATATCATGTACTCAATTAAACATTAATTAATATTTCTTACAGATTTTTATGCAAGAGAAATATAATCACTTTGACTTTTTATGAGACATCCTTCAAGTGCTATTCACTTTGCTGAAAGAGAAAGTATAGAAGGTCATTGTGATACTTAGGACTATGTTGTTCAGAATGTACACTAGCTGCCATTTCTGCTTGGTTTAATATGGTTAATGTAACATCCTACAGGCAGCATAACTACTGTGTGAATGCAATTAATTAAATGCAGGAGTCACCTGAATAAATGCACAATGACAACAAATGTATATGTAGACATCCAAGTTAGTCTCCCTAGGCTGTCTTTGTAGGCAGAAAAGAAAGCATCTTTAGGAAGTGGTCCATCCTGATCTGAGACAACCAACCAAACTATGCCACTTAAAGTACAGTCTAAAACTTCCTTCCCACGTCTTTCCAATAACTAAAAAAGGAGCTGCAATGATTAGTCAAACTGAAACCATTGAGACTGTTGTTTTCTAAAGACAGGTCAAGTGAAATCTACGTCAAAAGTTGGGATATGTATACACAGGAACTCGATTCACAGTTCTACCAGAAAAGTATCAGCTGGTTTTTAATAATTTGCTCCATTTCTTCATTTACATGAAGGTGATAATGAGATTTATTCATTAAGAAGACTTTTGCAGAACTCAGGTGAGGGGAAATGTTTCATCTCAAGAAATAATATGATGACAGGGAAGTGCCGTTTTCACTTCTCTTCTGAAAATGTCTATTTTGGTTTCAACCATGTGTCAAAGATGAAATACTCACTGCAGTGACTTCTTATCAAGCTAACTCTTCTCTCTGAACATTTCCAGTTTAATCAGGCTAAATAAATTACCCCTGAAAATATTAAAAATTTTGACCCATATAATATCATCAAAATTACTTACTTTCTTTGTGCCAACCAGTAAGTATTGCTTTTTGATAGCATGGCTCCTTTCAGCATAACACAGGCATAACAAATAAGAGGCTGGATCTAAAGGCAATGTATAAGTGTTAATGGAGGTGTAGCATCATTTTTATCCCCTTCCAACAAAACCCTCCTAATTTTATATTCACTGAGTAACACAATGAAGTACAGCAAGAATGAGAGAAGGGAAACATAGAACTTCTTACATGACCTTGAGCCAGACCTACAGGCATCCTGTCTGAGTGCAAAACTTAAAGCATTAAGTTTAGAATGTGTACCAACTGGAGCACTAACAGAAATTAGTTTGTCACTGCTGAAATTAAGTACAAAAGAATACTTAAATAAGTATAATAGGATTTTACTCTAGATACATTTTATACAACTCTCTTAAAGCTGTTTTACCAGCAAAACATATTCCTGATTCTGATAGTTTCTATGGCTGTCTCACAGTAAACAGCCCTGCTCATTTCGGGTGGTATAAGCTGCCACAAAAAATCTAGAACTGCCTGTATGTGAGAGGTGTGAGACGCCAGAATATTGTCTGTTTTGGCCATGGGACTGGTTCAGAAGACACATTATATGAGCATTGCTCTAAAAAGCAACACTGTTGTTCTTAAGCCATCACAATGGTTTGGTTGCTAATAAACTATATAACACTGGAGCAGCCAGTCTCAAATAGAATGCTGGCTGCTTTTCATCTAAGGGAAGGTGCAGTAACTTGAGGAGATGGATTAGTATACAAGGAAGAAAAGAAGTCAAGCTGAGCTGAGAGCTGATCCATCTGGAACCTACACCAAGTAGAAAATTCCAGGCTGAGTGGATAGCAAATCTCCAATTGTATGTGGGTTTTATTTGCTTGAATTTTTTTGTCTTGGTTTTAGTCGGAATATACCTACATTGGAAATAAAAGCTTCTGATTGAAATACACCAGTTTTAATTTAGTTCTAATTAGGACAGATTTTTGCATGATGTAATTCTGGTCAAAAATAGAATGGAAGAAAGAAGAAAATTAACATCTATTAGGTAGTCACCATAGAACCAAGGTACTCCTCTTAAATATGGAAGACTCAAGTCTCCCAGTGTACTCTTTTTGAAGATAACCGAATCTTCTTCAACTCAGATGAGCTGATTGCTTGAGTTTTGGTTACATTCTAGGCTGAGGTGAAGATAGCTATGAAGAATAGGAAAAATATCAGTAACCTGTAGGAAAAGCACTTCTGAGACGGGTTTTGCAGGGCAACAATAATACTATCATGATAAAACAACAGGATTAAATTTTCACTGAGTCTACAGTGCATACAAATTCTCCTGTCAAAATCAAGAGTAAGTCAAAATCTCTGCTCTTTCACATGTCAGGACTACCAGCACACTCACTTGTTTGGGCCAAAAGATATTAAGCCTGATAGATGCTGGGACATGGAGGCATTGCTTTGCAGTGGGGGATATGTACATGTGTCCCTTGCAGAATCAGATCATCCCATCAGTATTATTTTCTGTCATAAATTGTTTAGTCTTATGGCAATTTCTAACCTTTCCTCAGAAGTAAGGAAGAGTTAAAGGACTGCAATCTTTTTGCATCCTTATGGAATCCACATTCTCACACATTTTCAACTATAATATGGATGTTTTCACCTCTTCATCTTGCACCTAAAAAATTCTGGATGGACATTAAATAATTTAATTGTGTACATTAAATTGAGTTTAAGCCTTTTAATGCTGTTTGATTGTTTACAAACCTCACTGTAATGAATTTATTGCCTTTGGGTTCAATTCTTCTTTTTTGCATAGAACTAAAAATATATATTGAGTGACTTGGGAAAAAAAATTCGTAAGTGCAACAGATGAAAAACATCCTTCCTTCTTTATGTGTAGTAATAAGCAAATTTTTGGGGGGTATACCAGTCTGACTTTACTAAAATAAACAGTGATTTTGTCCCAGGTTTTATGTTTCCCCAGTAACCTTTTAAAATTTTTTTGAAAAGTGACTGTATGATAGGGAAACGTAAGAAAATATGTGTATTATTATCATTATTATATTACTGAATAGATTTTATCTGTGCTTAGACTAGAAATAAAATTAAAAATCCTTCACTAAGGGAAAAATAGAGAAGAATGAAGCAGGAAAAGAGCTGCATTTTATCCAGGCATGCAAACAGTAAACCACACTCCATTTTCATGATACTCTCCTCTGAGAGCCCATTGTCATGTTTGTGCTCAGATGTGCTGGTTTCCATTAGGTATTTCTGGAGACACACAACACTTAACATTCATACATAAAAGGCCACTAAACCATTAAGAGCAATAAGGGGCTTCCCAGGCAGCTGCAGAACACAAATATCACAGCTTGTGTATCAGAGAAATGAAATGGTGAGCATTTGGTCTAAGTTTAGGCGTTCAAAACTTATTTTTCTGCCTTTTATGAATTTTGTGACTTCTAAATAGTAAGACCAGACCAAATAGTTCACCTGGTAATCAGAGCTGTGCAGTGGCTGTAGACAAATCTGCAGGAGTTCACAGATATTCTAAAAAGCAGCTCTGAGCCTCAAGGTCAAAGACGTATGAAGAGATAAGACAGTCCCCAAAGGTGGCAAAGACATTTTTCCTGCAGTTTTTGTGGCAATTTGAACAGATATCAACATATACACAGTAGAAAGCTTGCCGCCAACTTTAGCCTGGACAGGCTGGTCCTTTGGAAAGGCAAAAGGGCAGGGAAGCTTCTTCATCTCTGGCATCTTTAGCACCTTCTTTTACAAGCTTTGTCCTTGGCAGGAGCACTTGAGCTGATGAAGCATGCATTCACCGTGGGTTTGGACTGAGACCCCCATGCTTTGGCCTGCTGTATTGTGGCCATGGCTAGGTTGGCAGCCCAGCTGTGTTTTGGAGCTGATCTCAGAGCTCATGTCTGCTCAGGGGTCACCTGACAGAATAGGAATAGCTGGCCAAACCTCAGCTCCTTTATACTGACCCAAAAGGGACCAAGAGATGAGAGAGCCTAGGAAAGGTTTGAAACAAGTAAGAAAGAAGTTATCTGACATTTGAATCCAGCGTTTAAGCCCAGAGGTGACATACAGTGTAAATGCTGCTATAATATTATGTATCCTAAGATTTGGATTGTTTAGTGCTAGTCCAACTGTAGTAGGTTTTGATGCCAGTAGTGTTTAGACATATGTAAATAAATGTTTACTGATAGAGTAATTACTACAGCTGTAGAAAAGTAAAGAAAGTACAAAAGCCTTTTTGCAAGCCATTAAAAGGTCACTAATTTTGTCTTCCCCCAGTCTATTAGCTGACATAATAAAAAACAATGTCTGCATCCACAGACTTTATCCCACTTTGCATGTATACTTTAATCTATATCTAATAGCAAAATCCTAAACCAAACTGTTGATGAACCTTTATATCTTTGTAAAACTACTTTAAAGTGCCCCCATAGTACTGCAAAGCCAGAGGTACCAAATTCACTACTTTGAGTCCGTTGTTGCCAAAATACTCACAGGCTGGACAAAATAATTTTCATTTCCAACATGATAAATTGATAATATGACTACAAACAACTCACAAACTTTGAATTCTCCTTCCAAAATAGATGACTACCTAAAGATGGGATTAAGTCCAAAGGATATCTCAGTTTTTTCATAAATATTCAATCATTTCATGATTGAAAAGTAGGGAGCAAAATATAAATACATGATCAGCAACATATTTTCTAAATGTGTGCCCATTTCATTTAATTATTTGATTTTGTGTTGATTTATTCTTTTTAATAGAAAGTAAATCATGGTAGAAAGTACATTTCATATTTTCTGTCAAAAAATCACATCTTTCTTTTTTTATGTTGCACAGTACTTCATTCATCATCGATTTAGGTATTTTTCTGTTACAGTCTTTAAAAGTTGACGAAGGAGAAATGTCTTGTTTAGAGAAAAGTGAAATACTACACTCAGTTTCTTTTTTGTTTTATTTAAAGTTTCAACAGGTCTTCACTGCACGTTAACGTGGAATTTGTTATTGTTGCTGTATTTTCGTGTTAAACTCTACAGGTTTGTTGGGCAATTTCTAAATCTTTAATAGTAGTTCTAATGGCATTACTTGTTACAAATTAGAAAAAACCAACTTGGAATGCCATCTTAGATTATATAAACCCAGGGTTATTCATGGTTCTAAAGCAATATAACATTTGATAGTTCAGAGGTTGTCTAGATTAGAGATAATTCATTTGACCACAATATCAAATAGTCTTGGGATTTCAAGAATACAAAAATGTGATTTTTATGTGTCTAAATGTTCACTGTTTTAATTTCTTTCAGGGAGTTTGAAAATCTCTTAGACATTATCTGTGTGAATTAGGTTGTTTAAAGAAAAATGGCATTCTATTTCTATAGAAATTTTAAGATTTTCCAGTTGGCTTACAATTAAAATGAAAAGCAGAAATTGCTGTCTTTGTTCAGAGCAAATTTCAAAACCATTAGCTTAAAAAGAAGTGAAAGATGTTTCTATTTCTAGTGAAATAAAAAATTTTAACATCTGAAGTGAATTTAGTATTTCACATAATTTTTAACAAATGACATTGACATTGTAAGACAAAGTATTTTTACTTGGATACACATTTTCAAAAGTTGTCTAATCAGACTAATAAAAAATTTGGAAAAATAGCAAAACTGGTGTATTTTTTCATAATAATATATATCTATTAGATTTGTGTGTGTGTGAAGATGTTTTGAGTAGTTCTGTTGCCTAACTTTCAAGAACAGCATCTAACATCATCTTTTTACACTGGACAAACAGTGCTTTGCATAAACAGCCTTTTCAGTGGTGATAGCTATTCTTCCTTAACCACTTGGAGCAGAAGGAAGGTTAGAATTCCGCTTTACCCTAATAAATCTGATAAAAATTACACAAGTATCTTCTTCAGATTATACAGAAAATGTCTTCAAAGTGTGACACAGAGTAGTTAAAATATTTTAAGTCCTATTGGTGTTACAGATTTGCAAAACCACCAGCTGCAAATGAAGGAAGGCAGAAGTCACTTGAGAGATTCTCAGCTTGAGAAACCTACTAAATTCTTCAGGTTTAACTACAACCTGCTCAGCAAACTTGTGCCTACCAGCAATGAGGAAGTCTCGTTTTCAAGGGCACCATGAAGGACAGAATACTGAAGAGCAGGTTGAGGGATTCCAACAACTTTAAAGAGACAAGAAATGATCAGCAATCCTTTCCCTCCACATGTTCCTTCTCTGTATGCCAGGTCCTTCGCTTTGAACGCAAAAGAGCTTAGAGGGGTGAGACTTCTGGATAGACACCAAGGGTTATAAACCTTGCAGTTAAAAGAGTTTTCAATCAAGCACTTCCTTTGCCTCCAATATGTGGCCTCTCATTATTTTTAAGAACGATCCTAATCTATGAAATGAAAATTAGTTACAGTGCAAGTGTTTTGGGAATTTTTTTCAGGAAGATGTCTGTTTTCACAAAAAATAAATATTATGGAGAGAAATAGCTATAAAAGAAGTAAACTGGCGTGTATTTGTGTGGTCTGAAGGACTATAAACAATTGCATATTTAAACCATATTCTAAATTATAGGCAAAAAAATAAAAATAGTAGGAAGTAAAATGAAAGTTTGAAATTGAATATTGAGTTAAAAGGAGAAATAATTTAAAATTGATAGAAAATAAAAAAATTTAAATTATTTTTTCACTGTTACGAAGTTACCTATTTAACCCACTGAACACTAACCATTACACAAAGTGAAATTTCTTTAACACATAAAAAACATTGTGAAAAATGTTATTCTTTCAGCAATTTCCTTGTAGTTTAAAAAACCTAACCCCTCACCCAAAAAAAAAACCAAAAAACAAAGCAACAACAAAAAAACCAAAAACAACCCAAAAAAAAACCCCAAAAAACCAAACCAAACAAACAAAAAAACCCAAACAAAAAGAAACACCTAAACCACACCCAAAAAAAAGCAAAAAAATCTGCCTTTGGCTAAAATAACCAAACCCAGGCACTAATATAACAGCTTCCAAAATCTAGCCTCCCATGCCCAGTACTCTGTATATAGGGATTTGTTTCTCTGAATAGAGCTGGAAGATTTTCTTACCCCGTATTTCTACCCAGAGCTACAGCAGAAGTTCTGCACATAGATCAGTTTCAATACATTTTAAGATTAAAGGTTAAGATGGTCTGGGCAAGTCTCCTAGGATTTTCTTCTGTATTATTATTTGGAAACACTTTTTATCCTCAGTATAGATAGAAAGCCATAGAAACTGAATGGTGTTTTTCAAATACTCTTGCAACATGCAGATTCACCCCAGACATCTCACCTCAGTTGTGATTCTCCATGTGATATCCCTTTTCATTATACCATACTGCATAATTTATGTCTATGTTTCTCCTGGATTCTCTTGAGCTTGATGCTTTTCCTGGGCCACCAAAATTGAAGCAAGTTATTAGTATTACATCTGCTGTAGATATCCATCAATGAATATTGTTTAAAGAATTCCATGATTAGGCAGCAGCACATCTCCATTTTCCTTTCACTTTGCTTTGCATTAACCCATTTTGTTCAGAACCTTACAGTAAGTCCCAGGCACAGAAGGACACTGGGCTCAAGGAAAGACGGGAGTCTCTGTAATTTAAGCCATGGCAGCAGGCACCACATTACATGCTAAATTAAAGTACTTCACAGTGATGCATTAGCAAATCCAAGGGCAGAATCTGGCCCTGAAAAATAATAATTTTGAGAGGTAGAGGGTGCCGTCTGCAATTGTTTCCTTGCCTTAAAGACAGAGAGACATTCTGCTTTCCCAGCACTTTGTGTTTTTATGAAAGCAATCAGCATTAGATACATCAAACTGCATTCACTCCAAGCACCCCTGGATAATTTGCTTATTTCCACAGCCTCCAGTCTGACTTGCTGGAGAAGGTCTGCCAGCCCAGCCTGTTCAATAGCCATCTCTGTGAGTCGTAACACAGCAGCTCCAGATGGAAGACAGGGCAAACATCTCCCTCCAGAGTTATCACCAACTCAGTTCCCATCAATCAACCAGCAGCTGGGACTGAAGAAACATTCACTGCTCTGCCTGGCTCCCTCATGCCAAAGACTCAGCACGTTAGAGCTGTGCTTTCTCTCACATCCAGTCCTTGGGGGTGAAAAAGCCTGAAGACTGTCACAGATTTCCCATGTGGATACTCAGCCCACCACCTTCAAACATCATGTCAAACTTAGTGTACAAAAGCACTGTCTTAGCACTTTGATTTGGTGTTTTTAATTCAGGGAATGAAGCTTCCTGGCCTACAGGTGACATCTTGTCAGTCTTGCCTCCATCCAAAACACAGAGGAGCATTACATGTATTATTGTAACGGCACAGGAGCAAGTGATTGGCAAGCCAAAGGCATGTCTGGGTTAACATGTGGGAAGCATGCACGCTGAGTAAATGCAACTGCTCATGCCCATTCTGCAGCTGGTAGAAGTGGTAGGAGTTGGCTGATGAACTGCAATAATGGTGGGAATCCAGTTTTTGCTCTATAGTAGCAGACGTGGCAGGAGGTTGCTGTTCCTTGAGCCAAGACAAAAATGGAGAGTGAACAGTTGGAGCACTCCAGCAGCAGAGTTTTGGCACGAAGCTTCACATAAATGCTGCCTCTTGCCAGGGTGACCTGGTGCACGGTGTTCTCAGCCATCACCTGTGTGTGGGGAGGGCTGCAGAAGCTGATACCTTGGGGGATACAAAAGAAACAAAACTGCATGGAAAACAAATACATGGAGTGAATAGCATCTTCTGATCTGTTACAAGCACAAGCTGCAAACACCAGAGAATACTTCTCTGCTCAGAATTACCTGGCCTGGCCTAGATTTCCTGTGAGTTAATAGCCCCTCACTCCCAAACAAGAATGTTTGCTTTTACAGGAGATGTTGGTCTTGTCTAAGTGGGAACAGGGACCTGGTCTGCAGGTCTGACTGCTGTTTTCAGAAAGAAAATTCAGTGCCCCAAATTTGCCCCTCCATGAGGTAAGCAGGCCTAAAAGTCTGAAGTTTTCTTTTGGGGCATTTGAGAAAAAATAACCCAGGATTTTCTGGCCATGCATTCAATAACAAGAGGGAGCTAAAACAAATTTACACCACAAAATTTAGGGTCCATTTTAGGGGCATCTATTTCATAAAAATTTAATCAGAGACATAGTTCTGAATCTTACCTTTGTCTAACTATGAAAAGGTGTTATTTTCCTGTGCTGCCTGGACAAAATGAGCAGGATAACTTTGCATTTTTTTAAATGTATTCATCTGTTAAAAATTTGACTCAAATACTATTGTATATCTGAGGAAAAAAGGAATGGTGAGCAGATAAAAAGAAAATCATACACTGCAGGACAGAGAGGAGAAAAGAAGTCAGCCCAAGAGGGACAAAAACAGTAAAGAAAGAAATTCAGCTGGGAAATGAAATCATACTGTATACAAATTATATATGGAAAGAGAGAGAGAAGGAAATCTACTTCTGTAGGCTGGTCTTTTGTGAGCATCACTTTTATGCCTAGCTTCTGTATAGGTAGTACACCTTGCTTTTGCAGAAAACCTGCATTAGGAACAGAAAGCTTGAATCACCTATATGGAAAAATAGAAAGGCCATAGGGCTAAATCATAGGAGAGGAAGATTTGAAACATTGAACTAAAGGTACAAAGCCAAAAAAATACAGTGATAAATTCATGAATTCTACATAGTTGCTCCATTCAACATAAGGTACTCTTTACTGTCTCTAGTCCTGGGAGATATTTTATTCACCTGGAAAATTGCCTTCAGTCTATCCAAAATACTATTTTAGTTCTAAGATGTAGGAATGTCATTAAATAGAGGGCATCTGACATTGCCGTAGGGCTTCTCAATTGCAAAAATGCGCTATCAGATAAGGGAATTTGGCACCACTTTATTGTTACTATCTACTGAGACTAAAAAAAATTACACCTTCTTTGCACCTCTTGTACTTTGGAGTCTCCAGGGAATTCAGGACAATCACAACCAAGTTAAGATTCCAAACTGTCAATCAGAAGAAAAAGGAGTTTTCAACATTTTAAGTTGGTCAAGTGGATCACTCCCCAGTTTCAGCCAAAGGAGTGAAATAGCAAAGAAGCCCAGTTTGACTCTTTTTCTGATTTCCCATAGTAGCACTGAACAGATCTTTTGTAGCCTATTGAAAAGAATCTGTAAGATTTTAATATGCCTTTTTCCACCCCCATCTCCCTTTTTCCCAAACTCATAAACACTGGAAACTTGTGTGAAACTCAGTGATAAAGCACGTTTGTTTGTAGTTTAAAAAAATGTCTGTTTCCTTAGAGCACTGTTCTGCTCGTTCTTAAGCTTTCTTCTCTCAACCCACCTATCACAATTCAAAAATGTCATGTTAATGTTTTATGGGCAGACTCCTTCTGGATTCTTCTTAGAAATAGCAGCATCCTTGAATAATTTATACCAGTCTGTTTCTGCTCTACTTTTTTCCTGCACTTCAGTAAGCTTCCATGAAGGAGGGGGAGAAGGAATCAAGTAAGCAGCTGCTGGCAAGTGTCTGCCTCTACATCCAGCTTTTGTCTTCTGTTATCCCCATCCCCCACGACGTCAGGAAAGACAGGAAAGGAATATTAAAGGTTGAATTCAAGTTCAAGACTAGCAAGGCTTTCCATAGCTGAAAGGATCACAGCAGGTAAAGTCACGATGAGTGAATACCTGCATGTCAATAGTGTGTGTGGCATCATAACTGAAAGATGATTTAGTGAAATTTGGGGTGAGAAGGGAGTTTGACCATGCAGGGGTCTCCACACAGAGTTTTACATTGCCTCCCAAACTGTTCTGTAGCTTAAATTTTTTATGCCTTTGCTGGAGAAAATTTAAAAACAAAGCAAAGCAAAATCAAACCACACACATACAAAACTCACAATCGCACACCCACCACCTCAAAAAAAAAAAAATATATAACCTGCAAATATTGCAGGACTGCTGGAGTGTCCCTTTTTAATCTGAAACACAAAGCAAGAGAAAAAGCAGAGGAGGCACCAGGGTGAGGTCCAGGCTGGAAAACCCCTGCTCTGAAGGAATGAACTTCCTGGTTGCATTTTCCACAAGTGTGAAAACTAGAACTACATTATTATTTTGTAGCTTGCTACTCATTACAGTAGAAACCAAGTGGTTAATGTAAGCTGCTAGGTGCTGTGAGATGTGGGTCTGCCCCAGCTATGCCCTGTGCCAAAGAGCCTGGAGACAGAAGTGACTGTTCCTATAACTACACAGCTCATCACTGCACTTGCTACGGAGACTGTACTGAAGGCTTACTGATGTCATGCACCACATAAACTTTGAAAAAGCCTTTTATAAATTTTATACCAGCACTACTACCTCCTATTCCAACACAAGGAAAGGCAGTCAAACTGCCAAAGGAATTTGTGGCTTTAAAAAAAACTTGATGGCTTTCTTTGAATTATTCTTTTCTAGCCAAAGTAAACAAAGGACAACTAAATCCTACTGGACTCACAGTAGTGTCACAAGGAGACCCAGCCTTTTAGCCTCTTTATTTTGGAAACATCCAAAGGAGGACTGCAGGTATTTAGCTGTCACGTTCTTGACTGCAGTGCTGGTCTTTAGACCGGAACTTTTTATTCCCATAGTCATTCTCCCTCTTTGCTTGTCTTTTAATCTTACCTTCACCCACTTAAGGCAGACAAATTCTTTTCAGTGGCTTTCATTGTAAATCAAAAGTAAGTCTGCGTTTTGTACAGGTCATTCCTCACCCATTAACTGAATCCAGTAGCAGCATCTGCAGTAACACAGGGTAAAAACAGCCTTCAGCAGAACACCTGCAGTGTACCAAGCTCCAAGTTACCTGGGATGGGTAAGAAACAATGGCATTTTGAGAGCTAGCTCAAAATGTCACTCAGGAGACTTTTAATCTTTCATCTTCCACTTTTGAAACCAAAATACCGAACATGGATGACCAGGTGATAAAGCCTTCACCTGCCATGGTTCAGTTGAGGTGGTGTTAGGGCATGGGTTGGACTCGATGATCTTGAAGGTCTCTTCCAACCCAGTGATTCTGTGATTATCAGTTTCTCAGAAGTACAGAGAATATATATCTTCATTACAGTTGTTGAAACTTATGCTAACCTACCTGATATAGCTGCACCAGCTAGGGCAGGAGTTGCTAACAGCTAGACCAAATCATCACAAAGTTGCAGAGGCTAGCTTGGTGATACATTTTTCCAGTTTTCTCAGAGAGACTGGTAATAGGTTCTAATTTTCTACAACTATTTGGTGATGGTACCAAGTTACCTTGTGATGTAAAGCTTTCTCTATTTTATCCACAGAGAATGAAGTTACACCTTTGCCTGCAGCATGAAAATACCATAGAGAAAACTGTTATTTCTTAATTTCAAAAAGCCTCTTTTGAAGTGCCAGAAGGTTTCTAAGCTGCTTTCGTAGCCACAGAAATGTATTCATGTAGAGAGTGTGCAACTGTAAATTTTAATTTTAGAAGGGCAGAAGTTTAATTTTGCTAATAAAAGATAAAAGATAATAAAGTAAGGGGTCAGATGTTTGTAGCCTTAAGAAACAGCACCATTATGACTTAGATACCAGTCATAAGTCAACTCCAAATCAATATCTGACACTTGCACTATATTTAAATTATATTGCTCTAAAGTACATTAAGAATTCACTGTTGAGAATACAATTATTCCACAGATCAGGCTAAAGAAGGATGAATATTATAAACAACTTATAATTGTAAGTATGTTTCCCAGAATTATGTTTCAAAATCCATCTTAAATAAATAATTTGTAATTGTAATTTATAAATCTCATTATAACTCATAGTTTAGTTATATGAAGAATTAAAGAAATAAAATATGGTTATTGTCTAATACTCTGGATGTTTTATCTTTGCCCTTAAGAATCATTTCACATGATAACTGATTGCTGGAGCCACATTTCTCATATCAAGGGTGATTAGGAAAAACACAATTATTTTAGAGTTTTGGGACCTTTAAGAGGATGTGATGTGCACTTATCAGACCTCCAGAAGCCACAAGTATATGAAACCTCTTATCACTGTATGAGGCAGGCATTAGCAAATACCCTTCCTTTATTAGCATGACAATTGATTAGAGGAAATCACAGCTACATTGCATGGTCCTGAAATGGAGAGGGTGTTTTCAGGAGACAGACATGCAGAGATACAAACGTGTACCACTGCAGTGGCAGGATGGGAAGAGCTGTTGGATCATCCTGAAGCTGTTTCATCTTACCAGTGACCCTATGACCCAGCCCTGCAATCTGTGGCATTACTGGGATATACAGGGCTAAAACTACAAGCTGGATAGGAAATGAGCTTAGTGTGGGAGTGCTTCCAACTTTTATCTAATTCAGTCAGTTTGACACTAAAAAGTTTCACTTGCCAAGCTGAATTAAAATAAGCTATACATTCTAGACAATTGTAATGCCTTTGGTTAGGACTAGCTTTTCCTGAGAGGGAAAAATACTCCCAAATTTTGGATGTTTCTAAGCGTATAGGATAAAATGAAATAGCCATACAGACCTGAAGATTTAAATGGATAACTGATTCAAAACCCAATTCATTTATTGCTCTGAACTTTCAGCTTCCTTTTTCACCTCTTATTTATATTCTGTTGAGAAACAATGCTAACTTACCTAGGTCATTGTCTACTTCTGCTGATACAGAAAGTCAGTGGCTGTAGGACTGGGTCTTCTGCTGCAACCTGAGGTCTTGTTAAATCTCTCAAAGATCATGGGAAAGCAGCTGAGCAGGGTATAAGCACTTTCCAAAAAAAAAAGCTTTCCCTGCAGAATGTTGTCTTGGTTGTTGCACCGATGTTATTTCAGAAATCAGATGTCTCATCCACATCAAAAGTCAGAATGATCCCAATCAGGAACAGCTGTTTTCACATGCCATAGCCAGATGACAGCAGCGACTGAAGGCAGACAGCTGAAGCTAGTTGAGATATTCCGACACACATCCACAGTGTGCAAACAAATACTTAAAATTTGTCACCAGTGTTTGCCTTACAGGATTGTAAGGCAGAAGTTTTCTTAAAGGTAATTGACAGTGGTGAAATTTCCTCTCAGTTTTGGTCTCCAGTGTGTGTGTTTGCCTTTTGTGGCAAACAGCTTAGGAGCCAGACCCTCCTGTAGTCACAGTACAGATAGAAAAAGAGCTTGCCAGCCTTCTCTGCAACCAGCCATGTTTGCAGATTTATGTTTTACTAACTCCTTAAATTAGAGTCACCCCTGTACCACTGGTTTTTCCTACGCTAGAAGTCTAGTCCATTTTCTATTTCTAGCTGCACAGGAAAATGCCAGATCAACATTAAGACCCTGGCATCAGGAATCTAGGGAACCCTCACAATCTCTTGCACCCTGACATCAATGAATTTCTCCTTCCATCACTCCTTTCCTAAAGAAACAGGCCTGTGTTTCTCTTTCAGGGAATGCTGTTGTGAAGCTTGTAAAGTAGCAGCTCTCATACCTCATTTATTCTAAATTTCAGTACATTATTAATCTGACTATAGTAATGTTATTCATTCATAGTTGAGGGTTCCCAAACATTTGTCTTGACTCATTTCTCATCAGCTCCAAAGGCAGTCTGTCAGCTGCAATAGGAGTCTCTGTTATTATCATAATCCAATGTACGTGTGCATGGCAGAAGGACACTTAAATAAATCAGGGAAGACTTCTGGGTTTCTGACTTGTTACTGCATGTCTCTCTTTCCATAACTGATCTGGTATCTGGCAGAGATGATAGTATGGATGAGAGCCAGCTTGCTAAGGAGACAGCCAATGCTGACGGTGGAAGAGGAGACAGTTATTATCAAAGTGTTGTGGTAAGAGTGTGGCTTCAGGTGACATTGCTGACTTTGGAGGACTGGTGCTTATGTTTGGAAGATGAGGTAAAACAAACAGTGAAATGTATATTTTTCCAACTTTTGATTTTGGTGCAAATTAATCCAGAGCTAAGGAGTTCCAGAAGAACATGGAAGCTCAGTTTTCATTATTCTGGCTTCTGAGAGGGCTGTGGAACTAAGATGCTGGTGATGACACAGAGAAGACAGGTATTTCTTGTAAGAAGCTGCCTCAGAGAAAAAACAACCCACCAAATGCTTTGTGTTCTATTTTTGGTCACTTTAAACATTTGGGAGAGTAATAGAGCACTTTGGAATATGAGTGGGTTTTGCTCTTTGCAAATGTAAATAAATAGATCATAGCATAAAGGCATTCAAGTAAATGATTTTTTTAAATATCAAGAACAGAAAAAAATAGTGAGAGGGAAAAAAAATTTTGAAAACCATGAAAATCATCATGAACAACAATAGAAACTTTAGAACGTTTAGCTATTCTCTTAAGCAGAGAGGTATAACTGTCCAGCTAGAGAGAGAAACAGGAAATGGGTTTGATATTGCTGCATATATATATTTGAATTCTCCAGTATATTAAAACACAATTCCAATCAGTATGCTCAGACAGTCATATCAAAGTAATTAAAGAACAAGAATGCAATACAAAATGCTTACCTTTAATAGTGTAAATAGCATAATCAGCTTATTCCAAGCATTTGTTAGAAATTCAGTAGCAGCTTTCTGAAATGCTCAATTTCTTTGCTCTGAAATGTTCACCACTGTATTTACTAAAGACATGAACACTTGTGAAAGTATGAAAAACTGTTCCCATCTCTCTCTCTCTCTCTTTTTTAATGTAGTTTTAGGAATACTCTTTACGGCTCAACTTATTTTTTTTCTTTACTTTAGAAAAAGAACAGAAGAACCTTCTTTATCTTTAACTGAAGAGTCTGTTCACTCAGTGGCAATTCTAATCTTCTTGTAATGATATTGGTAAATAAATAGGGGAAGGGGAAAGAAATCAAGACGTTGTATGTCTGTCTTCCCCATATCTGCTTAATTTTGGAGAATTCATTTTGTTGAAAATAGTGGTAGGAACCAAGGTACAATTTCTATCATGGTTTTCAATTCTAGTGATATTGAGATCCAGAAATTGGCTAAGATTCATTTCTAGGCTACTGAATGCTTCAAACGTACATTTTAATATTCTCTATACCAAACTAAGGCCAGACTGAATTCTTCAGCCCAAAAGAGCCATGAAGATTAAAATGCCAAAGTACTTTTCAGTGATTTCCCCAGCTTTCTCATACATGCCATTGATTTTTTTTCTTTTGCATTATTCTTTCCTGAAAAGCCTGAGACTGAAAAAATAAATTACAAGGGCCTGCTAGTAGTAAGCGTGGATAGAATTAAGTCTTTTTTCATAGACCCTAGTTCAGTATTTTGTTCAAGCAGAGACAGAGTTCTTCTGAGCAAAGTTTTGCAGCAGTGGCTGAGGCATACACTGGCCCAGATGTTGTTGGAACAGAATGGAAACCACACAGCTTTCCATAAAAATCTAACACACACTTGTATCTCTTTGAGCACAGTGGCACAGCTCCTACATGTAGCATTTTTATCTGCTCCAAGATCCATACACTACAAGTAGCTGACCAGTCACAATGGCTGGGGGGCACTGAGTGGACGTGTTGCTACTGCAATTTTTAAAGGTGAGAAACAGAAGCATGTAGGAGAGAGAGCATAAGGAGCAATCACTTGAATAAGTCATGTGCTTCATTTCTATGTGCTGATAATTTGTTGAGTCTCAACCACCACAAAATTATACACTCGGTTGGTTCAGTTCCTTGTTTGCTGTAAGTTACAAACATACACAAAGAAAATTTCTGCTCATAGTCAAGTAATTCAGAGAGCAAGCATGGGATACAATGGCTGGAAAAAGAAAGCAATACAAGAGGTAGAAGATTCCCTGTTATCACATTTAATATCCCTGCATATGTTCTTGAATGCAGATTAAGTGAGCAAAGTTCTCCAATAGAGGTAAAAAAATAAACACCAGGGACTCTCTAACACTTACTGCTCAACTGCATTGTTCCATAACTTTCTGAGGAATGGAGAGTTTAAAAAAAATAGAGGTTCTTTCTTTATGGTTGGACATCTTTAAGTTATCATTTGTAAAACCACATAAAATGATTTAGTTGTCAAAGAATAACTGAATTACATAAATAAAACATCACATAAAAGACATCTCAGCACAATTTATGTGAAGTGAATTTCACAAGGACCAGTCTATTGTAGAAAATTCAACTTATCTCTTCCTGGTCCTTTTATTCTATCTAAACACAGAAATTTATGTCAGTTCAAAAAAATCTATTACTGTTTCTCATAACTGAATCCATTATTTTCCCTCCATGATCCAGCAGGTAAAAACAAGTGCAATAGAGAGTTCTAGCAGAGCCTTGAACATAAAATGCCTCAAGAATAGAATGAGATCTGTTAAACCTATCTTGCTGTGCGCTGTAACTGGAAATGATAACCTTGAGGTTTAATTTAAAACAAGTCATAGCAAAGACTTCTGACTGTAATTGTTATCTGTCATATAAATAAAATTATTATAAAATGGAAATGCGCTTGAAAAGGTACAGTTTTCTTGTAGCATTGCCTGTAAGCAAAGTGAACTCTGTGAAGGTTTATCACTCTTTGCTGCCTTCTTCCTCCAGTCTTTCTTAATAATGGATCCATTTGACTGCAAAAATATGGAAAGAAAGAGCTGACAAATGATTAATTTTCCATATTACTTTTTATTTCCAGAGCTTTACTGATTCTGTTGCACTTAGTGATTTTTGTCTCCTTTGTTCCCCTGCTAGCCCAAGGAAAAACAAAAATCCAAAATTAGACCTCATATTAGAGTGGCAGCATTTCCCTTGTACAGCAGCAGTTTCCAGACAGGCAAAATGAGGGCATGAATGCAAGCGCATGGATTTAAGCCAGAAAGAGGAACCAATGGATCTGAGATCAGCATCTGTGGTTTCCAAGCTTGGATTGTTCCACTGGATTGTTCATAGTGGCAAAGGGACTCTACCAGGCACCAGAATTAGTGCAACCCAGAGAAAGGGAAAGATGAACCTACTTTCCTGCTTTTCCTTGCTTTCAAGTTTGGTATGAAAAGAAAGTGCACTGGTCTCAGGACACACATCAGTGAGGTGGAAACGGAGCTCATGCTTGGAAGACAAAGATTCACTGCACCTTTTCACCTACAGTACATTTTGGGGAGGCCAGAAATGCAGAGGCTGCCTCAAAGATTAACTCAAAATTAACTTACTTGATGTAGTGCCTATAGTGAGACCCACCAAAGTGAACCTCCCTGCTGCTTTCAGACAGCACTGCACGTCTCCCACCCCAGGCCAGCACATGGGAGAGGCAGCTGGCAGACCCAAACTCCATTAACCAGCTGCGGCTGTGCAAGCACGCAAAGAGGAAGCAGAGGTGGAGTGGCAGGATGCAACAGCAGGGAAAGGTGCCTGCCAGCAGCAGTCCCGAGTGCCGGGCTGCATCACCTGGAGGCCATCACACGCAGGTGCCTGCCCCTCACACAGCTCAGCAGGGCGCAGCTCACTTGCAGCTCCTGCTCCTTTCAGCCTAAGGTGGCTGCCGAGGCCACACTTGGTAGAGGGAGCTTGAAACAGCTGATTGCAGTTTGCAGCATGTGGACTACACACACGCCTCTGCAAAGGGTCTCTGCCAGATTCCTTCACAGCAGCAAACACAGAGCATGCTGTCAAGGGTGCTTCAGAGAGAAATGCAGTTTTAGGGCACTGATTCATCGTTTCAAGGACCCTTTTTCTCTCTCCTTTGAATATAGAAGAAATTAAGGAGACAAAGAAGTCAATTTAGCTGTACAAATAGACTTTCTACTGCATAAATGTTGGTTTAGGAATATATTCATTATTCAGGTGGGATTTCTTCGGAATTACTGGTGTCAATTCAGTGGGGTTCTGCAATATCCTGTTGACTTCCACCCAAGGGCAGAGGTCAGCAGAGAGCAGCTTGGACCAGTTGGTGTAATTTGAAATTCTGAAAACTTTCCTATTTCCCTGCTGTCAATTTTTTTTTCCTAGCAATTTGTCTCCTGTGAAATGCACACATCTGTGCTTTTTAAGATTATATCTTTTATCAGCAGTTTTGGGTGGTTTTTTTTTGATTGGGAAAACTCAACTTTTATTAACAACATTTTTAATGTTATAAATCTGAAAAATCATGTTAGAAATATTACTTGAACATGAAGATCACAAGTTTGACTCAGAGATCTTTCCAAATAACAGCATTAGTATTCTTATTACATAAAACCCACTCTGTGGGGTTTGTTAACCTCATACTGCAACAGTGTTAAACACAGCTCCTAGCTAGATGAGAGACGCACGGGTTGATGGAGGTTTGATAATCATAAATAACATCTTGTTGAGGCCATGAGCCAGTAGCTAGCACAAGTCTCAAAACAAGCATGGATGGAGGACAGCAGGAAACTGCCTGGGAATCTCCCAGGTCCTTCCATGCCAGCCATTTAACCTCTTCTTCTTTCAGAGTGGATGACTACTTTCCAAAATCACATGGATGCTCTGACAGCTAATTAATTATGGCCGTATTATGCTTTACAAATTTAATTAGTATAAAGAGGGTTAGTAGAGAGAAACACTGCACAGAAAATTAAGTTGAACATAGACACAGTGCTGGAAAGATGCTGTAGTGAGATAGAAAGAGGAGAAAAACAATAAATAAGGAAAGGGCTTTTGAATAATGAGTACATAAGAGGTGTGTATGAAAGAAACAAGCAGTGTTCTGCCTTCCAAAGGTAGAGAGGGAAAGGAAATTAAAAATTAGAAGCAAGACAAGCAAACGAGATTAATAGATTTGAAATATAAAGCAAAGAAAACAATATGAAAAAGATGTAATAAAAGCCACCCAGACCTTAAAGTCATGAACATTTCTGATATTAGAGGAAAATGGCAGCACACTTATACTGATCTCACACTGTGTTAACACAATACAGCTCTTAATTCCTGAATTATGCTGTTAAATAATTAACTGATGAATCATAAGTAAATAATTAAAACTTGGTTCTGTAAACCTCACAAATGAGAATATAAAACTGTCACAGTGATACCAGATTTTAACAGAACCAATATTGTAGTTAGGGAAAGGACAAAAAAAATTTAACATCTCTAGTTATAAAGACTGCTAGAAGAAGCACCTGGGCTCCATTTCTCCATGGAACACAATAAAATGGATTATTACTTAAGTCTCCTGTATTAGAGCTGAATCTGGAGAAGGTAGAAGAAGAGATTGCTAGTTACTCTGTCAAATACGTAGACCTGCCCTGTTGGAGTGGGTTCATGATCTGGAGGAGCAGGATTGAAAAGGCTGTCACTCTAAAACACTGAGACAGTCTTGAGTTCATGTTAAAATATCTTTTCCTCCAATATCTCTACAATTAAGAGCCATAAAATAAATCCTTACAGTTCAATGGACAATAACTCATAGGTTCTGTAGCACTATTTGATGATCTTAAAAACAAACAGCTTCAAAAATCTAATAATAATTTTGTTTATTCTTGTAAAAGAAATACAGTAGACAAAGTATAAAAAGATCAGCTTGTGCATCCACAAAGCAAAATAATTCCTTTTCTCCCATGAATATCTGTTTATTTTCAGATATAGCAAAAGCACATGTACTTCAAGTCTAAGCAAGGCAATTAATTTGGACTCTGCCAAATCAGAGTCATCACAGTCACGGGATTACTTTTATTATTTTTTACAATGAGAGGACTCAGGGAGCACAGATCCTGCTGTGTAGAGCCATCACATTCCTTCATGAGAACAAACTGATAGGAATGAAAAATCTAAGTAACAGCAAGTAATTATTCCAATAAAGAAATGACAAAAAGCTACAATAGTTGTTTAGCTAGACTCGTTTAATTTGTTTATTCTTCCAATCTGTCATTTTAAAATAAATAGAAGACACATTTTTTTTTTAGAAACACCCACTTCTCCGGCTTCCTGTTGCTTTGTTTTGCAAAACACTTGCCAGCAGCAAAACTTTTAAGAGTCTTTTAAGATCAGAGAAGGGATTAAATGTACCAGGATTTCTCAGCACCCCCAAATAACCTGCACACCTGGGGTTAGGCTGATTCCACAGCCCCCTATTAGCCGTGTTGGCTAGGACATGTCCTTCGGGAATTTCCTGAGGGTTCATTTCCCATGGCCTGGGCCTAGGCATTGGAACAGGATTCGATGTCAAAGTAGCTCTCCAGCTGCTTGCTGAGGGCATCGAAGGTGGGCCGCCCACCGGCCTCCGCGCTCCAGCAGCGCAGCATCATCTCGTAGAGCTGCACTGGGCACCTCTCCGGCTGAGGAAGTCTGTACCCGTTGTCCAGCAGCTGGATCACCAGGTGTCCTGGCATACCTGCAACCCGAAATGAGTTCATCAGGCTACTCAGGGCTTACTTAGGGATGCCATTGGTTCCTCTCTCTCTTCATCATAGAATCACAGTAGAATGGTTTGGGTTGGAAAGGACCTTAAAGATCACCAAGTTCCAAAACCCCTGCCATGGGCAGGGACACCTTTCACTAGACCAGGTTGCTCAAAGCCCCTTCCATCCTGACCTTGAAAAATTCCAGGGGCAGGGACTCATCTCTTCTGTTTATCAGCAATTAAAAACCACCTTCAACATTTCCCAACCACCTCACCCTGACTGCGCCACCTGCAAAGCATCACAAATAGGTTTGTCTGGGTGCGAGGCTTTTCCTCCACTATTTGGGTTTGTCAAAATTTTTCTGTCATCTATTTAGCTAAAATAGCTCCTAAATCCTTCTAGTCTCAGTGACTGCAAAATCTCCCAAGAAAACCTGTCCTGCTGCTGAATTTTCCTCACATTCAGGAGCTTTCCCTAAAGTCAACCCTAACTTTCCTCAAGGACATCTGGGTAATGGCATCCTGCCTGCTACATCGCCACCAGTCATGGAGAAGCAACCATTCCCCTATCTTTGCTACACCTTTATATACTCTTGCAGAGTATACTATTGTCCTGTTCCCTTCCAATTTTTCACTCATTAAGTTAAATTTTGAGTTGTGTTAACTTCTTTTCCTTAGATCTCTGAATGGTGTTTCCTCTGCACATTACCCACTGCCACCACAAATCAACACAACCTCTTCTCCTAGCTGATTACTGAGAACAAACTCCTGGAAGTAATACCAAGTAAGCAAATAACCATGGCAAAAGGACATTTTCTACTTTCAAGGTACCGATAAACTTTGCAAAGGGGTAATACGGAATAGATTTTCAGACAATATCCAGAGCCACAGTGTTACATATTTTTTTGTACTAAAATGATTTATTTATGTATGTGTGTCCACATGCACACACCTATAGTTTATATAAGACTTCAGGATATTTTGCTTTCTTTTTTTTTCTTCAGAACAGTTTTGCAGGGGATGAGGATGGGAATCAAAAAGCAAAATCAATTTTTCCTTTTACAGAAAATATCAGTTTGGGACCCTGTGAAATGTAGTTTATGGTGAACACACCACCCCTCAGGCCTGTATAGATGCAACATAACTTTTTCTTTGCTTTAGTCCTTCCCTTGAGTTCTACTCACCAGCACAAAATGAGTCACAGTCAATCATCTCACTGATACCTTGTGTTATTGGAGCCACAGTTCTTTGAGCATTTCTCACAGTACTAGAAATAGTAGCTGCTCTCAGACTACTATATCTACTTTGAGGCTGGTGACATTTCATTTTTTAATTATTTAAAATCCTTTCCTTTATGAAGACTTTTCACTGCAATAGTCAAATATGAGGGAAAGGGGTAAAAATACCCTGATTTAATTTTCAGACACCTTCTTCCTGAAGTGCTTGTGCAGCGCTTCATACAATTTATTCTTCCATTGGATATACTAAAAAAAAAGTAAAAAAGGAAAGGTTGGGCAATAAAAACCCCTTCCTTTCTTTCTTCCCTTTTTTCATATTCCAAGAATTGGCATCTTTGATCTGATGCTGGAAGAAAATAGCCAGCTGGCTTAGGTGCCTGTGCAGTGCAGGTTGACTCCAGCAAGAGAAAGCTTAAATGTGTGCTAATCACAGCCTTTGCAAAGCTTCCAGGGAGCCTGGGGAAGCCAGAAGATCTGACCCGCTAAATTCACCTCATTTGTACAGCCTTCTTTCTCTCTTTAAAGTTTTAACCTTTTAACATGCCTGTAGTACAGGCATTCAACCTTCTTTTTTTTGTGTCATTCTGAAAGAAAGAAAAAATTAGACATCATTCTTTAGGTAAAAGTACTTACCAGCATAAGGCATCTTCCCATAGGTGATTATTTCAAACAGAAGTATCCCAAATGACCAGACATCTGATTTAATGCTGAATCTGTTGTAGCGGATTGCCTCCGGGGCTGTCCATTTCACTGGGAGTTTTGTTTCAGTCCTAGCTTCATATACGTTTTCATTTTCTACCTGTCATGGGTAAAACGAAGCAAGCCTGGTTTCAGATCTGCTTCAGCAAAGCACTTAAGCATCTGACTAAGCTCAGTACGTGCTTTATCTTATCATTTTTTATCCAAACTCGTGTCTTTCATGGCATTAAAGTACCCATTATCTGAAGTCTATCATTGGATTCGGCTTCACAGTTGAGAAATGCCGAGGCTTCATCAGAGGCTTTTCTAACACATTTATCATTTCAAGCAAGCACACAGCATTGGAGTGTCTCCTGATTAATTATGACTTGTTACTGTGAATTCTGGACTGGGCATGCAAGATTTCAGAAGTCTGTCAGGAGTGGCAGCGTAAGCATCCTGCTGACACTAGAGACCAAATGTCTCCACGTCTGGTCTTCAGTAAACAGAGAAGGCAGGAACAAGAGCTAATGAATTTCAGAACCTTTCTCCTGTGATTTATTGTGGTGCTGAAGGGCCATTGACTTTGATAACAGTCACTTAAGCAGTTTTTTTGGGGACAAAAGAATAAACTCTGGCTGATTCAAATTAACATATTAGCTCTCAGTGAGTCAAATTAATTAATGTAAAGTGTAGGTGAAAGACACATAGAAAAACTGTTGACTTGCAAATTTGTAGAATCATGTCCTTAAAGCTTTATAGCACAGACATCTAAATTTTGTGAACATTTATTCCCTCTTTAATTCCTACATGTAATTTAGTGTACACAAGTCACACCCAAGCCTTGGTGAAGTTTTTCACATGTAAATCCAGGCATACATGTACCAGATTTTGCTTTTTTGATTGTTTAAATACAAAATGTATGTTTCCCAGCTGCAATGCTCTGTAGTTTTGAAAATACTGGTTGTTACTGATTTGTATCTCTATACTGATACTGATACACTCATCTTTAGAAACAAGAAATTATTTCATTATATAAATAACACATGTGAAAATACAGATTTTATTTCTCACACTTAATCCTTTGTATGTGACCGTGTTAGTGTTTTCACTTAGGAGACAAAATATTCCTAAGAAAGTCTGCCTAAATGACTCTATGACTGAGTATTTTAGTAAAGTTCAGTTTTAACAAGAAATGTCAACAGCTGTAAATTATTACCCTCTCTAGTGAGGACAAAAGAGAAATATCCATTATGAGCATTGTTCATTTAAAAATGTATATTTTTTTTATATTAAAAACTTGCAATATGAACTAATGCATACATAGAAGAATCAAGCTAAACTGAAAAGAATTTTCAAAATCCCTTGATGCCGTTTTTAAGCCATTATTCTATACTTCAGTATGTAATAAATCTAGTTCTGTTATGAACTTCAATTTCTGCTGCTTGAATGAAAAAACCAAATGAGAAGCAGAGAACTTTTTTCTCCGTTTTTCCTTCTCAGTGCAAGAACATAAATAAATAATAAAAGCCAAACAAACACAGACTCACAAATTACGGATTTCATATTGAAATCCATAAAATATGGCAAATTAAATCTTTCCAACACTGATAAAATCATTTTCAGAGGTAGGAAATCTCATTTCTAAACCACGACTCTTTCATAGGGAGATTTTGGTCAATGATACTTGGCATTCTCTGCCTTCAAGGACTAGAGAAAAGAAAACAAAACAGTGCAGTGGTGAAGAATTTGTGACCGCATCAGATATAAAAGCTCTGAGAGCTCACTTTATGAACTTTGCTGTTAGCTGTGGAGAGGAATAAGGTCATTTTATGATTACTGCCTGTGCTCACAACCATTATGGAGGCAGTGGGGAAGGGAACAAGGGGAGAATAGCTGTCAAGACATTTTTATATGCCTTCCCTTACAGGCCCAGGTGTATAATCTTTCCATCATTCCTCTCCATGTTGCAGATGCTGTGGATAAAGCTTGTCCAACAAAGGGTATTGCTTGCCAGGCTCCTTCCTGGGTGGCTGGGTGGGAAGCAGACACCAGGATTCTTCAGATTGACACAAAGGCACAGGACAAATTCTAACCTTATATGGGATAATGCAGGTAGAAGATACAAATGAACATTTTATAGGTCCTTTTCTCCCTGGGTTTGCGTTTTTCTGAATCCAGCAATTCAGGGCTACAATTCATTCTTTAGTTGGCCTCTTCCACCTTGTTCTCCAGAGTTAAAAGCAGAGACAATTAACCCTCTCACAACCTACCTTGAAAACTCTTGCGAGTCCAAAGTCTGCCACTTTGTAAACATTGTGTTCACCAACAAGAACATTCCTGGCTGCCAGATCCCGATGGATATAGTTCTGAGATTCAAGGTATGCCATCCCAGAAGCCACCTGAACAGCCATGTCTACTTGATGTTTCAGGGAGATTTGAGAGCCTCCATCCTCTTTTTAAAAAGGAGATGACAAGAACAACATAAGAACAAGAACAATGTGCAGATTTCAGACATAAATAACTGAAAATCTGACTAGTTCAAACAGCCAACATGAACAAACCAAACCATGTAATACAATAAAGTAACAGCCCAGCCAAATAACAGGGATTAGTGAATGACATTACTTATTTCACAATAACTGAGTAACAATGCCTGTCCCATCTTCTCTAAAACAGTAGATACTAAATGCAGGAGTTGATCTAGGCCAGGAAGGAGCTGCTGACACAGTCCAAAGAGAAAATCTTTTATCTTCTGACAGTAACATAGTATGTACCTTTCTGACAGGTTCATAAAGCTGTTCCAAACTGTGAGCAAGAGCTAATGTCAGTACCCAGTGGCTGTAGCCAGAGCTGACTAAAGATGGAAAAGCACAGAATTATCCTTGTTCCCTGTTCTCTGATGATTCTTATTAGGAAAAACTACCATCTGCTATCAAGTGTAACTCTCATTTTCACTTTCCACTCCACTTGACTGCTTCATGCTGTTATCTCTGTGGTTGCTACTCAACAGTAGGACTCCTTGAGATGCTTTCAAACTGCCTGCTTCTCCAGTAGAACTTTTTAAAGCAATGTGCATGTCATTCCCACCACACTAAGATAAGGAAATCCCAGAAACTGAGATTTGGCAGTCATAGCTCATTGTTCAAACAATGCAGTAGAAGAACTTTGAGCTGAGCAACTTGCCTCCACAAATGAAGGAAAGAGTCTTAGGTCATGAAAAACTGCAGCCAAAAATTGTAAGACAGGCAACCAAAAAAAAATTCAGTATAACAGAGTACAAATTCAGGGCCTTTGTGGGATTTAAACTGTGAGGTAATCGATGATAAACCAAATCACTCTTATGTTCGAGGACCACTGTCACCCGATCCCAAATGCTGCAGCACTCAAGCCTGAGTTCCTACCCCTGTAGCCTCTAACACTCAAAACAGTTTCAACTTTTTGTTTCAGAACCTTAATATCAAAAAGCTGAATCATTGCTGCTAGGCTTATTGGCAGTTCTTCTTTCTCATCAGGTTGGTGACTTTTACTTACTGCCTCTGTGTTAGAGAAACAAAACTGTTGTAGCTGGCAGCTTTCTGTTGTTTATTTTTAATTGATTTGCAGTGTTAGTGTGTCTTAGCATTGTTTTGCATAGCTTCCTCCAGTTCTGGCACTTTATCTGATGTAACCTTGCAATCCCACCTTACGAAGAGTGTGAGATGCCACTGTTTACTAATCAATTCTGCAATCTCCAGGCCTTGAATTTCCTGCTCATCTGAATGTTCTGACACAATTAGGCAAAAAAAAAAAAAAAAATTAAATTATTAAACCTGCCCTGTATGTGTCTTGCCATACTTTCTTTTTGGGGCTAAACTCATTGTCATGATAATTCAGCACTGAGATTATTTACTTCTATTGTTGACTCAGAATGTCTTTTCCTCTCCTACAGATACGTTTCAGAGGTGCCTGAACTTTTAAGAGAGGGACAAAAATTGGGCTTTGTGAAAATCCATCCAGTCCCCAGAATAATACCACACTCTGAAGATTTTCAGTTCTGATAACTGACAAGCATCAACATTTATTATTCATCTTGCCAGACAAAGATATAAGTCCACAAATGACACTCATGTTGTATTTAATTGGAAAATAACTAAGTGTGTACAAGCAGCTTGCATTAGTACCTGGGTTTTGGAAGTTAGCCTAGGTGAGTCAGCTTCAAATATTCCCTTTCACGTGACTTCATCTGTGCATGTTGTGAACTGCCTGCTGGTGAGAGCAGACAAGGATGCTGGCAAACCTGAGCACAAGTTTGTCACTGGTCTGCCAATGCTCCAGGACAGCCTGACTTAAGCTTGCTCCAAGAGACAAAATAAGGCAATGCCACGGGAAGAAGGGCTGGCTCATCAGCCTCGTGTTTAATGAGCTGCTTTCAGTGCAGAATAGGAGTTGGAGCTGCTAAACCCTCCCTGTCTTATTCCCTGCAGGACTCTCAGGGGCACCGTGCTAAAGGACAAGGATGAGATCCACCTCTAACAGTGGAGTGGCAGCTGAAAAACCATTTCTTTCACTGAAGCCTGTTTGGAATACCAGACTGGGCTGACCTACTGCCCTTAGCCTGTGGGCTGAGGTAGGGGAAGAGGCCACTGCTGCCCTGGCTGCCGCAGTATATCTTGGATGATCTCTCTCTGTAAGATGGTTCTGCACTGCAGCTGTTCTGGAGCTAAAGAAGGGAAAGCTTTAAGGAGGAGCCTCAGCTGACCAGGAGCTACAACCTGTGCACAAATACAGAGGATGAAATCATGCGTCTCTTTGGGATCTGAAGTGTAAATCATGTATGTCTGCCTCATAAAGATTTCTGAGTACACCTCCAAAACGCCAGGCTGGAGCAAAAAACTCCAGACAAAGCACACAAGTTCAAGCACAGCTTCTCTGGACAAGCTGTCCCAGTGCCTCACCACCCCCACAGTGAAGAATTTCTAAGAATTACCTAATGTAAACCTACCATCTTTCAGTTTAAAGTCATTCCCCCTTATCCTATCACTACCTGGTCTTGTAAAAATTCCCTCTCCACCTCTTTTGTAGGCTCCCTTTAGGTACTGGAAGGCTGCTAGAAGTATATATATATATTACTTCCCATGGATTATTGTTTAACTGATAAAGAAAGCATAGCACCTCCATGTCCTTTTTTACTAATATTTTTTGACAAAAGCCTCAACATCATATAAAAAATTTATTAGAGGAAATATTAAAGAAGTCTTGGGGTCTCTACCCTGTTCTAAGCAATCAACCACAATATCTCATACAGAAAAGACAGGAAAATATTCTCATTGACAGATAACTGACAATAAAAAAAGTGAAAAATAAATAAGTGGCACTTTCTCCAGTGAGGGCATTGCCTCC
>NW_008239110.1:10537644-10591970 GCF_000691975.1 Corvus brachyrhynchos
ATTCCTGCCAGAACAAACCCCAGGTCAATCAGAATTGATAAAAGCCCTCATGCATTTATGACAATTTCATTCACTTCCAATAACAAAGAAAACTTTTCAGGTGCGTTTTCCTTGTACTGGTGGCAGGTCAATAACTCTGCATAGCAGTGTTTATCATGAACTCTCCCAAAGTACGTTTACAGTGTGCACAGGGAATTCCCATGTCTGTCATTATTAAGTAGCTGTCATTATGGGAAAACGTGATAGTAACTGTGAATAAAATATTTTAAAGCTGGAAAAACATACCATGCATTTCTTGGAGGGGAATAGGAACAAAGAATATCTCTGGACTTTCTTCTGCTCTAGTTTGCCATACTTACCCATAGTGCACACAGAGGCAGAAGCCTGGAAATATTTTCATGTTCCCTGCAGAGGCTGAGTCTCAAGAAAACTTATCAGTAGCTGTGCACTCCAGCTGATACAGATCACTTCCAATCACAGAGCTCTATACAAGCTTCAAATCTCTTTCCTTATTACTCTCACTGATAGCAAAGACTTTTCTCTGGCCACAATACCTATCAAAACCCTTGGATCTCTGCCTCCACCTCTTACTTCTGTGCACCTCCCTGTGCATTGGCCATCAGACAAGGAGGGATACCTCTAGGCTGGGTTTCAACCGGACGTTATTACGGATATCTTGATGGCTGCCTGGAAGCCAACTGACTTTCCACAGTCTCTGATGAAGAGCTACAGGAGTGAACACTTAGGCAAGGAGCAGGGTGCTGTGCATATGCTGGCAACAGATCCACACACAGGCTGCAGCACTGATGTGCCCTGAACATATTTAATCTATGCACACTAACAGGCCAGTTTTCACCTCTGCAATAGCTGTGACTCATCCTGGCTTTCTCAAAGCTATTTCTCCAGTGCAATAAATGTTTCCATGCACAGCAATCATTTCCTGATGTGCCAGGCTCTTTCAATCAGATAAGCTGCAATCTGTACACAAAGGCACCAAAGATGAGAATTTACAGGAAATTTGTGCCTTGCTACCTCTGGCCAGTAAATGCCTACAAAACTGTAGATGATCTGGCCCAAGGTCATGGCAAACCCACTCTGGGCAGTTTCTGGTACAGCTGTGCCTGTGTCAGATATTTCTTTAGCTGTAATTGTGTGTGGACAGACCCCCATCTAAAAATGGTTCCACAGAGAAGACAGGGGAAGACTTGTCATGGTAAATGATGTCTGTGGTACTACACAGGGCTTTGCTTTATGGGCTGGAAACAGAGAAGAAATTCAGCATGACAATTGCAGCAAACATTTTGTCTTCAAGAGATCCTTACAACTTTGAAGACATTTAGCATCTCACATCTGCTAAACTGAAAATGGGTAACAACACTAGAATCAAGCATTTCCCAAGAACAGGAGTGAACTTAAAGAGTGCAGTCATTATGCTAGTCTGTTCCAGGCTGTACAATTTTATTTTTAATTATTATTTGCCTTCAAAAGAGCACTTTGAAGTGCTGCTGAGATAAAAGCCCTGATGTGATAGGCAAGGGACAAATTTGTAGGGAAAAAAAGATATCCCTGACTAGTGATAGTTTTCAAAGCTGTTAAGTACAATTTTGTGGAAGTGCCTCTATTTCATGTCAAATATGATGACCTATCCTTCTGGATACTTATATTTTTATTCCTTTGTGTATGTTCCCATCTACTCATAGAACTGTGTGATAAAATATGGGCCATTATAAGGCAAGAATCAGACTGTGAATGTGTTTCTTTCCTACTTCTCAAATATTTTGGCATGTCAAAAATTCATAAACCTTTCTTTCTGCTTTTCTCACCCCCACACATGAAAAATAATGCAGCTTTTATATTAAACCAGGGTGCTGTATTTCTGTCTTTTATGTTAGTGTACTTACTAAACTGCAGCACTCTTAAAATGAGTTTAGAGTCATTTGCTTACTTTGAAGGTATTCTAGAAGACTTCCATATCTCATCAGTTCAGTAATAATATAAATTGGGTCCTCCAAAGTGCAGACAGCATAAAGCTGTATAAGCTTTGGATGTCTCAAGTTCTTCATTATTTGTGCTTCTCTCAGAAAGTCTTTTGGATCCATTGAACCTGAAAAAACAACATATAACAAAACATAAGCTGAGGTTATTAAAGGCCTTCCTACCAGCCTAGCAGTCTTAAGGGAGTAACTGAGATTGTTTTCTGTCTTTGAAAGTACATTAGCATCTCAAATCTTCACAGTTCCATGGAAAACAGACAGTGCAGCTGAAACAAACAGTTAATGAGTGAAACATGCCAGTTGCATAGGGACAGAGAACATATGTGTCCCAGCCACCAGAAATCTAAAGGCTAAAATCCCCAGGCCTCCCCCAAACAGGAAAAAAAGTGAGGCTAGAATGTTAAGGGATACATTTTAAACAAACAACTGGTTAACAAAAGGATCTGAAACTGAGGTGAGACTGTCTAGGTAATGAGCATAAAATTTCTGAGAGAAAACTAGTGCTGCAATCAAAATTTGTTGCACTATATTTTCGGCTTCGCCAATCAAAGCCTGAAAGCACTGAAATCAGTTTAGCATATGCAGAGAAGATGTGTGCATTTTATAGATACAAAAACAAATAGCTATTTATAATGATCATGTGATAGCAACCTTATTAGAAATACCAATGTATGCACAGATGTAACATTAATTTTACAATCTCTTAAATACCAAAGTGTCTAACAGCAAATGATGCCAACTTTGTAAGTGTTACATGAAGTCATGACATCTCTAATTCTATTCATATACATAGTGAACCAATGCAGAAACTATGTCAAAGAAGCAATCAGGAACGGCAGAGGAAGGTAAAGTCATGGCAAATTTAGGATTAAAGCTCATATGACCAGAATCGGGGATTGATTAGGAAAACATGCACAAATAAAAAAGCAAAGCTTTCTATATGAATGATCCAGTAGTGACCAGATATTGTCAGATGTTTGAGGAAGTTGGTAAATAATATCTGTTTCAAAATGCTTGTACAAACAAATGTGAAATTATTCAGCTACTCAAATGTCTCGTTCCTCCCAAATCAAAACACTTTAATTAAAAAATATTACAGTGAAGACTGGGGAGGAAAAAATCTAGTTATCCAAGTTATTTTGCTCCATGTCATGTTTAAAAACGAACTCAACTTCCTCAGTAAGCAGACTGAGAAATTAGAGAAGCCAAGGCTGCAAGAATAAGAGTCTTTTTTAATATTAGGTAACCTAAAAGGTTTATTTGGGAGTTTGACTGTTCCAAACACAGATGTTTAAATTAAGTAATTCTTGAAGGATGTTAAATAGCTCAGCAATAAAATTCCAAAAGAAAATCTGTTCTACAAAACGAACTAGAAAATCAGCCTACCCACCCAAATCCTACCTTGAATGCCACCTCCTGAAAAATGCTCCAAGCTGTTTCCCAAAACATATTAATGATGTGTGATTTCATATCCTCACATCAATACAAGAGGAATGACTCAGAAATGCTCCTGACACAGATTTTATGAAAAAAGAGCCACTTGACATTGCTACTTGGGAGACCAAAGATTACATTGCAAGGAACAGGTACTCCTCTCTTCCGTGTCCTCATACTTCCCTTGGCAATCCCATATTGCCCAATTTGGCAACACTTTATAGGATGTCATTAGGAGTAATGGTCAAAGTTAATGGATTTCCATGCCATCAATAAGTGGCAAGCAGCCAATAATACAACCCCTCAACAGGTACAAGCTATTCTCATTTTCTCATTTCCCTCACTCTCAGAAGGAAGAGGGGGCCTTCACGAAGAGTAAATGATCATCCTTGGTCTGGATAAAGCAGAGATTATGGCAGAGAGAAAACACCAAATATCTGTAATGCTTAGTCTATGTCCTTTTCCTGTTTACAATAGCACAATCTTTACCGATTTACTTGAACTTTTCACCAACTCCAGATTAAAAAAGAATTTTTAAAAGTCTTGGGTTGTCTTTATAAGGTTTACACTCACTTTAATATTGTGAATATATTAATAAAATTGTGCCCCATTTGCTTACTTGCTTCAAGATATAAGCATTGTGATAAAAATCAGCCTAAAATCTACAGAGAGGCTGCATGGTGTGAAGCATTCTGCCTCCAAAAGCAAAAACATGAGTGTGGCTAATGATTTAGCATCAGCGCCAAAATTTGACAAGTTGATCCTAAAAAGGATAAAGTACTTGGTCCCTTAGGGTCTACCAAATCATGGACCCTCTATGGATCATTATACAGGGTTTCTTCACACCATAGCATATGACAGTCTGATTTGTTCCCACCATCAAAGTTTGCCTACAAGGAATTTCTCAGTTTAATCATGCTATAAACTTCTTCCAACAAACTGAAACCAAGCAACATGTTTTTCACATATGATAACTCTCAACAAATTGATCAGGAGGGAAGTATTCCATTAGCCGAATAGCTGCAAATCCTTTTCTACACTGTAATAGAAAATAACAGTGATAATAATGATAACAAACCAGAAAAAGATCAATAAATATTTCCTGAATATTTTGAAGAACACATGTAACCTTCAGTTTTACTTAGTTTATATCTTTAAATAGTACAAGTAGCAGACAGTGCCCCACCCCCCCAGAGCCCTGTAGATCTTATATTGTACTTAATAAGAAGATTGGATGCCAACTGAAAAAAAAAATAAATAAAAGTGTCTTTATGAGCGTTCTGCCTAAGATTAGGTTTTAGCAACTGAATAAGCAAATTAAAAACTGCCTCTAAAAGCAACCAAACACACTTGTTACAAATTAGTTGGATACAGCCTGTCACAATAGTGGCAAAGAATTTACAGTGCATCCTTTTGAGGAAGGAAACACATACCACATGGAGTTTCAAATAGCTGAGGGGGTTCTAGCTTGTAGTTGAATATGTGTGTTTTTAATGAAACGTACATTTTCAGCTGTAAGCGGTAAACACAGGATAAAGAGCAGGTTACTGAAAGAAGAAACCACTTGGTCATAAAACCAGTTATTTTCCAGATTCCACTGGCCTAAATGTAAATGGCCCTTAAATACTAGGTAACCTCCTCACAAGACCCTTTGTTTGCAACTTTCAATAAACCTCCTGAAATTGCTTCAAAGTAACCTTGTACTTCAGCGCAACCTAATTTTCTAAAGAAGCTTATACAAGATTAATTTACATGGAGACTACATTAAGCATATAACTATGATCTGCTGGAGAAGTTTATGAGTAATAAAGAAATAACATTTAAAAAACCAAGTATTTGGCAACACAAGAGGCTAAGAAAACCTATTCACATTAACAGATGAATAATATATGTATCTGGATGTTCTCAAGCAACTTTGTCACCATACAGAAGTAAACTTACAAGCTAGTATAAGGTCACATACTGAATTAAATGGAATAAAAGAATCTCTTTTTTTCAGGGAAACTGGGGGACTTCCCTGAGTGCAAAGCTTTTTACACTGCACATGGATTAAAGAGATGGTATATTGAAAAACTGAAAATATTATTAAAACCTCCACTGACAGTACCAATCCAGACACTGTTTTGGGAAAGTCTCCTGAAAAAAAAAATCATGCTTGGGCAGCTTTTGTGCAGAGAGAAGCTTGGGAGAAGCTTTACAACATGATAATGACAAATGTATCCGTCAACTTCAATAGGCATAAGGAACTTTATAAGATACAATTAATTGGTGATGATAGATGTCTGCTTCACATGCTGACAGCTGGAGAAGCAAGCTAGCCCAGACAACAGGTTCTAGAAAATCCATCACACTCAACATAGGACAAAGTGCAAATCCCTGCTGCAATGATTTCCACTTAAATAGAAAAAACAATGTCTCAGTGAGGAAATAAAAATAGAAATGTAAAATGACATGTTCAGGGACCTGCATCAAGACAGTGCTGTGCAGAGCCAAAACCAGAAATAACAGCTGCTGGTTTCTAGACTATTTTTCTATCCACTGATCCCTATACCTCTTTGAAAACTGTGGGTCAAGAGCTCAAACTTCAGAGATGTTCCTTAAGGAAAAGATATTCTTATGTTTTGTTTTATCATTCACACATTCATGATATGGTTTGGGCTGGTAAAATGTCATAGATGTCTCCAAAGCAGAGACAAGTGAACCAGTGAACAAATAAGAGAATTATCTGAACAAAGGCATCACATAACTACTGCTTCTTGTTTATAGTCACACTGATCAACAGATTGTAAAGGGAATAAGGAGAGGTAATGGGCAAGATATTGACAGAATGATATTTGAGAGCAAAGAGTGGAATGATCACAGGGAATTTCAGTTGTTGTAATTGTGTTGAAGGGACAAGGGGTGGATTGTGTGCAAATTGTTGACTTTGGTATTGTGATTATGGTATTTTGCTTTTGGTGCCGAGAATTCTTTTTCTTGATAGTGAAGTTTATGAAGTTTGTGTGACGAATATGGACTTTAATGATAGCTCTTACATATGTGATACAGAGAGCTGAGGTGCAGAATGTATTTGGTTTAAGTGGAAAGTTTTTGGTAATGGGGAGCTGCAGGGTAGTTTCTGTGAGAAGCTGCTAGAAACTTCCCCCATGTCCGACAGAGCCAATGCCAGTCAGCTTCTGGATGGACCCGCTGCTGGCCAAGGCCAAATTCATCAGTGATGGTGGCAGCACCTCTGGGAAAACAGATTTAAAAAGGGGGAAAGGAAAACCTGTGCAACACAGCAACAGCCAGAGAAGAGAGGAGTGCATATATGTGACCCACACTGGAGCAGTCTGCTCCTGGAGGACTGCATCCCATGGAAGAGACCCACACTGGAGCAGTTTGTGAAGAACTGCAGCCCAGAGGCAGGACTCAAGCTGGGGAAGGTTGTGGAGGACTCTCCTGTGGGAGGGACTCCATGCTGGAGCAGGGGAAGAATGTGAGGAGCCCTTCCTCTGATGCAGAAGGAGCATCAGAGACATGTGATGCATTGACCACAACCCTCATTCCCTGTCACCCTGCACCATAGTGGAGGAGGAGGTAGAGAGTATGAGCGTGAAGTTAAGCCCGAGCAGAAGGTGGTGGGGAGGAAGGTGTTTTAAGATTTTTGGATTCCTGGAATCCAGACTTTACAATCAATGTAAAGAAATGTGCTTAAACAGCATGTTATTTTCTCATTGTAATGTGCATTTTTAATCTCTAATATGTTTTATCTGATATGTGAGTGCTTATTCTTTCCTGCTAATTATTTAAAAATCCTGATACATCTGAGATGCTAGATACCTAAAAAGAGGGGAAATTAGCTAGTATGCTGCACATCAATGTTTTTGAAAGAAGCAGTTGTGAAATTTTCAATTGGTGTAAAATATTTGAAAAATTGGCTCTTGCTCCAAATTGAAATGGAAACAGATTCTGAATACCCTAAATACTCACAAGTCAGGAATCACACATTTGCATCAAGGGAGAACTGGCTTTGGGGAAAACCCATTACTGCCATCTCACCAGAATTCTGGGAGATTAATTTTTTCCTATATATTGGAAGGTCATAGAGTCATAGAATCATAGAAACATTAAGATTGGAAAAGATCTATAAGATCACTGAGTCCAACCATTCACCCAGCACTGTCATGTTCACCACTAAACCTCAACCCCAAGTGCCACATCCGCATGTCTTCTGAGCCCTTCCAGGCATGGTCATTCCATCAGTACCCCAGACAGCCTGTTTCAATGCTTGACAACCCTTTCCATGAAAAAAAAAAAATCACATTATCCAATCTAAACCTCCCCTGGGCACAATTTGAGGCCGTTTCCTCTTCTCCTATTGCTTATTACTTGGGAGAAGACACCAGTCCTCACCTCACTACAACCTAATTTCTGGCAGCTGTAGAAAGTGATAAGATCTTCCCTGAGCTTCCCCTTTTCCAGACTAAACAACCCCAATTCCCTCAGGCACTCCCCACAGGACTTAACCTCTGGACCCTTAACCAGCTCCATTGCCCTTCTCTGGACTCATTCCAGCACCTCAATGTCCTTCTTGTACTGAGGGGCCCAGAACTGGACACAGGATTTGAGGTGTAGCCTCACCAGCACCAAGAACAGAGGGACAATCATTGCCCTGGTCCCGCTGGCCCCTGTTGCTGATACAGGCCAGGATGCCATTGGCATACTTGGTTTCAAGCCTTTTAGCAGCAACAGCTAGAGATTAGTTTAAATCCAGAAAAAAAACTGTTTGAGAAATGAGAAGGATACTATATAACAAGAAACTACATTTAGCCTTTCTAAAGACACCTTAAAATTGGTTTAACTCACTCTGTTTGTATCTCCAGAATGGAAAGAAAAACTAATACATACAAATAGGCTTTTTATTTTTTTACAAGAAGACATAGCAAGGGTTAAAGAGAAGACATCAGGCAAATTCAAATGTGAAATTAGGTCCACATTCTTACAGTGCCTTCCACTTAGGACTAGAAGGCTTCACATTATTGTCTAGTCGAGAACAATCTGTGTTTTGATTAAATATAAATACTGATCTCAGCAGAGGGATGATGTGTAATGGCATATAACAGCAAATTATTCAGACTATATATGGTCTAGAACAGATGCGCACTGCAAAAAAATGCTCAACAGAAAAACTCAAAATAGCAGAAATCCTTTCTGGCCCTCAGGCCTATAAATCTATGACACGCTGATTGCATCATGCTCTTCTATATTGCTCACCATGTGATTACCCTACTTGATCAACCTGCTCCTGCTTGGTAATAAGATCATTGCTCCATTTCACAATTTTTCTGGTGGTAAAGCCTTTTTAACAGAACCCTTTCCATCTCATCCCCCTATATTTGCCAGATCACTTCAAGTTTAACACACTTCTCCATTGTTCTGATGACTTTCTTGTCCAGAGAGTCTACACTGTAAAACAGCTTAGTGAAATGTCTGTTGTTTAAAATATGCCCTCTCCTGCCACAGTGTAAGACAAGTGATTTAGATCTTTGAGCCAAGCAACAGGAGAGGATCATTTTACAGTGTGTTACACTTGAAGCCTGAAACATTGCTCATGTGAATATTGGAAGCTTCAGTCATCAACACAATGTATTTCTTGATTACTCATTAACTATTATGTTTTCGATTCATTTATCAACTTTATGTTATGGTGAATGAAATTGCCAGCCCTACCCTTTGCGAAATTTTATTAGTACCAAGGTAATCATTTATTACTCAGATTAGGGTGAGGGTATTGTGGTTTGTCTTTAATTAGCGAAGTGTTATTCCTCATGAGTAACAATGAGAACAAGCTATGGAAAACCAATGTGCTGATTACTGTAAGGCCCTCCAAATGGTGAGAAAACCTGTATAGAAGAGGCTAATTCCCTGGAGAAGTAATACTACAAGGTTAAATGCTTACATTTCTGACTGTTTGAACTGTTTTTGCAGAATGAGATAGTTCACAAAGTACAGTGATAAGAGATTCAGCATTAACTACATAATTTATCAAGACAGCTTTGGGAATCAAAGTCTTCATTCTGAGCAACACTACGTGCAATGCACAGCTTCCTTATCACAGTATTAGGTCACAAACTCTCTGCTATCCAGGCATAGCATCTGGATGGGGCTTCTGTCTGCCCTAACTGCATACAACCCACCATGCAATCAGTGAGACTACTGCTGTTGACCTTAGCATGAGTCAGAATAGAGTGGAAAAAACTGAGATATAAAAAGTATTGATTAATCGAGCCCCTTTTCCCAGGTGAACTATGATACATAAAAAGAATCACAGTTGAAGGAATTTCTTCCATTATACTGTGATAGTCTCTATGTGATAACAAGTTTGCAGTGGGTCTTGTGTTTATTCCAGTGAGAAAGAGATTGCAAGATGGTTTCTGTTTACTGAGTCACTAGGGACATGCTCCTGTTCACTGAAAAAAGTTCTGTCTTTCATATGAATTACAGAAGGTCTTTAGTCTGAGAAGTTTTTGCATTTTTAGTTAAGCAGAGAAAAAAAAGGTGCTTATTTTCTTTCAATTTGCATGTCCCAAAACACAAACAATATCCTGATACAAGAGGGCCTTAAAACACATGCTTAAATTCCTCCTTGTTCAGGAAACCATTCAAGCAGTGCTCAAGCATATTGATGTTATTCTGAATCAAAGGTCTGAATCTGTTCTGCTTCCTGAATCATGTTCATTAGTGCCCAGCACAAGCTTTTTCAATTAACCACAGCTCATGTTGTTATCTCTTTTTAAAAAACATGTATATCATCCAGGCTACCTCCCTTATCTATGTAGTTCTTGCCATCTGCTGGCAGATATTTTATGTTGTCAATTTAAAATGCACAAATTACTTGAAGTTAATGAAACATAATTAAGAAAAATGCTAAAAGCTGTATTAGACAGTCTTATATTACATGCAAATAGTGGGTATAAATGTTGTGTATCAAAAACTTTGAGAAATTTTATTCAAGCAACACTAGGATTAAAGCACTTCCTCAAGACAAACTTAGCACAGTAAATATTATATATTACCAAAGAAATCACTATACTATATCACCTAATCACTAGAAAAATTCTACAGATGACAGACCAGTAGTAAATCAATTACTTCACCCACAGACTATTCGATCTAAAGTTACTCAGTTCCGTACAAACAAAACTGTACAAAATAGGTACAACCCTTGTTGCAGCTGCCTTTTTATTGAAGACAGATATTGAATTAACTCAGCTCGTCTAGAAACAGAAATCTGTATAAAATTGTAGTTCAAAATACCAAAAGAATATCTGGACCTAGAGCTTTACTAATCTTCATGTTTAGGTGTGTGGATTTTAAGAATGAGTGCATATATGGATAGCTGTAACATTTAAAAAGTAAGGGAGCACTCTTGCTAATATTTCCTATTATTAACATTTAAGAATAATGCACATACCTGGTTTTAATGTTTTGATAGCCACAGGGGTGGTATTATTCCACAGTCCTTCCCATACTTCACCAAACTGACCAGATCCTAATTTTTTCACAAATTTCAGAGATAGTCTGTCTATCTCCCACTGATCAACAGTTTTATAAGACAAATCAAAAGTAGCTGGAATTTGTATCTGGTAAAAGAAAATAAATAATACAATAATTGAGACTTGCAGCATTTTTTCAACAACATATACAAATCATTGTTAATTATGTCTGTTAAAAGCTGGAACAGATGTAAATAATGTTTCCTTAGAGTAAAAACATGCGATAAAGTGAGCTGAGAACATAAAGTATAACCCACATACTGGATGATTTTTGTTAGAAATAAGAAATATGCTAAAGAAAATATCCTTCCATTAAAAGCAAAAATTAGAAATCCTCCCTCTAGCAAGCTTTTTGAACAATGACGTATTGTTTGCCAGAACTTTGCGGTTTTGTCTCAGTAATTACTTATGGATAGCTAGAGTTATGAAGTTGGAGATTTCATCTCCATATATTTTTATACAAAGGTATTCACAAATCATGATTTGGCATATTTTCCACCCCAGACACTTAATGATTTTTTAAAAGTGCATGATATTTTATTGTTAATTTGTCAACCTCAAGAATGGAACTATAACACTACCCTGAACTTCCTGAAAACAAGCAGATTATCAACATTCTGAAATGGCAGAAGCAGACAAGGGGTCAACATTTTCTGACAGATATGTGATGAGTTAGCTCACAAAAAATATTTTGCACAGTGTAGCATCCACTCCTTACCTTTAGGCATGGCTGTCTGAGCAACACACAGAGGCCATCACTGTTCTTGCTATAATAGTCAACCAGCTCCTTCAGAGTTTTGAAAGTTTTCCTTTTGCTTAGGAAAAAGCTACCATCCAGCTCTTTGATCCTGTAGTGCTTCACAGATGCACCATCAAAAACTAAAAAGATTTAAATATATTAAGTGTCCAGGAATTACTGCAGTGGTACAATATCATTTATGCCCAAACCATCATAAAAATCCTAAATATATTTATGAGTACCTTAAAATAAATTATTTTAGTTTCAAATAGGACAACTATAAAAAGCCTCTTTCAAACCAAAGCCCATTGTTCAGATGGCTTAATGCATCTTTTCTATTAGTCTTCAGCTATTTGTAGATTCTCCACCATTAGAACTGATGTAGAAGTACATAAATACATCTTCTGTGAGGCAGCTCATGTTTCCTATCTTTGAAGACACCAAAACCAGCCAAAAGCATCTAATTGACAGCAATCAGTTTTTAATATTTCCTTTATCCTCCTTTATTTTAGTGTTAACAGTCCAAACAGCAGCTGCTGGGCTGGCAGGAATTTTAGAGGAAGCTGATATACCTTCCACATGGCCTTGATTCTCTGAAAAGCACTCACATCTTCCAACGGGTTTTTTGAATTTTGTGCATGTTTGGAACACATAAAAATCAGGTGAATAATGCTCTGTTTCAAGTAGTTGATTAATTCATTTCCATTTAAATCTGTTTTGTTCTAATCTGTTGTTCTTAATCAATAAGACCACTCCTCACCTCCTGTAAGTTACTTATCTGCATATCTTGACACGCAAAGTGTCCCTCCCTGTGAACATCAGAACACTCTTTAGATGTGTCAGCAAAAAAGTTGAGCTACTGCATGCTGGGGCTAGACCTGGACCAGCACCAGATCAGAGAGAGACAAAAAATGTATGTAAGTCTCACCAAAAAAAAAAAAAAAATTAAAATAAAATAAATTTTGGAGATCACTAGAGATTTTCTTTACAAAGGAATATCAGTAGAAGCAATAGTAGGTTCAGAATCATCAGAGAGGGCAGTTCAGAAGAGCTGAAAAGGTATTTAGTCGCTTATGTGGGTGTCATTTACAAGACACTCCACTCTTTAAACATCACTGTGCATGTCGAATGGGCAGTAGAGAGTTTATATTACATACAGAAGAGTAACAGATTTAGCTCCTCAGGAGGCCACAGCTCTTAGCTCTAACACTAAAAGTGTTCCACAATAAACCTAAAAGATAGATTCTTTATCCTGTACCACTGCATGGACTCGGCAATAATTTTGGTTATAATAACATAGGAATGCATGGTTACATATTGTATCTAGAAAACATACAGAATTGGTTGCATGAAATTAACAAAGCTGATATGAAGAACAATTTCTCTCACCATCTAAGTGATGAAATTAGAAGGGAAATCTGTCTTTCCTTAAGTATTATCATGGATGATCAAATATTTTTGCACTGTACTGTGTGATTGTCATCCCAGACCACCAGAGAGCAGACAGGAGCTGCTCAAAATAGTCTACCTCAGGCAGTATTTTCAGGGACCTGAGAACTTACAAATCTGCATGAGGACAGGAATGAGATTATTTGTAAACAAAATCCGTATTATATCGCGCTTTTCAAATTATATTTATTTTTTAATGAACACCCATAATTACTACTTTTTAACTATAAAATTTATGGATGATTTTGTGATGTATCATTTGGAAATGCAGCTGAAGCAAAATGAAGGAAAGGGTAATTCAGTAACAATGGACTGAAAATGTAATGACTTTTCCAAAGTTCACAGGAAAATCAATCCAGATAAATTAATTAGTCTTTATGATGCAGTGAACAGAAGGCCAACAGGATGACTGAGTTAATCCAGTCTCAGTTGTATATCACAAGTAATAGTAGTTTGACTACGTGATTTATTTATTAGCAGTATTATAACTATTACTTGTGAAGTAGCTAACATTAATAATGCAAGAGCTGGTTTGAAGGATGTGTTCTAATTTCTTAAATGAGCCTTTTACAAAGCCTTATGATTGACAGCATCCAGGTCAGATGGTGATGTGTGTGGAGAAGCTGGAGAAAATTTCTGCACTGATACCGTCTCATCTTGTAATAAGTAGCTGAGATTAGTGCAGTATTTGACAGGGGGTTGTTTACTTGTATCTCAGGGCTGAGTCTGGCTGTACAGGTCCTGCAGCACACACTTGCAGCTCCGCAGCACAGTGTGGCTCCTCTGCCTACATTATACAGAGCACATGTCACTCAGGAAAGAGCTATCCATAACCCCTTCCATTCATCTCTACATCCATGTCAGACTACTAACCAGGACAGGACTGTAACTTCAGTTTCACACAGCTTCACAGTAGCTGGGTTTGAAGGCTGCAGAGGTTTTCTCCTCAACTTGCCCTTTCCAAAAGAATTATGGCTCCCTGTTAGATTTCTACATGGTTTCAGTTTAGCAGAAGGATTATCCTCTCCCAGCTATCCATCTTCACATGATTGGATTAAGCAGAACTAGATTTTGCCACCTGAAAAACGTGAATAAAATAATTTACTACTCCATCCCCAGGGCGCAAAAATTTATGGTGTCATCAGCAGAATCAACACCTTCACCAAATGAATCATGAAGACGCTAATGTGCCATTACTGCCAAAAACGATGTGTCCTAACATGGCTCCTGTGAGCAGTGCTCCCCCAGCACTGGCCATGCAGCACCACCACCAGCACCTCTGCTCTGCCTCCACACCCAGCATGGATGTGGGAGGAGGGTGACTCATGAGATCACTCTCACCAGCACAGAACGGGTGCAGAGGCAGATCCAAAATCGTCCCCTTAGTATGGCCATGATTTTGCTGATTTGATGATTCTGCTGCCTTGAACAACTACCTGTTTTTCCTATGCTGGAACCCAGTGTAGCCTAGAGGAAAGCACATAATATTCTTTTAGGAGCATGGAAAAAACAGCTGAAGAAAACACAAACCATTTACATTGTTATTTAATGCAATAAGTCTTTCAGATACCATTATTCAGTGACGGGCTAAGTACAGAGCCTCCTGCTATCATTGGCAATGACACTCAATTAAGCTGAGCACATCTAAATTATGGCTTTTAATTAAAAAGAGGCAACGTCTAAGATGGCACCAACATGTTTAAAATTTAATGCATTTCACACCAGATGCTGGAGTCATCAACATAAAAATCTGTCGACAACGTGCATTTTTAAAATGGGAAAACCTATTTTTAAAATGTCAAACACTCTAAATTTATAGCAACATATCTCAGTGGCCTATCTGGCTTGATGAGCTTTCCATTTAACTATTCACAAATGATAAAAACCTTTCTGAATATGAATTTTTGTTTTTAACTTAAATAATTATTTGTTATCCAAATCTCACAAACTGAGAGTTTTCCCAAAAAGGCCAGTTAGAAGTAAAAAGTGTAATTTTCATGAACGATTGAAATTTTTTTAAATTTTTTTTTTCTTACTACAGAGATCATTTGTCTCCTTAATTAACATTAAATCTCTTATATATCTCCCTGCCCATATGAGTATGAAATCAAGCATGAAAGTTATAAAATCAGTTTATGGGTTCTTGGGTAAAAAACTCTCTTCCTTTTCAATTTCTTTTTTAACTGAATGGCATGCTGGACAGAGAATCAAAATATTTTCTTAAAGACCTTAATTCTGAAAGCCAGGTTGTCACTCTTCTAGCAATTATCATCTACTCTGCAATGAAACCAAAACAGCAACAAAAGCTAGAGCAAAGCCAATCAGACCTACAGAAGATGGGACTTTTGAGGTCTAATGTTTCTGGACTGAAAAAAATTGGAACTAGAATTTAGGGACGTATTCCAAAATATCGGGTTGTGACTTCTCCCCTGCCAGAGTATCAGCTACCATGGAGATAGAAGCCATCCTTCTGCCTCAGCTTCAGTGTCTCATAATTCCTATTGATGGCACAAACAGGAGAGATGCAGGAAAACTGCCTTCTCCTGGTGAACTAAACAACCTTCTTTCCCACTAATGCTTCCCATAATACAAACCCTTTCATCATTTGCTTTAGAGTACACTAGCTTTCCAAGAAGTAGACAATAAGTAATGAGATTATGGACATAAAACATCTAGACCATGATGCGTACTATTAGGTTGGAAGTAAAAGAGCTTGCACAATACAAACAGGTGCCATTCAGCTAAGCTGATACAGTAAGCAGGAAATAATATTTAGCTCTTTGGGATGAAGCAGCATGTTAAGGATAAATTATGTTCAACTCTGGGAAGCTGCTAAAAGATCTAGCAGCACCGGGAAGTGATGCCACCAATAGTGTCTACAGATTGCTTCAGAGTTTATCCTCTTCCTTTGCCTAAAAGAGCACAAAGGTTTAATAAATCTGAGATGATACGTACATTCATGCATACATGCACAGAGGACAACCCATGTTTGTGCATGAAGGCTCCTGCAGCTGGAGCTTTGCCTCTGTGTATATTATTTTCTTCAGTGCCGCTCTTACCTTCACTAATCAAACAAACCACCATGGAACAAATCCACACTGTTGTGTCATACCTTGCTGTTATCAGTCATCATCAAATCTCCTGTTCCCAAATAAGCTTATACAAAAATGTAAAAAATGCCTACCACAAGCTTTTGTAATTGAATCAAGTATACTAAATCAGATAGAAAAAATTTTCCATCCAAAGTTTGTAAGGAAAAAAAACAAACAGCAGCATCAAAGGATGATCCTATCCTACTACAAATGCTGGCCTAATATTTATTTTCATTCTTTTGGATTTTTCTCTGTAGTATCTCATAGTTTAACTTAGATACTGCTGTTTTCCTGTTAGAGAAGTGGTGAGGATGCAGCATAAATAATCAATATTTTAAATCTTCCCTAAAAGGCCATAGTTAGAGAATAATAAAAAGAAATTGCATTTCCACCCCTAGGTGCATAAGCAAAAGATTTTTCATTGATTTTTAGTAATGTGTCATGTGTTGAAGTGCCATCATTAAGAAGATAATACCAGCCTATCTTTCCTTCCCTGCATATCACCACCCTGTTATCAGTCTAGCCCAGTCCTTGGATGAAATCAGTTCACTGATGAAGAACACTTGGAGGAAGCTGAAACCATGTAACACAGCAACAAGTTGGCACAGGGAGCAAAAACATTTTGAAAGGTCTGTGGCTGTAATGCAGTCCTTGGATGAAAGTGTGCATGCACAGGGGTCAGTTCTGTCCCAGCTTGGGAGCAGTCTGATTCCCTGCTGATGGTAGTTTTCCTTCAAGCGCTTCATGGCAAGGACCAGCTTCCTTGAGGACAATCTGAAAGCTGTGGCATAAACTCTCCCAGAACTGTAAATATGACATTTATTTCAAGAAAATTCCCTGTATTTCACTCCATATTTCTTTGTCTTGGCAATAAAAAGCATTCCTCCCCTTACCACAAGACATTGCAGGTATATACACTTTACTTATAATTGGGAAAGTGAAAGCAAGAATGTGTCAAAATTTCATTAAGTTGTGTTTCTGTGTAATGTTTAGAAGGTGAAGGACACATAATCATCTGGGCAAAAGAGGAGTCAATATGAAAAGATCTGGTTATGGACAAGGTACCTCTCATTTTACTGACATAACTCTGCAGATGACTACTCATGGTTTATTCACAAACATCAAAAGCTTTTCCTGGTCTCTGGAATTAATATAGGTAGGGCACATTAGGAAGTTGGGGTATATAGCTCTGTTGTCTCAAGGACAACACTATACTCCTGGCTCACAGTTGTATGACAAGTTTGATGGGAAATGTTCACAAAAAACAACCAATGAACAATCACATTTACTATCTAAAATGGCAGATATCTAAAGCATGAAAAAACATTATGTACTTAGATGCAAGTGAGCAAAATTATTAACAAGTAAGTGTCCTAATTTGATAACCTTTCAGATTCAAATAAAGGAATACATTTCAAAATGCATCATAATCATCATCATCAATCTAATTTTTTACTGATGTTTACAGTGAAATTTTCAATGAAACATCACTGATTCTAAAGTACAGCTTTGAAGATCTTCCTAGAATTTTATCCCTGAAAACAAATAAATAAAAACCTAAGTGTGAGCTCTAACAGAAATCTCCTTTTCTTAAATTGCAGATATCTGTCAACACACTTTTATTTTTAGTTTTGTTTTGCGTGCTAATCAGAGCAGTAGTGTACAACTGTAATGTACATTTTTTATGCTTTGATCACAAAAATACTATCTGTTTTAAGGCAGCTAGAACATTGGAAGTACTGACCATAAAAAAGTTAATTTCCATTCTGAGTTTATTGATAAACAAATTCTATAAAATATAAGCTCAAATTACTTTTTACGTGTTTTCTTTATATATCTACTGGGAAAAAAATATTATTGTGAACTTAATTTAATTTTCATGCCCACAGTTTATTGTTCTTGAAGATGAAAAAGCCCAGATCACCTGAGAAATTTTTAAAACATTGCTTCAGATGAAAAACTAGAATATACCTGAGAGAGAGTATTCGCCTTTTAGACTTTCGCTTTCTCGGATTAGGAAGGCTCCTTCCTGGTTTCCAGGGTATGACAGTTGTCTCTCGGCATCTGCTCGTTTGATTGGGCCAAAGAACCATCTGGACAAATAAAACCCATTAATTTTACCATTCAGTGAAACATTCCAGGAAGACAGTTTAGCTTTTATAAACATGCTGCATATTTACTAAGAGATAATCTGTGCTATGTTAATTAAACGTCAATAGTATGGGGGAAAAAAGCCAACAAGAACCACAGAACAAATTTATTGCTAGAAAACATCACTTATACATTTGAGTGAAATCTGGACTTTATTGCTGACGAAAAGTCTTACTGCTTTCAAGGCAACGAGCATTCAGAAGTGACTGACTGGTCTTGTCCCAGAAAAAAGTCACCAAGAAATTTTGCCCAGGCTACAGGGCCAGAAATTGATGCCAACTCCAATGATGCCCCTTGAACTATGTAGAGTTGAGGGTATGTGATTATATCCTGACATCTTAAAAACCAAAAGATCTCTGAAACTGCAGATGGGCTCTTGGGTTCCAAGGTTTAAAACACCCTGCTTCCGCATTCCACTGCCATGTCAATATCTCAGATGAGTTACTGGCAATTTTTCAGCTTTGCTGCTTTTTGACAAACAAAACCAGCGTATCCTCCAAGTCACTACAAACATCACCTGTGTTCTGTGAAAATCTACTCCTGCCTATGCCTTCTAAAACATTTTTCCTCTCTCACTAAACCCTGTAGTTCACAAAGGCTTGTTCAAGCAGTAATTTTAATTTGCTGCTCTGGAGATAAGGTTTAGCTCTCTTGCTGCTTTGTGCTGTGTTAAAATTAAACAGAAATAAGACAGAAATGAGTCAGCACTTTCAACTGGGGTGGCTTTCAGCTTTCTTCCAACAAATATGCAAAGCTCTTTCCAAGATTAGCTCCACCTCTTATTTGAAGCAAATGATGATAAATAGGTATCAGAAATATGCCATATACTCATAGTAGAACTCCTTTTAAATTAATCATAGCTAAAACTATTACACAAACTTCAACTATAAATCAATGCACCACAAGTAATTTGCCTACTTGATTTGTCAATTACTAGTGAAAAGTACAGACAAAGTCATCAACAATTTTAGTATCTGCAAGGCTTGTAGTCATCAAGAGGAATGGAGGAAATAAGTGAGAATACTGGGTGATACCTTAGCTGATCAAGCATGAGGACTGATAAATGGTTTTGTATTAAAAAAGAGGAAATAAAAAGAGGAAAATACAGACAGCACTAACCCACACTGAATATGATTTATTAACAAAAGAAAATCAAAGACAGATTTTCTGGACCATATTCCTGTCCTCTGACTTGAAGATGATTTGGATAAAACAGGTCTTGATACATATTTGGCAAGCAAAGTACTTTCACTAGAAAGCTGGAATATGTTAGTAATAATTTTAATTAGTTAAATGTGTTCATTAATTCAACTAATTAATTTAATTAATTCATTCATTAGAGTGCAGAAAACTAAGTAATCAATAAATGTTCAAATCCTTGACTAAGGTTCTTGTCAAAGGAACGAGAGTACAAGTTCAACTGTATTCAAGTCCCAAAGAAAATTGGTCTGCCCTAAAATCTGAATTAGAATCTTTCTGAAATTTCTAAATATACCTGCTCTGAGAATAACATCTGAAATCTAACAAACTATATGAGCCAAAAAAAAAATTTGAATATTTTTCCCCTTCAAGTATTAGACATCACTCAATAGTGTTCAAAGTGACCGATCCTCGTAAGAGTGTGTAAGAAGAGGTGTTTTATTTTTTGTGCCCTTTCCTCTTGGGTCACAAGGATAGCATCTTTTCAAAAGAACTTAATTTTGTACAAAACTCAAAAGAGTTTCCAATGCATTGTAAGCAAGACTGGATTTTATGGCCAGGATAGTCAAAATATAGTCTTTATGTGACTCAATATTTGAACATACACTGTTCGTAAGTGAAATTTCTAAAGCTGAAAACTTGAGCAGTATTACAATCTATGCAACTAGAGGAAACTATTAGTTTATTTTGGAAATATAAATTAATATACTATTACTCTGTGTATGTGGAACCATGTCTACAATATAAACCATGATTTGGGGAAATAATATGCACATAAGTGCATTGCATTTAGACATAAGTATCTGCTTCTTTGATTTCAAAACATTTCAATGTATATGTTTATTTTTATTAGGCTGGAAAAACTTCACTTAAATCGATATGAAATTACCATTAAAGATTATATACAGGATATATAATATGTATATTCTGACTCCAGATAAGCTTAGCAGTTAAAAAGATCCCAACTTTCAAAATAAGATAATTAGAGCAACAATATTAGAGAAGGTAAGTGTAACTGAAGCGATTATTATGGAAGGTGAAAAGTGGACACATATTGTGTATTACCTCATTTGTCTGACTTTATATGATCTGAATAATGTTTCAGAAAAATACAAGGAAAATTACTTTTAATAGCACTTGAATATATGATTCTTAGTTCAAAGCCATTTGGTTTGTAATAATAATTATACAGTGCCAAAAGTAATATTGAATGTGGAAAAACAATCTCTTAACTTCAAAGCAAATAATTTGTTACTCACTCTTTTTTTAACAAAAGCACATCTGAATTTAAAGTACTATTTTCAGTGTAATGGAAGTTTAAATTCCTGTTATAAAGCGTGAAGAGCTTATTTTGATTTCTAGCAATTGAACTTATGCTTCAAAAGGTTTAATATTTTACTTCATCCAAAAGTGTGTATCTTAGAGGGAAAAGTGCTCTAAAAAGTAATAATGAATCAAAGTAATTGCTCACTACGAGATATTGCTCTGCAGGATAGGAAGGTCAGACCAAAACAACACCAAATCCTTAGTAAATCTATTCATGCTTTATAGCTCAAAGACAGATGAAGGTTTTAAAACAGAACACTTGGAAAACAAGAACTAAACATGAAGCACTCTCCATTGCGCAAGGTAAGTAACTGACTGCAGTGCAGTGTATTGGCACCAGACAGTCCAGGAGAAATTTGAACCAGCAGTTCTTACATAGCAATTCTTACATGGAATCTGAACTTCGGCTCACAGCCAGGTCACTTTGGGTCATGATTGACAGTGCTGGGTCAGTAGATTACCAGGTCTGGCACAAATGAGTGCATTCAGAATTGGGCGCAATTTTCCATTTCTAGGAGGAGATGTTTAGGTAGCACATCAATAGTGCTCTTCTGTCAGCAAGACCCAGGAATATGCTTTCTTGGCCAGCACTGCATCCAACACCCCAACTCCCTTTTAAGTGTAGGACGCCGGATCTGTTTATTTAGGATTGTTTCTAGCAGCTTCCTCAGAATCCCTTGCTTACACTATCATTCATAGCCATCAGGAATATGGTCATTAAAAATTCCAGGGTACTTACAGGTTACTTCTGGCCACCACATATAGGAGGACTTTGGAGGAAGAAAACATGACCTTCATGTAGGTCCATAACAAACACAGTCCTCACATGTTGTAGATGATTCTTAATACTGGAATACCAGTGAGATTTGGTGTGGTTATTGATAGCATAGTAATCACATCTGCATTTGCCATCAGTTCCTCTGGCAAGTTTATGATCACCCTATCACATCATGGATCACAGCAGGCTTTGTCATGGCATGTTCCCTGACTGTCACTGTATCACTACTGAGACCTCTAAAGATCTTCTTCCAGCAAAGGAAACCTTCATCTAGCTGAATGCTGGTGGTTATACTTGAAGGGCAATTTTTTTAAGAAACAGAGATCACATCACCTTACGCTCACTCATGCCTACCTATTCAGCCCAGTTTGAGTTGCAATGGAGTCATGAGTTCAGAAAAAGTTGGTAGTTCCACCTGGCTCTATCACTCCCTTTCCTGAGAAGCCTTCTGTCCGCCAGGGTGCAATGCACTGCTGACCTCCACCTAAATGTCAAACCCCCATTTACCTGGCTCTGCTTTCTGTCCCCCTGTGCTTTGCTACATAAAAATCTGCTAAAATAAAAATAGTCACTCCTACTTCTGCACTTCTTATAGCAGGAAGATACGGCAGGAACTTTCATACTGGAAAGTAGAAGAGAGGAAGAGTAACATGGGCCAAGAGCTAAAGCAAAGAAAAATGTCGAGGCGAAGTTCCCCAATGCTATGTCACTGGCAACATTTCCAGTGCCTGGTAACATGTTTAGAAGAGAACAAAAGCTCCAGTGGAAAAAACAAAACCCATAAATATCCCCATAACAAAAAAAAAAAGAGTATGCAAAAAGAGTTTTCTTCCCTCTCATTAATGCAAAATCCCCTTCTGATCAAATCAGTGCAATGTACATATCTGAGACAGAGACTGAAGATTTTACAGATCTCAACTACTCTGGGAACTATGGGCTTTTTCTGTCCTGAAATTAACTCTATTCAACATTCATAACTACACCCCCTCCCAAAAAAAAGGATTCCCAGCCATGCTCCAGATGAAAATGCTCTCAGGGGAAATATTTTTTTGGCAGCCTGCCATTCCTTGGACACCGCTTTTACAGACCCCACACCTCCCTACATTCGACCTCTCCTCTTGGTCTCTCCTAAATCCCTAACATGCTAAATCCTGACTCTAACATAAGCTGTGTGCTGAGCCTTAGCCAAAGCACCCCAGTCATGAGCTAGACAAAATACTTCTTTGGACATGTCAGTCCTTGGGCAGCTCCTTTGCAATTGTATTCCAACAGAAACTCTATGATTAACGACCCTGTGAGCATCCCCTTTTGGGATGTGGGTAAGATGCTCATGACCAAGCTAAACACCAACTCTGACATAACACCTGCAATCTTTAACTTTCTTGGAAATCTCAGTAGATCTCTCACTGCTCTTTTGTTATCCCCACTGAAAACCAGCAGAGAAAATGATGTGGCAGTTTGTTATCCATTTCCTTTAAGGCTCACCAGAGAACAGTTTCCCACTTTTATCCTCTACCATTACTTAGATTTAATATGTACAAGAGCAAAGTCAGAATCTCCATGACAACCCCACAATGTCATACCTGAAGTCACTGAATTTGCTTTAATAACTAGCTGTAGCTGGGATATGGGGGGATTATTTCAGTTTCTCATTGAAGCTACAGGACACTGGAGGTAGGACAAGGCTAAAAGCAGAGGTCTGTAACATACTCTTAATTTCGTTAATGTTCAATTAAAAGCAAAAATCCTGAGGGCTGAGTCAGCTGTACAACCACGTATAGAAACTGTGATCATTACAATCGGAATGAAGAGGGAGGAAAGGGTACAAAAAATGCTGAGAAACAGCATGCAGAAATAACAGGATGAATAACAGCATATCAGTCACATAACATTTATTTTCAAAAGTTACTGAAGATGTTAAAATGGACAGCATAATCCTACCCTGGATCAGCACTCCTGGATCAGCACTTTGTGGCATAAGGGCACCTTGCTTTTCACTTTTCAGAAGTGCTTATCACTGGGATTTACTTTCTCATGCTAGGGTAAATCTCATGAGCCTGCTAAATGTCAACAGCTGAGAGGGTTTGTTGAGATTCCTGTGGTTCTCAACCAGAAATCTCCATTAGGGAGCAAATGGTGATGACAAAAAGGTTAGCTGGCTCTTCAGAAGATTAACTCAAGTGTGTTAACTGTGTCTGTAGTACTAGGCTGAGGAGAACAGTTTTCTCAACTGAGAAGAGCAAAGAATTATTGCAATTAGAGCAAAATTCTTGGGTGAGGACAAAAAAACCCCAGATAATATCTATACCAAAACCACATATATCGTAGTTTCTTCTGGAATGCAGAAAGCTTATGTAAGAGTTAAAACAAATAAAGAAAAGCTCCAACAGCATTATGAAGTTTACATTTTAAATGCCTCAAAATCTACTGTCATAGAAAGCTGTAACTGCACATTCAAGTACTTTGAATTTAGGAGATGACAATATTAATATTGCTTTCATGGCATCCACTCAGCCATTTACAGAAGATCCAGTGTGATACCATCTTTAATTACATGACCATATCCAGTGCTCCCTGCAGTGTTAATATGAATGCTGCTCACTGAATAGTTAAGTTACACTCTATTTTGTTTCATCATTGCATAGATAGAGTTCATTTACTGTTGTAAACAGTTTACATTGTTTAGACTCTGCTCTCAATGCCAGTTACAAAATTACATGAATGGATTCTTTCCTAGCAGCCTCTATTACAGTTCATGACTGTAATTTCCAAATGCTTTACAAATATTCATTAAATTCTTTTTATGGTGCTTTTCCCTTGTAATATACTTTCTGTGGTGGAGAAACAGCCCAGAAAGGGACTAAGGCAATAAGAAAATATTATAAGTATTTTCTACTAATTTTGGATTCTAACTTGAAAAGTCCAGGACCTGCCTTTCAGTGAATTTAACATTCTGCAGTATGTAGTAGTTTATTTGGACAGCAATAGGTGCTAACTTCTGTGCCACAGAAGACAAGGAGAGATGTACAGAAAGTTAAAGAGACAGAGAAAGAGACAGGGAGATCCTCCAGGGTCTTACTCAATTACTTTCATCATATGACCATCCTGTGACCACTTCCCTTACTCAGCACATGGAAACCTGAACAGGCTTGTGTGCAGCACTCTTCACTGCTGTGACCCATGCAGGACAAAGAGGACTGCTGAACCAGCTTTAATCCATGCCAGGTTTGCAGTCTGCTGTGGGTAAAGAATAGTGCAGAAGCCGGAGCAGAAGTTTACCAAGGGAGCCACCAGCAAGTCCTCTCTATGCTGACAGGAAGGCTTCAAGCACTTTTGGGTTTTCCCAAAATACCAGAAATAGAGAATGCAACTGTCACATTTTAATGAATATGTTCAGTTATTACATGTAAAGTCTAATTGTATTTTCAAAACCTTGGTTATTTTGAAGCAAAGTTTTCTTAGATAGCAAAAAACCACGAACTTTTAGTGCAGCAATCTTCCCTACTAAATATCAAGCCCTTTCTCCAATGTACACGAACAAAATATTTCTTGTATTGTTCTGAGCCACGTTTTTTGCTTTTAGGCAGAGAAAGAGGCAGCCCATGCCTGGTATCAACCCTGGAAAATTCACACCCAATCAGGTAAAGACTGGAAAAATTAAAAGCAACTAAACAGGCTCTTCTGATAGAAAATATTAGGTTGTTTTAATTATAAGACTAATGAAGTAATAGCATTTCTTCAAGAGCTGATTTTTAAAAACATTAGGAAATATCACTGCAGAGATTAAAGCCTTCCAGATATAACATAGTTAAGAAACAGATGTGCTTTACAAATGATGAGCTGTGTGCATTAAGGAGAGTGTGGGAGATGAGCGTTGGCTGCTTCAGTTTTTCCCTATATAGTCTACAGTGAACATGATGACAGTTTTCAGGGAAAAAAAACAAACCAAACCAAACCAAAAACCAAGGAAAACACAAAACAAAACAAAAACCCAAACAAAACAAAACAAAACAAAAAAAACCCACACGAGGTAAAACATACCAAAACCAGAAAAATCTTTACTCTGGCTAAAGCATGAAGATGAACATTTGCAAGCAAGATTCCTTTCAAGAGCATTTTCAAAAACACAAACCTTCCCAGATACGGCATAAGAATCTACGCAGTGAAAAGTCAGGGATTTGTCTAGGGCTTCCAGACTTCAATTGGGCAGAATCTAGAAAACCTAAGACTGGGTTTCAGGCAGAGCCCTTCCTCCTTATTTCTTTCTACAGGCATGCCTGGGATCATTTTTAATTCTGTCTGTCTCTCACTGTCATTTATTATCAGATACTAAAGGATACATGGAAGGACAAAATTTAAGAGGAAGGAATTTAAAGTTAATGATAAATGGTAAGGGAAGTCATAGGACATTGCAGGAGGAAGGGAGAAAACAGGACAGTAAAAATTCAAAGCTGTGAGGACCATAGAATACTAGCAAGTGGATGGATTGAGAGAAGAAAGTCAGAGTTCGTAGGCAATGATGAGAAAAGAAGGACAAAGCTGAGGACTGCATTCAGTGCCCAAGGGCTATAGCCTGCTGCTGAGCTGCTGCACTGCTCAGCAAATGCTGGTTTCCATCTTACTCTGCCCCCACAGAAAGTCTGGCCTTTGGCAGCCATTCCAGTCCTACTTGGGAAAACAACATTACAGAACATCTCTTGAAACAATTTCACAGACTAACTCTCACTGTGAGGATTGCTCTATACAGATCTTTTCTCTTTCTCAGTTCATCACACCACTCTTTCTCGTACTTGCCAAAAGAATACTTTAACATTAGTTTTCATCACATATACTTATTGTCTAGAGATCATTGCTTTAAACCTCATTCACCAAAGTACGATCAGCAAAAAGTGACTCGGGGCAGTTGTTAAAAAACGTTTATGTAACAACACCCTTCTCTATCTTAATACGTTATTACATAAGTAAATTATCTGAGATCTTAACACACTGCAGACAGTACCCGACTTGGACTTGAAATAAAAAAATTGTTTAAATTGTTTATGTATAGTGACGCAGCACAGTTCTGATTACCTATTTACCTCAATTAGAATCTAGTTCCCTCCAAGTGAAACCAGAAATTCAGGTTTTCAGGAATGTTTATGTCAGGGCATCACCCTTAACCTTTGGCAACTACAATGAATTTTCTTCATACGGAGAGAACTGAGTGATGTATAATGCTCAGAACCCTGTTGAATAACTTATCACAAACTAAAAGGAAGACTATATTGTGTTCACTGTGTGTGGGACTTGGAGCTTCTGAGTCTTTTCACGGTCACAGTGGATGGATTAAGTTTGTTTTTCTTTTTAAAGAGAAAAACATAGAACATGTGAATAGTTGTGTATCAAATAGTTGTGTAAAAAAAAAGGCTCATTTCTACACTATGTAAGCAGCAGAGATCTATCAAAGCAACAGAACAGCACTAGTTTATGTTTTTAAAAGTCTGTCTGTATGTTTGAAAGTGACTGTCTGTAGCAATACGCTCTAAGTTTCGCTGTATTTTCCATACTTTGAGATCAACACTGTGATTTTTCTTTGAATAACCATTACAGTGTGAAATACAGTTTTGGAAAATAACAGATCCCATTTTTCTCTTGGCTTTTGGATAACGTTTTCTTAGCGTTCTTGTTAGCAGATATAGCTGACTGGTTGGTGTTTTTCCAGAAACAGTAAATTTATGTTAGACTTGAGAGAGTTTTATTGATGAGATGGCAGAATATAAGAGAAGATATGAGAAGAGGCATCAAAATATTACAGTTTAATTTGGGAAAGTACTCAATTTGAATAATTTTAAAATTTAAAGGGGTTTTGTTTCAATTTTCAAAGGGAGGTTCAAAAATACATAACATTTTTTTTATTTTAATTTTGTTCAGCAATGATTACATTATCTGAACACAAGATAAAACCAAGCAATACTCTTCACTTTATTTCAGGGAATATTTTGATTTCATGCAAAGCTAAAATGAAAGACTCTTGATAAACCTCTCTGCTTCTTTCTTCCAGGAGAAAGAAGACATTTTTCCCTTCTCCTGTCCCATACTTATTTGATAATGAATGTGTGCACTAGAACACAAGTGATAGGTTCATCCACGTAAAAGGGGACCTTTAACTAGAAAGAGGCGATTTAAACTTATGTTTGTAATATATTATAGTCACTATCCTGCTGGAATTTACAATGTGCATAAATGCTTAATTACAGTAATATGGAAAACAGCACTTTAATAAACAGAGGTAATATTTTGGAGACTGAATGTCTATGAGCTTACTGCCAAAATTAGGCAGAACTTTTGCTACCATTTCTTTGTAGCAAGACGAGAAATTTCAGGTTATTGCCAGAAAAAAGTCTTTATACTTCTAGACTGAAGGAGTAGATTCACCATACTTTCATTATGCAGTGCCTTTAAAAACAGATGGTTTCAATTTTACTAATCACTGACAACTCGACTGTAACACTGAACAGTAGCTTACTCCACACAATCCCAATGGCTGCAAGGTTACCATAGCAAATGTAAAACTCCCACCTACCCTGGCAGACTGACCTTGTGTGTATCTGAGACCCAAAAGGAGCCCCAGGTTCCACTAAAAAATCACTGGGGCGGAGATGAAGAAACTGCAGGAGATTACTGTCTCATGTAAAGAGGGCAAAATGGACTCCGAGCCCCTAAAGCCTGTTTTGGTCCAAGAAGTATCTTTGGTTTGTGTTACACCATTGTTTTTATAAGAAATAGCAAGCTGTGCCCTAAATAAAGGGCCTGTCAGGGCTTCACAGGCTTTTACAATAAAGTAACTGTGTGGGATTGTTTAGATAAAGAAAAATTCAACAGTGAGTAAGATAGTTTAATGGCAGGCATTTCCTCTTCCAGTCTAAAACAAATTTACTGTCTTGTAAACGTAAATACCAAGATTACTTGTGCATTAGTCTAAAAATCTGTGACACGTTGTGCGTAAACCTTTCCCAGAAGGACTTTGGTGGGCCATGACCGTACTGTCACCTGATTGTGTCGTAAGGGATTACGCACAACATTACATTCATTTTTCAGTAGTTGATAATGGCAGCTGACCGTGCCACAAACAGAAATTGATTTGCTCTGAGTCTGCTGCAGGATGACAAACCATTGCACCTTTGGCTACTCTTGCACTCAGTAATGACTGGAAGTGACTGTTTCTTCTGTAGGAGTAGTATTACCAGGCCAAGCACACGAGTTGTGGAATTTAGAATAGCTCACCCAATACTGGTTTCACTGCACAACAGGAGCAAAAGATAATAAACCAGTAACCAAATCACAATCTGATAGGTTAATTTGCGGAAATATCCATAAATTAATCTCGTTTTGTGAGTGCCCGCTTCACTACTGTGTAATTAATTTTAACATTTGTATTCATTCTCCACAATATTAGTCATCTGCATGCTGTATTATTTAATCTGCTCTGAAGTTCTTCCATATGAGAAAACAAACAGTAGGTGAAAGTGATATCATATTACTTTTTGTGATGTTTCAGTTACATAAGTACAATTTAAGAGACTAAAGTCAATCATTAATGTTTGTTCTCTGTTGTAGTTTTGCACCTGGGTAAGGGTTCCATTGCATTTAAAGCTTGTTCTGATACAACTACTTGCATTTGGAGTCAATGAAAGGCTACCACTGTTTTTAACACCCATTGCTTTGGGATTCAGGGTGTGAAATACAGCCATATTATCACCTCTTTAAAAAACCCTCAAACTTAAGATGTGTTCTTGAGATCCTATTTCTGCTGCATAGAGTCTTTCAAATAATACTGTAAAATCTTGCAACAATGTTAGTAGTACCTGTATATGTTTGTACTTCTATACTGACATAATATTCTGTAAAAGTAGCAATAACTGTGCTGTTCATAACCGAGGAACAAAGCGGAAATCTTGAGGTAGCCTTAATGTTAGCACGGTACAGAGAACACAAATAACATGAATTAACACTAAGGGAAACTCAAATAGACAAGAAAATTTTCAGTCATACATTCATTTAAACCATTACAGCTTCCAAAAGCACTCAATTGATTTTCTTGAGAAAATCATTCCAGAGAAATTATTTTCTTTTCTCACAGAGAAACTCACCTCAGTACAGAAGTAATAGACAAACCCTGGGAAGCAAAAGCCCCCCTGTGCCTGCCCAAGACACTGGTGGCAGAGCAGATATCTCCATCCATTTTGTGCAGAGCTCTCTCTTGGACACTCACTTGGGTTCACATCTTCTCAGACTATTGCCAGCAGTCTGGTGGATTTGTGTGATCTGTTGGGTCAACTTTCAGTGGAGGACAACCAGAACACTCTGTCCTCAGAGGGATTCCGAAAGGAACTGTGCAGTCTGGCACCCTCAGGTGACTCTAAGCCAAATGACAGAATGGTTTTCCATGGAGGGACACATTTCTTAAATAAAGGGTCTCTCAGCTTTCAGACTAACCTTGTCAGGGTGACAGATGGGAAGGGTGACATACTAAAGATACCTTTGACTTCCAGAAGTAAAGCTGGAGCACATCGAACTCCATATCAGTGTGTGTATTTTCAGCCCAAGACACAGGATTTCTTTTGCAAGAGATCACATCACCATGTCAGAAAGGTATGTCGGCATCACAGGAAGTTTCTGGGTGATTTTTCAAGCATTTTAGCTCTGTAATAAGAACAAGATCTCACTTTCTCTTTTCTTTCCTTACAGATATTCAGAAAACTAATAATTATCTTTCCATTTTAATCAAGTTGTTATTCTGGAATAACATCCTAAACACCCAGGTTTACACCCTTATCAGTTGCACAGTCTGAGTTTTCCTGTCATTTCCTGATAGCTCATCAGCTAGTGTGACTGAGTTTATTTCTGGTTACTGTCTTTGTTAACATTAACTTGTCAGGTTTGGTGCCTGTGTGTCTCCCTCCCTTTCCTTGTTGGCAAAGTCCTCAGATAATCCTGAAAAGAAATGTTCCCACACTCCATGTACCCATCTCTATGAGTGCAATTGAGCAGCTCGTCCTCATCACCACCACCCTCCTCGTGTGTCCCTCAGGTTTCTCTGCGTGTCCGTGTGTATGGCTCCCTTCACTACACACCTTTAGAGAAGCAAAGACTCCTTCCATATTCCCTTACAGAAACGTCCACTAACTGAAATGATCAGTAATTTCAAAAGGAAAATTGAGGTTGGTGTGTTCTCAACATTTCTGAAATTCATGGTACATATTCATTCCAATATGTCAGTCTTAGATTTCTTTTTTTCTCTTCTTTTGCAGTGAGGTTTGAAAAGTTGTGCTGCAAAATTGTTTGTGCCACAAATACAGAAAAAAATATTATTAATTAAACTAGAAATATATCTAATTTAGTGAGAGAAAGCTAAGGAAAAATGCTTACCAACATTACTGCAGATAAATTTATAATGTAAAATATTATAGAGTACTCTGCATAGAAGTAGTGAAATGTCAGTTAGTGCAATCCTTTATGGAGCCATCACTTATCCTTAAACCACTGCTTTGTTTTTCCAGTTTTTATTGATTAGGATTAGTGTACCAGCATGAAATAAAGTATGTATTGCTACGTGGTTTAAATGATAGAGAAAACAAATGCTTTTTCATGATCAATATTTTGTTTGATCTTCTGAAAAGCTATTTCCAGATGATTTCTAGGCCTGTCTGGAGAACTGAAAACTGCAAAGATGTAAATTTCCATTCTAATTTCTTATAACACTCATGTTTTTCTTTACACAGATATGAGGTGAAAACCTGAATGTCAACATTTAAGAAAATGCTGATGAAGGATAAACTTCTTATGTAAAGAAGTTTAATTTTAAAGATTTAACACAAGAAGGGCCTTCAAATATCTCCTGTATAGTATTGTTTAAAAATAACTGAAAATTGACAGTTCCTCATTCCCAGAGCAGTAAATATATAATAATATTTTGTCTTTTTTTTTAAATATCACCCAATAAATTATATTCTTTCTCTGCTATGCATACCTTGCTTACATAGCTTGAAAAAGAACAAAACATTTTACTATAGAAAAACATCTGAGTCTGATGAAACATATTTTCTCTACTAACCTCTTTTAAAATTAAAGTGCAGGTAAATTTTGTGTCATCTAAACTATGCTGCTGGAAGGCTGCTCAGCATCATAATGTTTGCAATATCTGCTATAGCCTCATGTTAGAACATAATGCCTGCAGGATAATAACAGGACATATCCTGGGTTTAGCACTGCATCTTTGGTAGGGAGCAAAATTAACAGATGGATAAATCTGTGAGGGTAAAGTCATTGATGCCTGCAGCCTGGCTTGACTTAGAGGCATTAGTGTAGATGGGGCAGATAGGTGTGATGCGTAAAGGACCAGTTCCTGAACGGCACAGGGACCTGTGCAGTACTACCACTTCCTTTTGTGTCTATTTATTTTCAGCATGTCTTTTTTTTGTGCCACTCATGAGTAAGCAGTCAACCATCTAGAAAAAAAAAGCCAAACACTTGTTTAGAAATATATAACTTCCTGCAGAGATGAGAGGGTTTTTTGTGGGGTTGTTTTTTGTCCTAGTAGCTTGGTCTTTGCCCACTGACAGAAATAAAGAATTGTACGGTGTCAGCACCTATGGTTTTGCTAAACAAACTTACAATAGGTCTGTAATTAGACATGGCAGTGATGTACCCTTGATATTGCTTATACAATAGTTCCAGCCTTTGGTGAAGTACAAAAGTAAGAGACCAAAGTAGAGGGGCTTGTGCACTTTTCACAAAATCCTATCTGAAAGTAATGGGGGTAGAGGGAGCCATTGGTTTGACCTTGTAGGGTATCTCTTATGTTTTTACGTCTTAATCTCTTCAGTATGATAGAATCTTACACAAAGAAAGTCTTCTATAACCAACAGTGCTTTTCATATGTGACAAAATAATTCTTCACAGAGATACCTGACCTAGTTTGTTTAAAATGAGCTCAGCTTTAGGACTTCTTAGCCTAGCTGAACTGCTGGCTACTATTTCTCAGTTCTAAACCTGCTCAAAGATCACTCAGCTCTGCACGGCTCTGTATTGCCCTGGGCGGAGAGCCATCAAAGACAACTATTGAGGAAACATTGTACAATACCTGGAGAATGTTTTTGCCAACAACATTACTCAAACACAACTATTCTATGCTAGCATGTCGAATGTTTGTTCTTACTGAGTTGGAAAAAAACTCACCAAACAGGACTATTGAGTTGCTACAACCAGTATGAGGACTTTTTTTTTTTTTCTCTAAAAGGTACTGTAAAGGCCAACTGAGTTTCACCAAGTCTTAGGGAAAGCTAACTGGCTGTATTTGCAGGATGTGTTTTAAGGATGTTGGTTTTCACATGATTCATTGCCAGAAATTTCATAATAGGGTAATGAAAACTAGTAGATAATGATTAGAATATATAATGTTCACACTAATGTCAAACAAAGACAAGGTAGGATAAAATTTCTTAATTTCTCAGAATTTGAATGGATAAAGTCATATATATTTAGAAAACCACATTGCCAGAAAATTGGTGACCTTAATTAGACAAGTGTTCATAAACTGCTCATCTACAATGCCATAATTCCTTCCACTTTTCTAAGAGACACATTTTCTGGACACGGATATGCACATGGATGTATAAATAGTACAGGCACTTGAAAAAATTTGACCCTTCACAGTTTGGTAAACAATTTCCTTTTGTGTTCAGTATAGTCTTTGAATATTTAAGAAACGAACAGAAATTAAGTCAAAGTTTGATATGTGCTTGAAGACAGCACTGGAATGCTCAACCATAATTAAAGTAATTAAGTCAATACATTCATGGCCTTTTTGCAGTATTCCATCATTCAAATTCAAGAAAGGCACTTCCAAGTCAAAAAAAAAATCAAAAGCATGATCTAGCTTTGCAATACAGCCATCGTCTCATGGGACGATTGCATGATCTTAAAAATATCAGTCTTATAAACTTTATGTTCTGTGTGTACACATGTATGCACACACAAAAAAACACCAGAGATAAAGCATATCAATTGAAAGAAAAGATGGAATTTCACATGCAGCCTTTTCAATGTTTCATAGTAAATACGTATTTTGGTGATAGAGACTTTTTCTACAAAAAAAAAAAAATATATAAGAATGACTTTTGTACTTCACAGGTTCCAAGAATATGCAAACAATCTACCAATACTTTGTGTAGTGAGGTTAGCAGTGAACAACTTCTACAAGTTCATTTCAGTACAAGGATTAGTGGTGATTCTGGTGGTGTCCTTAGGAGTTTTTACTGTGACAGAAAGGAGAACTATGAGAGCAAGAGAGAGGGAGCACACAGAAACCACAGTGGATTACATTCAGTTTTCTGAGGTATTCAGTAGAATCTAAGGTTTCGCTTTTAAAAAAGCCTCTAGATATTTTGACTGTAAATACCACTTTGAAAAATGACCCACAGGAACCAATGAAACCCCAAAAGCCTCACTTTGCAGGAAGTCTAAAACAAGTCAGCCCAATGAAAGCTTTATTGTTCACTTATAGTAACTGAGATTCAGTCAATGTATGAAATAGTTAAAGCTGAGTCAGGCAACAGGAGGTGAAGGAATTAAGGAGATTGACAAAAAATAACCTACAAGACACGTCTACTTTCAAAAGGTTGTTTAAAAAGCTCACTGTGGAATTGACTGGTGAAATTTCATTGATTAGGTTTGGGGCTCAGTTTCCACCAGCTGGGAAATACCTACATAAGGTATAAGAGATAAGAAATGTTTTCTAAACTGACAAAAGTTAAAAGTAATTGCTATGATCTCCTTTGACCTAATCTACTAGGAATTTGTATGAATTTGCTTCCCTCAGCAGAGCAGTCTTGTGTCAGTAATGCTGGCATGAACACATGGAATGAATGATGGCCAATGGCACCCTGGCCTGTTCTCAACAATAGTGTGGCCAGCAGGACCAGGGCAGTGATTGTCCCTCTGTACTCAACACTGGTGAGTCCTGTGTTCAGTTTTGGGCTCCCTCACTACAAGAAAGACATTGAGGTGCTGGAGCATGTGCAGAGAAGGGCAATGGAGCTGGGGAAGGGTCTGGAACAGAAGGAGGAGGAGCAGCTGAGGGAGATGGAGTTGTTTAGTCTAGAGGAAAACGGGCTCAGAGGGAATCTCATTGCTCTCTACAGCTGCCTGGAAGGCAATTGTAGTGAGGTGGGGGTTGGTCTCTCCCAAAAAACAAATGACAGGAAGAGAGGAAAAGTTGCACTAAGGAAGAGAATTGGCTGTTAGAAAAAGTTTCTTCATTAAAACAGTTGTCAAACATTGGAACAAGCTTCCTGGGGAACTGGTGGAATCACCTTTGGAGGTGTTCAGAAGACATGTGGATGTGGCACTTGGGGACATGGTTTAGTGGGAAACACAGGGGTGCTGGGTTACCAGTTGGACTTGATTATCTTAGAGGTATTTTTCAACCTCAGTGATTCTGTGATTTTATGATTGTAAGTTGACTTTCAATAAAGAGCCAACAGGTCCATCAGGATAGCAGGCAAGAGCCCTCTCTACACTCCATCTTTCCTCTAACAAAAAAAAAAAAATCATGTCACTCCAGCAGTGAGGTGTTTTCTTTTATTTTTGCTTCATTAAAATTAACTGTGCAGCTGGGCTATATTTTTTCATCCAGAACAATTTGCACTATGTCATTTTCTTGTTTAGTTTAAACAACTGGCAGTAATAAAACAAGAGCAGGTGAATGTGTTACTATGGTTCCTGTTTGTAGTGCAGAATAACAGACACAGAAAAAGAGCACAGAGACAGGAAGGTCACACTCTTTGCCAAGACGATTTATCTTTTAATTCCAATTCTGGTATTTGTCAAGTTATTCTCTCTGATCATCCTTTGTTGGATGTGCAAATTAAATTATATGATTTTATCTCCAGTAGCGTTTTTTGTTTGCCTTTTTCTAAGTGTTATGTGTCTAAACACAGAAAGAAGAGCATTCCAAATTCATTGGATGCAGCAGATACAACCTCATTCAAACTACCTTAGAAATGAAAAATCTGTCTGGCTCATGGTTTTGACTGCTACCTGTGACACAGAGAAAACAGAAGTACCAAGTGCTCTTACAGTTGCTAGTTTATCATTAGCATAGTTTGTGTCTGCTTTTGGTCAGATATTATTTAAAATAATGTTCTCATGGTACCAGATTTATTTCCTTGTGAAGAGAACGTTCACTATGTGACTAGGGTTTGCCAGATGAACACTTCAACTCCCCAACTGCCTTGTCCCACCTACCCCAGGTGGGGCCAGGAGAACACACCTGTCTCCAGAGACACTACAGACAATTCCTTCACAATCTCTCCACCTGACAGGTGTGTACTTCTTGGATGTATTTAATCTTGTGCAGCACATGTTGGGACTGAAATGCTGCAGCAGACAGAACCCAACCCATGGATTTACCATTTTTATCCTCTATTCACACAGATTGTTACTAATTTCATCCAAGTCATCCACCTAGGAAGGGATTGCTCAAGCCAAAGGAAGGAAGTAAAATGACCTTTTTTTAAACAAGAAATCATGCACAAATAAGAAGTGTTTGACTCTTGGCACAATTTAGTTCTATTATGTAATATAAATATACTAGCAAAACATAATATAAAAAATTCTCCCTTCAACTTTAGCATACAACTTCTACCAATAACCCTTGGTCTGAGGATAGCAACACAGTAAATAAATTTCATTCTTTCTCAGTTCTGACAGCCAAGGATACATGAAAATGGCCTTTGTTATGAATAGTGTTTATTTTTTGTTTTCCCCAGATGAGATGTTGCAAATGTTTTCTGCCCTTTCCCCCAGATATTGATCGACCTTATCAGCTCTACCTCAGTCGTATCGGACAGTCAGAAATATCCAGGAAAAAAAATTGTTATCTAAAGAATTTTCTCACTTTCCTTCTTGCTTTACTTCATTGTCTTTTTTACCAAGGAAAAGTAAAAAAAGCATGCCTTTGTCCCTGATAAAAATTCACAGAAACTTCAGCAAGGAGACAAACTGGTCCACTGCAGCACTTGCTGAGAACAAGCAATGACCCAGCATTATTCTCTGCCAGAACTGATAACACAGACCCAGATGGACTATCTGATCTCTAACTGTCCCTATAATAAAGACCATGTCAATATGTTGATAAAAGAGGGCCAGATATATTTGCTTGCTAATACCTCTGAAGGTCACAGGCAAAAGAAATTTGACTACCCTGCAAGCAGCTTTCAAGTTTTTATTGGCTAAGCGTAAAGAGTGGCCCTGTCATCTCTCACTGTAGAACCTTTTGTGTCCCTCTATTCCTTTGTTTCAGTGACTTTATCGAGTAGCCATGCATGCATATGAATGCAATATTTAAAATAGTTTCTACACAAACATGCGGAAATCAGCTGCTAAAGAATGTGATTGGTTTGGTTTTCTTCCCAAGCTTCCTAAGAGTCACACCACGAATAAAGTCTGTTTCTCAGAACAGAATAGCCAGTGTTTATTTGTCTAATAAGATGGAGATGCAATCCAGAAATAAAATTCCTGTTGTCTCTGCAGATGTACAGAAGCTGGCTGGTGCTACAAAATGTGCATTCAGTTAGGTCAAAGACTGTTGATCAACTGTGCCTGGCAAATATTGAAAGCATAAAAAATACACTGCAAATATATGGTAAATGTGCATTTTGGCAGGTGAACACGAGATTGTAAGTCTTCCATTCTTTGTCAGTTCTGTGCTGGAACCACAAAGGACTGCTATACAGGATGCAAGGATGCATTAGAAACTTTGCCTATTTCCACAAATGGCTATATCATGGCCATGAAAAATTGGCCAACGCCAAGGGGAATTAAAATCAAAATAGATGAGAGAAGATAAACTTAGGTCAGGGCAGAGAGTATGATTTAAGCTTTGAATTTTCATTAAAGAGACATTAGAACAACTTTTTTCTAATTGCAATCTTTAAGGAAAACAAAGGGTAGTTCTTTAAGCCATCATTACTCTTGTTCTTACTGTTGCACTAGGATAACAGAGGTGTGAACTACAGAGGGTGGGTGAAAGGGAATTCTTGGAGGAGATTGTAGCAAGGGATCTCCCAATTTAATACAAGGCAATAAAAATCCTATCCATGAGGATGAAGAGCTAAACTGGAAATGTTCAGCAAAGCAAAGAGGTCTATATTTTGGCCATGTTTGAGTTGGGATGACTCTCCAAATGTCCTGTAGAGGTCCTTTCTAACCTCAGTTAGATTATTGTTATATGTGTGTGTGATGATAGCAGAAAGTCTTATATATATATATATGTAGATCACTAAAGCCAAGTGAATTAGAGAGAAATCTGAGAAAAGACAACATGTTTAGCCAGATTAGGCTTGCTGTGAAATTAAAAGCTCATTTTGGAGAAATTACTTCATCTGAGAGCTGGGGAAACTCTTCATTTTTTCCTCTCCAGTGTTCTACCAATCTATAGAGAAAAGTGTTTTCTTGTAACTTAGTCTTTACTATAAAGGGAAAAAGGTATATAAAAAAGTAAAAAAACAATAAAATTGATTCAGTAACAAGTAAAAAACCAGAGGTTATACAACAATGCACTTTGGCAAACTTAACTTTGTATTTGAAGCTCTAGATATAGAAAGATAAGGACCTTAGGAGCTGAGACGTTGTAAAACTGAGAAAAATTACTTTGAAAGTATTAACAGCATGAAGAAATCTGATGACTTCTAATAAAGCTAGCTCTTGAAAGAGAGCAAAGGCCAAGCTGAGCAGAATTAGAGCCTACCGCCATTTATCTAGTGATTCAGAAAATGCCTTCTCTGCAGATTAATTTCTCCAGTTGGAAGAATTTTTTTGAACATGACCATTGAAAATGTTGTCTGGCTGAATACAGAAATAGAAACAGCTGGTCAGACTCTAGAAACTAAGGTCTTCAGGTTAGAGATTAATCTTAGAGTTGCCCTAAAATGCCTCTAGCACAAATCCTACAGCTGATAAAAGACTGGCATAATCATATCTGAGCCAATTTTCCTAGCCCATTGCAGTACAGTGGGCAGATCAGGTCAGAGATGATGTTCCAGGTCCAAACGAGATTTAACTAAAAAGCTGCATCATCATCCCTCTAAAGCCAACATTAATTCCGAGACTAATAATGAATGTTGCTTATGCTGTTTCTTTGCACTGTGAAAATTTTTGCCAAAACATACCTTTGGAACTACAGTCAGACCTGGTTCAGCAAACACTGCTTCTCACTGCAACACACAGAAGTAACCGTGCAGCCCAGGCTGATTCAGATCTCACTCATCATCACCAGGGAGCCAAGTAACTGATTCTGTGTGATTCCTGATCTATTTCAGAATATTTAATAAGATCTGGCATGTTTCAAAGGGGCAGAAGAACATGGGATGGATAATTAAACTCTGTAAAAGTTTAACAACTTCATTTGTACTCTGTTGCTATATCAACTTTTGCTCTTTGCAATACTTGCTGTAGTTAAGTTTGTCCTGAGAGTAGAGATTTGCCTCCAGGGAAGATGCACATAGTCTAGAAGAAACCATAAGAAACTTATCTCTTAGAGACTCACCCATCATTCGGAAGAAAATGGAAAGGTGCAAAGGTAGCTTGCTTTAACTGATTAACTGGTAACTTTGTAGCTGTTTAAACTGAGCACTGTTCAGGGCAGGGGTCATATATTTTCACTCTCTGGGTAGCACAAATAAAAATAATGAACCATCACAGCAGTAACCAACTTGACCTTCCCAGATGATTTTTAAACAACTGATTAGGGTATACCACAGAGGGAAATTATTTAAAACAAAATAAAACCCCTCCACACTCTTCCTTTGGTAATTTATTTTCCTGTGACCACGATGTCTTTTCCTTGCACATACCAACTAGTGCTACCACCTCTAGGACCACCAGAGGTTGAGTGTGGCAGGGCACAGCAAGAGAAAAGGCCATGACCTCCTGTCCCAAACCTATCTAACATAACAGAAAAGAGCCTCAGTTCACATTCCGTGGGTTACTCACGGCTCAGCTTCGATGCTCTGGTCAGCAGCTATGTAGTTGGCAGGGATGTAGCCCGTGAGCTTGTGGCCAGGACAGACTGACCCCGCTGGCAGGAGGAGCCTGGCGTACCACCATCCCTCATGGGATGCATTCAGCACTTCCAGCTTATCGCCAGCTCGGAAGCTCAAGTCCTCCTCAGTGCGAGCGTCGTAGTCGAACAGTGCCACAAAGTTGCAAATGTTTGCTAGATCCTGGCCAGGCAGCGGAGGTAAAGGTTTCTCTTTAATCTTACTCTCTAGCTCCTTCTGTCCTGCTTGGAGATCAGGTTTTACCACAGCAAGGTTGGCAAAGACTTGGCCTCCTTTGTCTTCCTGCTCACCATTTCTCCCAAAGAATAAGCAGGAAAGGTAAGGCTCCAAACAGGGACAGTGTTTCTGGCAAAAGTTTCCCATCCTGATTCTTTGTTCCTTCCTCTGCTTCTGCTTTTCTTTTGCTTTTCCTGGTTTCAAGACCTTTAGACCAATTTTTGCCCCATCCACATCTTAGCTTTTTGCAGACTTCTTCTCCTCCTTCTCCTTTGGCACAAAACGAAGCAGCTCTTGGCACAGCTGGAAGCTCCTCTCTGGGTCCCACGGAGAGCTCATTACAGACGACTCCCAGTTAGGGAGTGAAACCTGAGCATTCAAGTGCCAGCACACGTGTGGAGGGAATTTCTCACTTCCTCTTCAGAACAGGAAAGCAACACAACAGCTGTGCTGAGCTCTGAGAACAGGAAAGTGTGGAGCCCCTTCTGTTACAGCAAAACAATAACGTCAAAACATGTAAATAAGGGAGGCTTTTCAATTCCTTCTGCTGGGGATGGGTGTTTTCTTATCTCAGATGTGGTCTGGTCATATGACCAGTGGTGAATGTCTGTCTTGGCAATGATTAACCAAACTGACCTGCCTGCTTCTTCAGCAGTCTGACGTGGACAGCTTGAATGAATATTTCTTTTTGTTTCCTGGTTTCTACTGGTTTCAGTTTGTAGTGGGAAGCCTTTGCTCACCTGAGACTGGCAGACGCCCTCACGGGGAGTGCACCTGTGGCTCCCGCCCTCACTCACACCTGGGCACATTCCCTGCCAAATACCTGCCCCTCAAACCAATCCACTGGCTTTTCTTTATTCAGCTGGGATGGGCTCTTTTTACAAAGAAAACCAAATACCTGTGGCTTACAGTAATAAAGCAGTATATTTTAATGCATTCCTTATTCTGCATTTTAAGGAAACCAAGGCACTAGCAGAAAGCATTTCTCTAGGTGGCTGTCTAATTAGATAACCCTATATAAAAATAATGGCTGTTTTCCGGTCACCATGTAAACAATGACATTGCATTGACCAGTATATTCCCATTTCTAAAGCATCTCTAACCCAGCATATAGACCAAGCATGGGTGTCTGATACTGCTGTGGCAAAGCAGGCTGAAGAATTGGCTGCCATATCTCAGTGGTGCAACCCAAGATTTGTAACTCCTGGAAATTGCCACAGCCTCGAGGACACGCAGTGCTTGGAGCAGGAAGTGCAGGAGATAGCCTGTCTGCACATAGTGGTGGCCTTTCAGTAAGAGACAAACTCTTACAGATCAAAGTCTATTTATTGAGATCAATCAAAACTCACACATAGACCTATAACTTACCAGTGATCAAAACACCTGAGTCAAATATTTTTGTTTTCTTTTCTTTTTTTTTCTTTTTTTTTTTGGTCAGGAATATGGTGCTGTTTTCCAAAACCGGTTATACATCTCTCAGTTCCATTTAGAGCTGCTGACTTCTGTTCTACTTTACTAGAAAGAACATAACTAAGTAACAGAAACCAAACTCGCTTTCATCATGGCTCTCATGCATTTGAATGAGGAGACCAGTGGCAGAGGCAGAGGGCTACTGGTGAACTAGGCACTGTGGGATGACTAAAAGATAGCTCCACTGAAAGTGATAGTATTAATATCAGGTGCATCTCCACTGAAGAGGAATGGGAACTGCTTGCACACACTTTCGCAACACTGAAAAAGAAATTAAATAAAGGCCATACCCATTAAAGTACCATACCCATTAAGTTATCACTAAACCTCATCATCTTTTGGGTCTGATAAAGAAAAGGTATGCTGATTTTGCAGGTTATGATAATCGTATTTAGCTTCTGAAGCACCACTGGAGATGATTTTTTGCCAGGAGTTATTAATCATTTAATAGTAAGAAGACAAATATCCAAGAGATATTTACTTTTCCTAGGTGTGAAAAACAATATCCAAAGGAAGGAAAAGCCTATATTGATAAAGAAACTATCTTCATTAGTCTTGTTTAAGGAATTGTCTACATTTACTGAAAGCAGAGAATATTAGAAACTACTACTAAGTAATCTGGTAGTTTTCATTTTGCATATTTGATTGACTTTTCCTGTAATATTTTGTGGTTCTGGCTACTTGGGCATTGATTTGGCAAATACTTGCAAACACATTTACTGCCCAGAATAGTTTCATCAAAGCCATTTGCATCACACAGAATCAATCTGTAAAATGCACAACTCTTTTCAGTATCAAGTCCCACCTTTACACTCAGGAACCAATACACAAACACATTGGAAATCACACTGCATTCACTGAGACCACTCAGATAAGTATTTATAACTGTAGCTACAACAGGGTTTAAGCCTACAAATATTTGTGTATATGACTACCTTATCTCAAAGAGCGCCAGGCATTAAATTCATCTTCTCTCTCAATTTGTGCCCCTTGGCTTTACAAGAATGGAAAGAATTTTGCTTGAAGTGATTAATAACTATAAATCAGATTATTTTCATCCTGATCTTCAGGACCAGTTCTATGTATTAAACAAGTAGACTTTAACAAATAGCCATTAAATTAATTAATCAGATTTAAAAGTCTTCTCAAAAAGAGAGAAGATTGGAGTTGCTGAGAACCACTGAGCAGATTTCCTATCCCATGTGGGAAAGGCGAGTAAGTGAGCTGTGGTGGCCACACTGCAGCAGCTACTGCAAGGGTCTTTGCTCCCATCCTGGTGACTTTATTGAGGAATCACTGCATTTCTGAAAATAAAGAAGTACTCTTAATGGTTTAGAGACTATATAATTTTATCACAGGCAAGAAAAGAAAATTAGCATGTAATAAAAACGTTCTTGCTGGTTTTACTGAAAAACATAAAATCTGATAAATCCCATAATCCTGATTTTCATATTCACAGTTTGGAACAAATGAGGATAATCATGTATATTCAGGAGCTTTCAATATAAACTGTTGTCCAAGTCCTCTGCATTTGTATTATGTGTAATCGAATAGAATAATCTTTGCATTACCTATTCCTTGGTTTATTTCTTTTGTCTTGCATCCCACTATATTTTCCTTTTTTTGCAAAAGGAGGCCAAGCAGTTTTGCATTGCTTATTGGCCTTCTGTATCTTTATATAATTTTTTGGGGGGTCTGAATATCAGAGCAGAAATTGTTCAAAAAAATAAGCTACTGGATGTAAAGTGACTGTAAAAAACTTAATCAGAGATATTGATAAATTTTATCAGCAAAAGTGCTTTAAGAAGGATACAAGGGTCTCACCTCATTCTTACAGCCAGCACTAGCTAGTGAGAAAGATGAATTTATTATAACCAGAATGGCACATTTACAGTATGAATACTGAAATTTAGTACTCTGGTCCCTATATTATAAAAAAACACCAAACACTAATATTGCAAGTAATTTCTTAAAATATGCAACTCCTTGAAACAAAGATTGATCATTTAAAAGCTGTGTCTGACAGGACTATACAAACTTAGACTTTAGAAAAGAGAGCAAATATATTCAGTCAAGTAGTACTTCCACTTCAAACTAGGTAATTTCCCACTGCTTTTAATGTGTATTTCCTTGTTCCATAAAGAAAAGAGTGTACACTGATGCTATAGGTTTGAGGATGACAGATATCTGAAGTTACTTGTTATATTCTATACGTTGCCTTTAAAGTCCGGTATAAGTAAGACTCTTGCAAGGAGCCTTAGACCTGCTTAAAGGATTAATATGAAGTCCTCTAAATCCATTAAATCAAATTCTAATTAACTTAGAGTCAATATCCCTTAGGCCTTGTTTATTCTACAAAACAATCATGTTTAAACATGGTGTTGAAACATATTTCTCTTAGCTGACTGAATGGACAGAAAAATAATGTGTTAGCACACATCCTTCAGTAAACTTAGTACAAAACTAATCTGCAACACTGATATAAATTGAAGTGATCTTGGAATCAGGTCCTGCTCTGCATGAATTAAGGTACCAGACTGAGTTGTATTAAATAAGTACAGATAAGATATGAATCCATAATATTTCAAAAGTCTTGTTTTGATATGAGTTCTATTTGTGTTCCACGCTCATTATTTTGTATGAGTTTGCATTACAGATATTTCCTATGATTATCAGTTTGTATGTGCTCTGTACAGAACTATTGGCATAAATACATAAAAACTTGGAGTTTCAGAAAAAATGAACCCTCCTTCAACACATAAATATGCTGGTCCATATTTCAGAGACAAGAAGTGAACATCACTGAGACTCAGTCTTCGGTACTGATGATACATGGTGTTTGAAACCATTCCCCTACATCATGCAGAGAAGAATTGTAGTCTGAACAGCGCCCTGCTGGGGAAAAAAAGAATATTCCAAGGCAATATCCACCAACAGTTTTGTTAAGATATATGAGTCAGTTGAAATTGGAAATTGAAAAAGAACGTGGTTTTTCTTAATGAGATCACAACAGAAACAAACATTTTCCTTCATAACTGTGTTGAATTCTGTAAAAGGAAAAAACTCTATGCAAGGAAATGAGAAATTAAGCTATAAAACACAAGAATTGTAATTAAATAATCTATGATCCCTGTAATATCACTTTCTATATTGTATAATCTTTTCCAGGCCAGAAGCTATACTGCTGCATTTAATGTATGCTAGTTTAAATATTTGACATTATATACCTTGCTTAGAAAACCTTCTTAATGCATTATGATAAAGCAAGTCAAATCTTTCAGCAAAGTAAAATATTCAAATAATGTGATCTTTAAAGAAATTAGCAGAAAACCAAAAGCATATTGTTTTGAATCTGTGCTTGGGAAATAATTTAAATGACTAACCATTTTAAAGTTATGTAGTTAAGGTAACAAACTGAAATAAAGCACAGCGGGTTTTTTTATTACAGCTGTCTTTTCAGCTGTATTTCTTTCTATTTGCACATTAAAACGGAACACATTACTACCACTTTGTAGCTTTTTTATATTCCTTTTAATCAGCACTTCCATTTTGTTTCCTAATTTGCAAATTGCCATTTTTTCAGTGGAAATAAATTATGTGTGTAATTTTACTCTTGACAAAATTGTTTACTCTTATTGATGAATCACTTTCCTGGTTTTGTCTATTATCTTAAACCATAAATCCACAAAGACACAGAGTTATATTTGATTCTGCATTTTCCAACTTTGAAATTTTTTTGCATTTGTAATGAGAAAACCCTGGCTATTTATTTCCATAAGGCTGATCCAGTAATCCATCTCTACCCTAGAAAACATTAAAAGTACACTTTCAAGTGCTTTGGTGATGAGGGCTGCTTATTTATTAGCCAAATTTGGGCCTGCAACACACTACATCTGACAACAAATTAACAGAGAGGAATAAGGTTCTGTCAAGGATTGACAGAATAGAGACTTTCTCTATTTGTTCAAACAAACAGATCCCACTTTGCTCAAATTTAATGTGAGTTTTGCCATTATCTGCAATGGGACCAGACCTCAACCATTATTTTTTATTTCATTGTACATTATTCTAAATGATATACAGCCTGCAGTGTTAAAAATTGTAACTTAATTTGCTTTCTATGAAGCAGCCTCTCTGAATAAAACCAGAGAGCTGTAGCTCTCTAAGGCATGAAAAATACTTCTAATCAAATCTATCTCTGTGTGGGAAAAAATATGGCAAGTGGATGACAAAGAATTATCAGCAAACATGACTTTGCCATTCTTTTAAGAAAATGTATTCCAAACCTGACCCTGTTATGAATAGTTTTTAAATTTAGAATGTGTATATATTTATGAAGATTTTATGATGGGTCAAGATCATTTCTCACATAACTCTATCAAAGTCTGCATACTAGGACGTAGATGACTTGTGAACATGATTTACCATTTTTATCTTAAGCTGGAATTGCATCAAAAGAAGCAGAGAAATCCAAAGAGAGACGGCTTGAAAGGAGTAGTGTGTCAAAGTACTGTACTCATTGTTTCACCTGTGAGTGAAAGTACTCAGGGCTTTTTTTCTAAAAATAAAACCAACACACTCTCCTGACCTTCACTGTACCTCAAAAAGGCAGCATCTCACAGGGAGCTGAAATTTACTAATAGAATATATTGATATACCATATAAAGGAACATGTCTTACTAATTACTTTAGATTACTGAAATATGACATGCAAAACCAATAGAAAAACACTAGCTGTTAATTTCAGAATAGAATAGAACAGAACAGAATAGAACAGTTCAGCTGGGGGTGACCTGCAATGATCATCTCCCTGACCACTTCAGACCCTGCTTGTCCCATGATTGCTCAGTTCCTGGGCAGTCCCCTGGCCATGTGGCTGGAGAATAAAGATCTCTGAAACCTCGATCAAGAATCACTCCCTATTTCTTTCCACAGGCCTTACTGTCTGATGCATGTTGCAGAAATCCCGGCTGCAACAGGAGTATATGAAGTTATCTCTTTACTGTGTTTCAGCATCAGTCTGACCTGTTTCTGTTTGTTCAAAATCCAAAGTTTCACAAAGGAAACTGATGCAACTTGTCTTGCAAATATGTATCTTTTTACTCTTCTTCCTTTCCTTTTGTTTCTGTGTTCTTCTCTCTCTGTAAGGATGTAGACAGTTTCTATATAGTTTCCTACATCCTCTTTTCTTTCTGCTCCATGTCTTTCACAGCTATGCAATGAGATGCTGTACAAAGAATGTTACCCAACATGCAAGACATGATCTTTATAAACATGGGGAAAGGGGATAGGAAGCCAGCAGCTTTAGTGATACTCAGTTTCAGTAAGGACTTCTGATACAGAATTCTGTTGCTGCAGACAAAATAATTCACTTCCTTTCTCTGAAAAAATTTCCCCAAAGTCACATTCCTTTGTCTTTTCTTACACAGCTTTAAGCCTTATCAGAATTGCTTCTCTCCCTGTCAAGAGCAGCTAAATGCAGACATACAACCTTCAAAACAGAAGAGGTTGCTCTGACCTGCTTCACAGACATACTTAAAGTACAGATATTTAAACAGTTATATCAGCATGATGGGCTCTTCTTGATGCTTAGTATATATTCCTCCACATCACTTCTTTCTTTTCAAAATCCAGCGTACTTTTTTTTAACTTTTCCATCAGACCACTATTAGACACCCTCTAGAGGCAGAAGCAGAACAGTAAATATCAAATGCAATTAATATTCAAAATAAGCTCTTATATTTTAGATGTGTAAGAATTAATATTAGGGGTTTTTTTATTGCAGCTCCAAGGAATATAACTCTCATTATAATCAGCAATGAACACATACAGAAGAAAATATGTATTGAATAGAAGATCAAACAGTCCTTTAGAAAAATGGATTACAGTTAAAGAAAGAAAAAACTGATCTCTCTACTCATCATAGCAATAGGATAAAATTTGATCTTGAAAATCCTAACATGGTGAGGATTGTAATTAATTAAGTAACTCGTATGTTACTTTGAAAACTCAAATTTCTGTGTTACATTACAGTGGGTTAAATATTTCTACATGTAGTCCTAGTAAGACCAAAACTAGAGCAACGTGCCAGTTTTTGATCCTGTTTCCAAGAAAATTTGATAATGACCAATTTGATAATGAAGCAGTGATGAATGAATATCATCCAGATTGAGAATCAAAAATAAGTGGGCTCAAAACCCCTAAGCCTTTAAGGAAAGACCTTAAATAATTAAACAAAAGTGGTCTGTGGGAAAACATAGTAGCAGCCTTCAAATAAATAGAAGTCAGGTGCATAATGATGTGGTTCTCACATCTTCTAGGAATAGGACACAACACAAGAAAAAAAGATGCATTAGCGCAACAGAGAGTTTGTTTTGAAATGAAGGAAGGGAGAAAACTGTTCTTCATGTAAGGACTCTTAAACACTGGAAGAAATTGCCTCAGTGGCTCTTTTAAAGAAGTAGACAATTGACTTTTTAAGGATGTTTGTAGTTGGATTGATCCTACCCCAGGGCAGAAGATGGCCATTGTTAGGTCTTTCCGAGTTCTGTTATCCTCGAGTCTGCAGTTTTGTAGTTGAGGCATTTCCCACCGGCTGTTCGATAGGTCTGCTCTTTTGAGAAGACTGTGTATTGAAATACATTAGACTTTTTTTTTTATGCAATCACCAGCAAGTGTCAGGCTTGAAATGCAAACCTGTAACCTACTTGGACAACTCCAAAATCTTCAGAATGTCTGAATTAGACATATTCCTGTTTTACTCATGAAGAAATTGAAGCCATAAGCAATTTATATTATCTGTCCATGAATACACTACAAGTGAATAGGAAATGAGGAATGAGAACTGAGTAGTCCTCTGGATTTTATGCTTAATATTGTAATCATAAAAGAACAGCAGGTCCAAAAGAAAAATAAAAAAACCCCAAACATAGGAAAAATAAGACAGTGTCTCATAGATCATAGAAACTGCACTGTTCTCTCACTATTAAATACAAAAAGGTCTACTTTGGAAGCATAGTTTCCCCAAAAGTCCATATTTTTAGTGCAATTTCTTTTGATTAAATGTAACATTCATCGAGGTCAAAAAAGAAAAATCTTTCCAAGTACCTTTAAACAACTCTGCAGAGTTTTAAAATATATACTCACCAAGGGTCCAGTAATCAGTCTTGGTTATTAATCATTCTGACAAAAAAAAATTGATTTTCATTTCCTTCTTTCATGTTGCGTGGGAACAGCCTGAGGTAGATTACAAGATCTGAGAGATGATAAGGACAGTAAGAAGGATTTTGAGACTTTGAGCACCTAGTGGAATACTGTCTGTTTAACCTTTTGATGAACTATTGGGTTTAGTTTTGGGAAGCTTGTGTCTTTAGCAGCCTGAGTCTTGTTTCTATGCTGGTGAGACAGAATGTAAAGAAAATCGTACTGAGGTGCCAGATGCAATCAGATGTCCTAATCCCAGCAGGACACTATAAATTTTATGTGTGTAATTCCACTAAAAAGTTGACGTGTCCATATTTTGTACCATATAAAAAGGTTCCTAAACATCCCAATAAACAGTAAAACTTCTGAAATCGCTGGAATTTAATCAAATCTTAAATCCTGATCAATACTTAATGATATTCTTACAGCTTCCTCTACCTCGTAACAAGGTATCCTGCGTGCCACAGAGGGATGCCTTGAAGATTATTTAGCATTTTGCTCAACATTTAAAAGTCTACTGAAAAAATACTAAGTGCTAGAGACTGTTTTTCAAAGAAAATATATTCTTGACAGATTTCACTGTCTTGCAGAGACAAAGGTTATCCTTAAAATAAATTAGTGTTGCTAGATCTGTCTCCCAAAGTATCACTCTGTAATAAATCATAGCCCTACTTCTGTATATCCTGAGCTTATTCCTCTGATGGTTCCTAAACAAATATGTTTCCTTCCTAGTGTCCTAAACTTGAAATCAAGGAAGCAAATCCATCAATCCTGTTTAAATGCATGAAGAATCCCATTGAAGCACCATAGGATGGTTTAGGATGAGGATGCTGGGCTGTGAGGCAATCTTATACCTGTGCACTGAATAACTTCATGGGTTAAAAGCTAAACCAAATGCAACCCCGAGACTCATCTCTTAGCAGTGTGTTACAATAAAATATATTTAAAAACAAACAAACAAAAAAACCACCACCCAGCACTTTTTTGTTTGACTGATGTTACTTCAGAGTAATTTTCATTTGTTTTTAAAAAGAAACAGGGAAAAATCGAGAATGTTCTGACCTTACTTCTGCATAAGAGGGTGTTCCTTGTCTAAAATGAAAACTATCTGTATTTGTTCAAATTCTTATTTTCACGTATCACTATTGCATACTCTTCCATAGCAATATGAGGATCCCCTTCCTTTTTTTTAACTAAAAAGTCTTATAACCCTTGCCAAATATAGACAAAAGGCTACAACTGCGTAGTTGGGACAAAGCCGTACAGTCTTAGGACAGTAGGAAGTTTAGGGAAAGTGAAATAGACGAAGGTGCGGGTGATTCACAGCTAACTCAGAGAGATGCTCCAATGTATTGTACTGCTGCCCCCTTAAGGACAAAGAAAACGAGGAGCTGCAGTACTTGCCTTGCCCAGAGGCCTGCCACTTCTGCGTGACAGCTAGGATACATTTGAGGTATTTTGACACGGTTCTCACGTCTTTATGTATGTTACCGCACTCAGTTATGTTCCTTTTGTTCTCCACGGCATGTTGATACACTCTTGTGCTGCAAAACTACCCGGAGTTAGGAGCCTGTTCTGCATGGAAAGCCGGCATGATGAGGCACGATGGAAACCAAAATGCTCCTTTCCGTATTTCTAAAAGGCTTTGACACATCAAATCTCCCACTTCACACATGTTTCCTGCAGGTTACTAAACATTAGGGGGCTGAGGGCGTGTAGAAACCACTGCCCTCTCCTGCTGGCTCCATCAGTGTCTGTGTGCCAGGGGCTGAGGGCCGGAGAGGGAATGTCCCTCTGGGCAGCATTGTAGCCCCAGCTTGAGGGATCCTGCAGCCTCAGGTGTGCCACACCACATGCAATTCTATCTCCTACAGTTAGTTAGACTAGTTAGAAATTTCCCCTACTAGGACAGGATTTATCATTTTTCCAAATTTGCCAATTATCATGTATTTACAACATAAAAGCAATTACTGTGATGCATAAATTAATTGTGGGGAAACCTAAAATAAATTCCATTAGGAGCTGATAGCCCAACAGTTCAACTTCAGTTATGTGGACATCTCTGAGTGGCTCATGGTGCCATCAAACCTGAAGGACAGGGCTGAAAGAGTGCTGTTAGCACAACAAGGTACTTCAGTTTTTGCAGATGATTTTCATTAAAGGCAGCTCCTTTCTGAGAAAGTCCCTAGAATGGGATGTCAGTATATTTAAAGGATTCATCTGAAAGGAACAAACTGAGAGACAAAACACTTTTAAGACAAAAGAAAAAGATATATAATGTGGGGTATATGTGCTGAAAGTAGACTGACAAAACTTTCCTGTTACCAGGCTTGTGCTGCGAATACTGAAGATAAGGTGTTATTCTCATTTATCTTCTCTTTCTCCAGAACTGAAAACCAATTTTCTTCATCAGTATTTTCTCTATTTCTTGTTGCCAAACTTCTGATTTAATCTTCAGCTTCACATACCTGAAATTTAACTTACTGAATTTCTCACTGTGTGAAAATTTCTGTATTGTAAATTCTATGATAGCTTGTCATTGCTATCAATATAATTGTGCAGTATTCGCAAAATCTGGATGTTCAAGATTACATTTAGTTGGCAGTGAATACAGTGACCAGAGGGTTGGACTAGCTGATCTTCTAACCCAAACCATCCCATTATTCTATCAATGAATACATAATTTTCAATATCTGCTCAGATGTTTCAATACTTCAGTGTGTTAAGTTGCTTTTCTGGTGAGTTTTTGTATTAAATGTTTTATTGGCATAGCAAGAAAAGTTATACCTTTTAAATGCCATAACCTAAACCCTGTTTTGGAAGCTACGTGAATCCTTTTCAGGGGAAAAAATAAAAAAGTAACTGGAATAAGATAGCTGTACTGCTATAATCTGCAAGGCAGACAAACTTTATGTGAAAATAGCATGAAACACCAACTGTGGGTGAACTTTCGGACTTTCTGAAGTCAATCAAAATTGTGGCCATCAACTTCAGTGGGACAGGAATTTGCTCTGTATTTTCTGAAGTGAGCAACTTTAGAAAAGTAAATTATCTTGAGCTCTTAGTTCCCAGGCTGCTGCTTCATCTGGATAGTTATCATCCCTGTTGTGTGTGAGGTCCAGGATGCATCTTTTTGCATGCTCAGGTTTCACATGTTAATTTTTATGTATTTAGGCATATACGTATTTCTTTAACATATATCTAAAACACATGTATGTATCATTATGTATACATGATCTATGGTGTGTACATACATATAATGTATGGTTTGTGTATAATATGCAATGTATATATAATACATGGTATGCATATATATATATACAACATTAAAAAGTATATTAATGTCTATGGGAGATACTGAGAACTGTTGAAAGAAGCTGCTGTACAATGGGATTTGGTAAAATTATGTAATCCATTTCTGTCTTGCTCTGACACTTTAAATGCTCATCTTGTCCTACTACTAACATTTTTAAATTTTATTCCTAATTTTATGTATTTTCCTGTCTAGTCCACTTCCTAATCTGATACTAAACTTCTCTGTAGAATTTTTAAATGCATGTGACAGGTCATGAGATTAAATTCCTCTCATTCAGTGACTACGTGAATATAACAAACTGAATCTTAATATATTAAGTACATTTTATCTCTTTCAACTACTTAAATGTATTTTCAAAAGCATTTTGCTCTGTAATACCAAATTATCATTGAGTCATCCTGCAAAAATCAAATCATAATTTGATATAATCCAAATTTCTGCTGCACACTGCTGCTATGGTTCTGAACTCCAGCTAATCCACCTACAAAGCACAACACTTACAGCTGTTGCCAGGTAGGCAACACTGGAAAAGAAGGCTTGTATTAAATGTTTTTTAACAAATGCTCTCAATTCAAATACATTTTATAGTATTCCATTTATAGCCATACAAGAATTTTAAAAGAAAATATATTTATTCACAATATATTGAACTATAATTTTTCATATTTTTGAATCAAAGCAAAGTTTGGATGGTGTCATTGGTCTACTGAGAGAAAAGAACTGAAGAATTAGGAGGTCCTTCAAACAAGGATGTCAAGCCCAGTTGTTTTAGCATCCCGAGTCCAGCCTTAGCTGGACACTATTATTCAAGTTCAACCACAGAGAACAAGACTACCTCAATGCAACTCTCATCTGTGTGCTTTTCTCCAAATACAATACTTTCTTTCAGACAGCACTTCCTTTCTAATTGCACGATGGCATTATTTATTCAGCAGATACCTATTAAAAACTCATTTGTTTATGCATGTTATACTAAAACTGTCAATATACCAAAACTGTCAATAAATTAAAAGGTAGATAGTTACCTATGGAATTACCTATGGAATTTTGGTTCACAGCATAGTGTGGTCTACTGTACACAGTATACCCTGCAGGGACTTTGATGCATAGAAACATAAAATGGTTTGCGTTGGAAGTGACCTTAAAGATCATCTGGCTCCAACCCTCCTGCCATAAGCAGGGACACCTTCCACTAGGCAGGCTGCTCAGGGCCCCATCCAACCTGACCTTCAACACTTCATGGGATGAGGCATCCATAACTCTTTGGGCAACCTGCTCCAGTGCCTCATCACCCTCATAGGAAAGAATTCTTCCTTACATGTAATCCAAGCCTACCCACAGTTTAAAGCCCTTGTCCTATCACTACATGCTTCTGTAGAAAATCCCTCTACAGCTTTCCTATAAGCTCCTTTAGGTACTGTAAGGCTGCTGTAATGTTTCTCTGAAGCCTTCTCTTCTGCAGGCTGAACAACCCCAGCTCTCTCAGCCTGTCTCCATAGGAGACATGCTCTAGGTCCTCTGATTATCTTTGTGACCCTCCTCAGGACTCGCTCCAGCAGGTGCACACTCTTCTTATGTTGGAAGCCCCAGAGCTGGGCACAGCAAGAGCAGAGTAGAGGGGCAGAATCACCTCCCTCACTCTGCTACCCACACTTCTTTTGATGCATCCCAGGACACAGGTGGCTTTCTGGGATGCATGTACACATTGCTGGGTCATGTTGAGCTTCTCATCCACCAATACCCCTCAGGTCCTTCTCCTCAGGTCTGCTCTCTGTCCATTGTACTTGTGCTTGGGATCGCCCCAACCCAGGTGCAGGATCTTGCACTCGGCCTTGTTGAACTTCACGAGGTTTGCACAGTCCCACGTCTCAAGCTTGTCAAGGTCCCTCTGGATGACATCCCTTCTCTCCAGCGCGTCGACTGCACCACACAGCTTGGTATCATCGCAAACGTGCTGAGGGTGCATAATGAGGTAGTAAGTAGTGTTTGTCTACTTACATATGCTAATTGTCCCCTGTAGGGCCCTTGCGGTGTGGCACTGGCTGTCCTGTCACTAACCAAGGCTGACTCCTGTTCCCCGCCTGCTCTCTGCTCGCCAGGTCCCACCAAACACCCCCGATGACTCGCGTTTGCGGTCTGTCAGAGGAGCAGGAGCCCACCGTTCCCACGCCTGTTCCCAGGCACACACAGCCTCGGCGGGAAGCGCGTTTTTCGAATTCGAGCGCTTGGACACGCCTCCGGCCGTCCGCCCTGTGCCCGCCCCTCCATCCCCGGGCTGTCCGAAAGGCTGTGCCGCAGGGGAGGGCGGGCCCGCACGGC
>NW_008239110.1:10592262-10735616 GCF_000691975.1 Corvus brachyrhynchos
TCAGACATCCACGGAAGAAAAGAGAAACGCAAATGCATCTCTCGCTGGGCGCTTCCTCAGCAGGCCTCTGCTCGAGCGAAGGGGACAGCCATGTCTCCTTCCTTGAAAATGGTGCTTCTTTCCTGGCCGTAGCGGCGCTGAGGAAAAGGTAGAGCCTCCCCGCCAAATCCAGAGATGCTGCAGAGTGAGGAGTCCGCAGCACTTTGGACAGGAGACCTTTGCGAACTTTCTGGTGCTTACAGTAAAACGCCGAGTTTAGAGGCACGCGGCACCTCTGATTTGGCCCTGTGGTCTCTTTCGGAGAGGAAGTGCTGTCCTGTGCTGTGCGCTCCCGCCCTTGGCACTTTCTTTTTTAAACCCCCTGGTAATCTTACACTGACTTGTCCTTCTCTGTTGATGTCAGGACTCTGTCCAGGAGCTATCTTGTGTCGTGGATGCTCCTGGTGTCTCACTCTCCCCTATTCTTTGCCTACAGTCACCTACAGTACATTTTGCACTGCACAGGACTCCCACGCTAATTGCAAGATATTTCAGAATTTGGTATAGGAACAAATGTTTATGAGCTGTCCCATTTATTAATAGGCATGGTGCAGTGCATCTAGTGTTGAAAAAGTGCATTGCTTCCCTTAGCTATGTGTGAACTTGCGTGGAGAAGCATCTTCCTTACAAAAGAGGGTTCAACAGTAGCAATAAAATGCGTGAGCTCTTAAATTTCTAGGTGGAAACTGTGTAACAGTAGGTTTACCTTCCATGTTCTTTCTGTTGTGCCACACACATCACATCTTACACAAGCACGTTCTTGCTGATAAAAATTTTGTCCGATGATGGCAAACATTAGACAATTGATAACTATAAGAGTTTTTAAAAAACGCTAACCAACCAATGAACAAAATGGAGAAAAAATCCCAAAACCTTTTACTAAACTTGGTTCGCTCTTCATCTTCTCACAGAAGACAGAGGCAGACTGACACATGCCCATTGCATGCCTCCTTACCTATTGGAAATAAAAAGTACTTTAAAAGGCTGACAGGCCCAGCTGAAGATGTAGTTAGTTCTTACTGTTTCAGCGTTGGCCTTCATATTTGTCTTTCTCAGATATCAATCATATTAATTCCAAGACCATATGTTGCAATTAAAGAAAAAAGGGCAGGGAACAACTTCAATAAAAGAACCTTGAGAAAAAGGGAGCAATTAGTATTTTTGGATGGTCTTTAAGGACATGGCAGCATCTCCGTAGATCTGCTTGTAAAACTTTACCAGCACAGTACATTAATAAATTGTTGAGTGTCATGCTAAGTCTTCTGAACTTAGAAATAATAACCATTTATTCAGTAGTTGCTGATTTTCTTCAAAATAAATTCTGTCAAATACTTTTAAAATGCCCCCTAAAGATAAATATTTATTGGTTTGGAAGCTGCTTGTTGAATCTCAGTAACCATGACATTTAAAATTTAAAAGAATGAACAAAACAAAAAGGATTGGGGAGGGGCAAGTAGTGACTAGTCTTTAACTACTTGCTATCTTGATTTCCCAACAGTCTTGAAGCACAGGGACTGTAAAGTAAAATGTTGTAATCTGGGCTGTGCTGGACCCATTGCAGCAGAACTCTTGTGTGTTTTCCAGCTGTGATAGAAATAACTTCAGGCACTACTTCCCAGTGGAGGCAGTGGGACAGGGGGGGCTGGTGTGATTTCACTTAGGAGGCGCTAACACTCGCATCTTGCCACTTCCCAAGGAAGCAGTGTCTTTGATCTCACTTAATCGATATAATGAATGCATATGTTTTTTTCATTTGTAGCTAATATATGATAGCTTTGCCCAGTATCTGGTAACGGAGAAGGGCTATGACGAAGACTTGCTGATTCTAGCACCAGACAGCTTAGACTTCTGGTGAGTACATTGAAAATAACATCATTCCTTTAAGCTGTAACTTTTACAAAGCCCGGAAAATAGCTTCGTTTATTAGGCAGTTGGTGTCATGATTGTCAAGTCCAAAGGACAAATCAAAAATTACAGTTTTAAATACTTGTTCTAAGAAGTATTTGTTATGAGATACTTCTAACGTGGTATTTCGAAGAGAGAACTGAGCATCCAAGCTTGCTTTGTCTGTGCTTCCAGCTGTCTGGACAGGAGCCTTTTAGTCTCACTCTCTTATTTTATATATCTTCTTTGTCTTCTACATTCTATTCAACAGTAACCATCAGATTTTAGTCATTTTTCTCTCAACAGATGTTGTTGTGTTTGTGTAAGGTAGAATAATCCCAACAGCCTTCTGAGAAACCACAAGAAGGTTAAATGCCGGGAGGTAACCTTTGGGTGGCACATTAGGCGCAAAGCTGTGATAAAAAAGACTGAAACACAAGTTCCTGCTCTGAACTCAGTGGTCTTTGAGCAGGAACTTGAACCTTTATCTTTTAACTTCAGTAGGTTATTATCTAGGCCGTGGGGGTGGAGATTTGAAGGCCAGATAATCACTAGATATTTTTAGGGGAAAACACATGGATTTTTTTTGAAATAATATGTGCATTCTTGTGTAATCATTTTTACAATTCAATATTTGACTGGACAGTTTCCAGTGAGATTGATTTCAACTTCTGTGAGATGAGCACTGTATCTATTTATTATATTTTGAGGCCTATGGTGCAAGAAATCCTTTGTTCAGCTCTAGAGATCTTGGGTTTGGTCTCCTATTGAAGCAGGAGGTTCATTATTGTGGACCTGCATGCCTACAGTGCTGGTAACAGTGTGTCATTGCTACTTGCCCAGGAGTCATTCATGAAAGGTTGGGATCTGCTTGCTGCCTTCATGGCATACCTTCTTTCCTTTGGGTGCCTCATAGAGGATGAAGGTGCCTTTACTTCCTCAGTCACATTTATTCATTTGTATTCTAACCACTGAATTCTGAATTAATTTTTCAAAAAACCTAAGCAAATTTAGATTCAATTGTCCAAAAGATAAAGATTTATTAGGGAGAATTAGAAACTCTTGCCAAGTGTCTCCAATGCTGTCAACTCTTCCCTTGTTAGTGATGACTAACATGGAAATGTTTCTGCTTCATGTGTTCTTTGCTTGTTCAGTTGCCTCATTTAGAGTGACGTTCTACCCTTCTTTTCTGTAGTAACTGGTGTTATCAGTCTAGTAATAGCTAGAGGAGTTGCCACCAAAAAAAAAAGAATTCTTTAATAGAAGTGACTTAAATATCACATTTCTTAGTTTTAACTATTTGGGCCTTAAACCTCCAATCAATCTATATGAGCAATCACTGAATTTACTGGACATGGAACTGGGTTTATTTAGTAGGATTTTGCTATGTAAGGAAAATCCAGTCCTCATTGCAATAATGTGTACTTTCTTATAGAGAGCATTGTTCAAACATGGAAGTATTTGAAGGGTTGTGACTTGTTTGGTTTTCTCTAGCATCGTAGCTACAAGCACCATAGCTTCTGTAACTGCGTATCACTGATAGATATGAAGACAGTCCTCTGAAAGCATTAATTTTTTGTTTCTTCTGTAAAATTAATTTATTCTTAGTTGCAAAGGCTTGGTGTTGGACATTGAAGAAGGAAACTTCCTGAAACTTGCAGAAGATGGAACAGTTTTAAGGTAATATTGACAATAAATCTATATTGTTAAATATAAGTTATATTGTTAAATACATTAACATTTTATCCCCTTTCTAAATGCCATCTCTCAATTTTATAAATATTTAAAATATTAATTTAAGCATGCATTAATTTATTAGATGTAAAAGTTTAAATACTCTTTGGTAATGCGGTGCTCAGTTTTTGTTAATGTTACGTATGGAATCTTTTGGGGATGTTTTGGTGTTAGCTGGTAGTAAATAATATCTCATTTTTAATAAAATCTGAGACTCTGAGGACATGTTGATCTTGAAAGTGAATTCATTTTCTTTGGTGGCTACCAATGTACTCTTTGTCCAGTTCTGCTAAAATCCAGAGTAAAGTATTTCTTTGGATTGAGAGTAACCTGGCTTGGGAGGCAGTGCTAATGACTAATACTAATGACTGGAATGACTATTATTTTGTGCCATAGATATTCAAAATTCTGCAAGTTTACAATATATAATTTAAATTGCCTGAGATAAACACAGAAACTGATACATTCACTTTCAGAATTGTAGGGGGTTTCCTCTTAAAAGCTGTTTTGCTTTCAGTCCTCGTTTCAGTACATCCTTAGTTCTTCTTTCCCTCCTTTTTTTTTTTTTTTAATATAGAAGACTGCTGTTTTGAATCAAAAACTGAAAAGCAAATATATCTAAAGTATATTAATCTTAGTCCCATTTCTGCCTAATTTTGTTCCAGAATGAAAATCTGTGTAATTCAGTATGCAAGACAGACTCTACTTTTTTTTTTTTTTCTGATAGCATGTGGGAGAAGGAGCCTGAAGATGCTAAGGAAAATCAGATCTCATTAAAAGAAGAAAGAAATACTTTTGAGTCATCGCTGTGTATCCCAAAATTCATTAAATAGCATGAATTTTGGAGTACTAAATGCAGAATTCAAGATTAAGGGATATATATACCTCATTAAAGGGAAGAGTGGTACAGGGTTACTTCTTCTGGTGTTGCCTGTGTTTGCTTCAAAATGGGACCCAATTTGATGGTCCCAACTATTTGATTTTTAATGCCTAAAAAGGCTTGTGTGTACTTATGTATTAAAGAGCTGCTTGCAGGGCTCAAACTAGCACTTTTCCATAGTCCTGCCCTGCATTCTGTGAGTGTTACCAGGCTTCAGAATGATGTATAGGCTTTCTGCACTGTGCTTTATTGTGCAGTGTATACTGATAGCTCAAGTATAGTGAGTGTCCTCACACAATTGAAAACATTCGAGCAACACAGAGTGATTGTGTTAGCAGGTGAGGCACGGTAGCTGTGCCCCAGCCAACCAAACCTTTGTGTAGTAAGGCTTTTATCAAGAACTGGAATGTATATGATAAAAGCTTAGTAGGTCCTGGGAAACTTCTAAGCTGTAAAGAGAGTCAGTTTTGATCAGCTTGCATCCCCTGCAATATCCAGTTGCAGTGTGTTACTTTGCACAAGTAGTAATGTTTGGATGTTTTCAACCCTTTTCTGTTTTGTTTTGTTTTTTTATAAACAACTTAATGCATCGAATAGGGCAAGCCATGGTACAAAGAGCATGACATTCGAAGAGATCCTGGAGAACTATGGAAGGAGGGAGTGGAAGCATTTTAATACAGTCAGTGGAATGGTTTCACGCACAGGTAGCTATGCTTTAGCATGTCCTCTTCTTTGAAATTGCTCTGGTCCCTTCAGTGCCTCATACTGTTAGTTCTTAACACTGATTTGTAAAAATGCTTGAACTGGAAATTGCCAGAATAGGTAAATGTATTGGGGGAAACTTGATTTTTATGTATTTTTAACTTCTAGTACTAGACTTCACCTTAAATCTTTTTCATGGTATTTATTTCATGATAAGACAAATGAGCTGACATTATAGGCATGTTTTGGTTATAGTGGTGGGCACACTGTCCCTTGATGAAATAGACTGATACTGCCAGTATCATGATTTAACCCAAGCCAGCAGCTGAGGAGCATACAGCTGCTCATTCCCTCCCGCTCTGCCCAGGCCCAGTGGGCAGGAGAATCAGAAAGAATGGTAAATCTCATGTTGAGAACAACTTATAATTGAAACAAAATGATATTATAATAAATATACTAATAATACTACTAATAATTATTGTATTGATAAGGAGACAGAGCCTCAGAACCCAAGAGGAACAGCTGATGCACAGTAAATTACTGAATACCTGCTGACTGATCTCCTATCTCATTCAGGATAAATCTTAAATTTTTCTTAATTGTTGACTTGTTGCCATCAGTGCTGTTACTGGAGGTCTCAGTGCAGGTGCAAAGAACAATGTGGGTCTGGAAACAAAACTTTGAAGTTCCTTGCAGTTGAAGTTCCTTGTGTTTAAGAGAGGAGTCACTTTGAAGGAGCTGTGGCTAGGTTTGTGTTCTTGCTCTGTGTTTCCTCTCTGCTTTACTTTGATCTTGGCAGTTGCAAATAACACACAGGAAGTGCTCACTTAAGGTGCATTTTTTTTATGTAATGGAGATACTTTCCTTGAGATTTTTCTGACTGCAAATGTAAGGCTTATTCTAAACTGTAGGTAATCTTTTGCAAAAGGCAGGAAGAGAGAGGTTTCCTTTGGTCATATAGGATATGTGCTTTTCTTTTTTGCTTAAACATGCACTTGGTCTCTGTTGTGGATGTTAATCCCCATTTTGCTGACTTGTTCTTGAATATACCTAAGAGACAGGACACACAAGATCATGAAAAAAAAATTAATCACTGGTTAAGTCATTTCACTCCTTGGAGAGAGTTGTTGAGCATGACCTTAGTCTGGGGGGACACTGGCACCCTCCTGATACAATTCTGTTTTGCGGACTCGTGTAGTAATGTGAGCACACTTCCCCTTGGTCCAAGGCACTGTCCGCAGCGTGTGGGTGCAAGGGACATGATTGTGTCAGACCTGTCCAAATGTCTCTGAACTTCTCAAACACTTCTCTTGTGTTTTCGCTGCTAGGGAAAAAGGTATTTTGGAAGAGTTGAAAGATACCATCCTGACTTAAAACTCATGGTTTCTCCCCCTTTTCTTACACCTGGGATTTTAGAATCTTAAAATGTCTTATTAAAACCTCACTGTCTTCATATAGATAAACAACTTTTAGATGCCAGTTGTGAGAATCAGAAGTGGAAAAAAAGGCTAACAAAGGTTGGGAAACAGATAATGCTTATTACCAGTAAAATCCAAATAGGAGCTTATATTATTATTCAAAAGTAATTTTTGTTTGTGAATAAAGCATACAATACAGGGGTGTTTAAAGTATATTTTTCAAATTATTTTTTCCAGCTAAATACTATTTGTATGATAATTATTTTGACCTGCCAGGAGCTCTCTTGTGTGCAAGGGTTGTGGACAGCTTAGATCAGGTAAGAACTGGATTGTTTGAAAATTATGTATTGCATTGTCTTTTTCTTTCACCACCACATCTCTTGGATGCATTATTAAATGCATATGATTTGGGTATTGAACAGCATCAAGGTCTTTTTCTTATTTGGACTGTTCCATGTTGGACTTACTGTATTAAAGTTGTCTCTGAAGATAATTATGAGCTACATGGCATGTTCAAAATAAAAGTGCTTCCACCAGAGGGCACAAATAACTAGGATACTAATAGAAATGTGCTGTTTCCTCAAGTTTACCCTGTGATATGCAGAATGCAGTTCTTAAAATCTCAATTATCTTCAATTATGCTTGATGGTACTTGAAATAAATAGAGTGTAAGTTTTCTGAATGACTCGATTTGCTAATTTGGAAGTCGTTAATGATTTGAAAGCTTCGTTTCATCATTTTTTAAGCTTGTTTTTGTCCTAAATATGTTGATCTGTGTACACAGATATAAATACACCTCTGGCATAGTATCTTTTAAATTTTTTTCCTCTGATAAACAATAGGTCAAATTCTTAAGGTGGAAAATACTTGAACCTTTTTCAGTGCTTTTTAAATAGATAGAATCTCCTAAATTCTACCTCTGAAGTTTGATGATAATGGTTTTGTTGTATAAAAGTAGGTTTGAATGTTTAATTTGTGTGCAGCTGGAGATAGGAGAGAGTTCTTCTCACAGAGTAACTATATTGGTGTCAAAAGAGTACCGAGGCAGTCTTCTGGCCAGAGGTACCAAAGCGCTGCAGGCCTGAAAATTACTTAACCTTGTCTGCAGAGTGAAAGTCAGAGCTGTGAGATGAGTATCTGGGGTCTCTTTGGATATTAGGTGACTTGCTGCTTTAGCCTTCACTCCAAAATAGCATGCTGAGTAGATTGCTGCCTAAGTCCAAGTGCTGCATGAAGTTAGCTAAAACTAGCTTATCAGGGAAGCATGGAGGACAGGTGCTCAGTAAGACTCTTAACTTTCTGCCTGATTAATCTCCTTCCTCTAAGCTGTTCACAGCTTAGAAACCTGTTGCAGTTGTGACACCTGTATTGTATTTACTTTATATTTAATTTAGACTCAGCACAAATCACCTACTTATTAAGAGAGAAAGCACATCATAGAATGTGTGTAATAAGCTTTCACATCCTATTACTAGTTTGCAGGCTGGAGCACTGGTCCTGGGTCAGTGCCATCTTCAGCCAAAGGGAATTAAAGCTGTGGCGTTTCTCCGGAGAGCTACAAGAAGTGGGTCATGCACCCTCTTCATCTCCTAGCAGTTCTAGAGTATTTTTCTGCATGTCGGCCCCATTTCAACCGGAGGGCTACAGCAATTCCCTGGAAGGTTAGCATCAGCCACTTGAGAAAGATGCAAGGCAGGAGGTGGTCAGCCTCTCCAGCCCAGAACTCATGCCTGCAAAATGCTGCATCCTAAGGGTTAGAAACCATTACATTTTCTTCTTTCACGTTTCTAAAATAAAGTAGAGCCTTCTGTGTCCTGTTTTGTGAGCCTGCTTAGTAAGTGCTGTTTTCTTACCGTTTTCAGACACCATCCTAGGTTCAAGAAAGCTTTCTACTGGAAGCAGATGTGAGAATTGCTAAGTTTGGGTTCAACATAGGTTTACACATGAGCTGGATGCTGGACTACCCTGCACTGTTAAAAATGTGTCTGTTTTTGCTGTGTCCAGAGCCAGAACTCTTAATGTGTTTTCAGACAAAGCATGGGAGCTGGTTAGTGGTTTTGATCTTCACACTGATGAGCTAAACAACACATTGCTTTGTTTTGATGGTTCAGCTAATAAAATCACATTTTGTAATCATACCAAAATCATGGTGGACTGCATGGCCATGCATACAGTTTTCTCTCTGCTTTTCGGGAATCAGTCAGTTTTCCTTTACATCGTGTGCAATGCCTGAAGATTTGCAAGAAATTTGTTTAAGTTATTTTAGTGTCCCCCGAGCTCAAATGTTTTGAAGGAAGTGTACCCGGTTTTAAACTAGTATCCATCTGTCCTCAAAACAGCACTCTGAGGAACTTTCTGTTCAGTGCACTGGTTTTTGGGGGTTTTTGTGGGAGAAACAAGCAAAAAAATCCAAAACTCCAAACTAAGGACTAAGCCAGCCACATGGAGTATGAGGGGAGCAGACAGTTGAGTCTGTCTTGAGAAGAGTGCTAGCTTAGGCTGCTTACATTGCTGCTAGACAGATGGTCCCCAGTATTTCCTGTGCATGGCTTTGAATAATCACCCTTGGTTAGCATCCTTGGCTAGCTGAAGCTGACATATGAAACCTTTTCTCTTTATTAGCTCTTTTATGTGTTTCTGTGGCAGTTTACTATAGGAATGGATTAAAAAAAAACCTCTGAAAGACACACAGCACCATATCTTTCCTGCCCTTAAACTGTAGAGCTGATGGACTATAAGCAAACTGCCATAGTGCTTGTCAGTTATGCACAAAAGACCTTGTTTGTGTGACTTGCTGATTGTGAAAGTAAAAGCAGACTGTTCTCTGGAAGCCTCCATGGCAGATTTGGCCTGAAATAGCAGTTTGCTTCAGTATATATAAAATACATGGTTTTGGTTTGGCAGTGATAAGGGTTTGAGTTTGGGTTTTTTTCAGTTTCTGAATGTTTCCCTCTCTACAAAAAGCTTTATGCTTATAAAATGGGTCATTATTTGGGTATCGGTGCAGATATCAATACACAGAGGGCAGCAGTGCCCTGAAACCTGCTAACAGTTGACTTAAAATGTATCCTAAAGCAGATGTGGAAGGCCTGTAACAGCATTACAGAAATACTTTCCATGACACATAAAGACTATACCACCTGCTTTACTGCTGCCAGGTTACTGTGTAAGTTATAGAGCTACAGGCTCTGTAGCTAATCCTCTGCTCTCTAATACTGGCTGGCTGTGTAATTGCATCTGTTTCATTCATCACTACTAAAATTTGTGGAGTTTGAGAGTGCTGTGGGGCTCAGCTGGTTGAGAAGGTTTTCCTCTCCCATGTGAGATTCTGAAGGGGCAGCTGAGGTCAACTGGAGCTCTGCTATGCTGGGGAAGCTTTCTGGGAATAGCCAGAGACTGTTCATAATCATGGACTGCCTTCCCCTGTTCTTCTGCCAGAGCTGGGGTTTGGCAGTCTTCAGAGCACAATGCAATCAAGTGCTGCTCAGCCAGGCTTCTGGATGAGTATTTTATACCATGTTTGGGGTAGGGTTCTTGGCAGAAGGGCATTACCTCTAAATTATAGCAAAGGGATTTGCCAGTCCTTAAGGTGGAAGGTGGTATCAATGCCAGGCTGTGGATAATGTCAGCATGCTTGTTAAGTTCAGTATCTGCAGCCCTAGGCGCTTCTTTTTCCCAAATGTCAGTGGGATGCTCATTCTGTAAGTTGCTGTTCTGATGCCCCTCTTTGCTTTAATGTTTTGGAGTTCCTCTCAAATATTAATCATTTCTCCTTTTCCCTTCCTCCTCCCATCATAATCCTCTAAGAGGGACATAACTTGTCTGCAGTTACCCAAAGTTAAGCTGGGTACTACTGAGCCTTGATGTCCTGAATCCTGCTGTCTTACTATTGTCTTAATCCATATAATTTTCTTTATTCATGGCATTTCTGTCACTGTTTCACTATGAAAGCTTGTAATAGCTGATACTTGATATAATGACTAGGTTCCTTTTGACATTTACAGCGTGATGGTCAGAAAAAGTATGACTTCTGGAAGGACATGGTGGCTGCTATCCAACATAATTATAAAATATCAGCTTTTAAAGGTAAGTGGGTTCACTGAAGAATCACTATAACAGCTGAAAGTATTACATGGGCTTGCAAGAGCAAAGATGTTTGCAAGTACGCTGTAGGCTACTCAACACAGCTTTTACTTTTCACGTTCATAAATAGTTGTATAGTAAACACATGTTTTTCCTGTAATAAAACATCTTTATCATTACTATTTCTGATTCGTTTCACTGTTTTGATGTCTTTAATAACAATTGTGATGTGCTATTTCACTCATTTTAGAAGAAAAATGGTTTCTTACCATGATTGGTATGGTAAAGTGGACATCCTTGAACTGTGTTTTGAATCTATTCCTTATGATCTTGTAATGATATATAAAATCAGAAATACATTGGGGAAGGAAATTCAAGTACTAACTAATATTTGATGAATTTCTTTAGTGCTCTAGTTTTGATTAGAATTCCTCATGTGGTATTGACACAATACAGAGGCAATTTTGAACTTCCTAACAATTGCAAGGGACCATTTTTTAAATAATAGTGTTTCTCCTACCAAAACCAACCTTATAATACTGTAATATAAATTAGAATTGGAAAACATCTTGGATACCCTTCACCAAGAAATTATTTTCCTTTCTTCACGGACATAACTTCAGAGTTACTACTAAATATAATATAAAATAATAAGTTGATAATAAAGGCTAACCATTGTGGGTGCACACAGTTAATTGAAATTATTTTTAACCTTATTTCTTGTAAAACATTTATATGCAGCTCAGTTCTGAATTCTGAACTACTATTAGAATTACCTTGGTTGATGCAACAGTCACTAGACACCTGTCTAGTTTGGGCCTTCTTAAAGCCTACTTTTTGTTCACCTGAGTTGTCCTACTTGCTGTATTTCTTTCAAATGTAGTTGACAAAATTGTTTCAGAGATTCCAAACAAAAATGGAAGTTGATACCAGGATGCAAATGGTAAAAACCAGCAAGATATTCCCAAAGTGCTTTGTTTGTTGTTGCTGAGTTTCTGTTGGAGCTTAGAGTGTGATTGGTAGATATGAGTTTCCCTAGGAACTCATTCGTACACAAAATAAATATATCCTTTCTTTTCTGCTGATATGAAATCAACCCTAATCAACTGTAACTATATTTTTAGAATTTTTGTTAATTCTTTTCTTCAAACCATGACAACTCTTTTTTCAAAAAGGTGTGGATCATGAAGCAAAAAAAAAAATTTTTACAAGTGTTCTTTGGAAATTAATGAGATCCAGGAAAAAGGTAGTCTGAACTTTGAAGTCATACAAATAATTACTCAGTTTTGTTTATATGTAAGTGTCTGCTTGTGTGTACATTTGGACACTTATACCTATCAGGTACTTATTTCTATATGTAAATCTGGAATCTGCAAATAAAATCTGTGATATGACTTAATCCTTTCTAGCTTCTGTCAAAGTGCACATGCATAAGAGCGTTAAAAATACAGAAAAGTATAGTAACTGAGGCACGAGTTTTATTGGATAAAGCTCTGTAATATTAGAAGTGAAACAATACAAATTATATGCACTTAAATATTGTAATATAAGAAAGTGATATACTCTGTCATTAATCACTTTAAAAGGCTTCACAGTGTTTTTATTTTCCATTTAATAACATGGTCCAGTAGCTAAAGCACTGAACATGAGTCAGAAGAACCAGAGATAATTTCTTCCTGTATCACTTACCAGTGATATTCCCATGGAGCATCTCTTTTTGCTTCAGGCCCCTCTGTGATATAAGAATAATGGTACTAATCTTCTATGACTGCTGACAAAGAGATTTTATTTTTCTCAGTTTCACATCTAACGTAACTTCCTGAGGAAACTCCTAAACCTGGCTCCCAACATCTACATACCAGGAAGCCCCAGTGTCTTTCATAGCCCAGAGTCTGGCCAGAAAACCACAGGCTTTTGACTTAACTCCATGTCTTGTAGAGGGTTTAACCCCTCAGAGAAAAGCAGTGCTCATTAACAGTTAGTCAAGGTAAAGTTCCAAAAGCAAACTTATTAAGTGGTCAGTTGAGGGGACGCAAAGTTCCCAACTCGAAACGCCGTCTTAGCGGTGCCATTGTCAGTGGCGGAGCAGAACGACTGACCGCTTTATGTTTTGAAATCCACTGAGTGTTTGCAGTTCACTTTGATTTGTTGTCAGTGTGCCCTTGTGTCTCTTTGTCCCTTCTCTTTTTCACATAATTTTTTTGATCATAATCAGGTGTCTGACGGATTTTGCTTTTCATTGTCTTAGCTATGGTAATTGCCTTAGATAATTGCCTTATGTTATTTTTTTTGGATGGCTCTTTCAGATAGGCCTAATTGTCCTGACTCAGCTTGATGAAGGGTATTAACCCACTCTTCTACTTGTAAAGAAGTGAAGAATTGAGGCTTGCAAAAGGAAATTAAGGGGGTTCCCAAATAGCCCTGTGTTATTTTAGACATTCCATAGTGAAAAATAACTAAAAAAAAAAAAAAAAAAAAGAAAGAAAAAGAAAATCTATGAAAAAATACTGTCAGAAAAGCGTGGTGTCAGATAGTAATGAGCACAGATATTTGCTATGTGGTCATTGCTTACAGAGTAACACCTGCAAGGGTGCTCTCTGCAATTGATATCCAAGCTGAGAATTACATTACTTGAGAATCCATTTTATTCTCAATATTTTATTTTTATTACTGGAATATTTTGCAACTGTGAGGTGATTAACATTACTTTGACTGTGTTGGATTTAGTGGATGTTTTATAGATATTACTAAAGAGCAATTTTAAAGAAAACATCATGGGGCAATGTATTTTACACTATTAAACTGTCGGCATATTGTGGAAACAACGTGTGCTCTTCAGAGGACTAATAAGAGCTTGAAGTATTGTATAATTATTTCCTTGTGAAAAATTTCAGATTTGATGATTTTTCTTGACAGAAAATTCAATAGCTTTTTGAGGGAAATATTGCCAAATACAACTTCTTAAAGCAGAATTTTGTAAAATTCCTTATCTTAAAGGCTACTTCCTCTGTTCTGAAGACTTGTCTTCCCCTGTAATTTTCCTGAGACTTCTGAAAACTGTAGCATCTGTGGCTATATAGTTAAAGTTATATATCTGCAATATTTTCAGCCAGTTTATAAGATTATATTTCATTTCAGAAGTAAAAAAATCATGGCTGATATGTCAGCAGACTTCATAAATTGCCCATAGCAAGGATTGATACACATGTTTTTGATCACAAGTTTATGGTCTTGGCAAAAGATAATGAATCTAGATGTCTGTGATATGTGTGTTTTATCTTTTATATGCAACTTCAAATATAAGAAACAAAAAGCAAAGATGCTTTTCTGGCCAAAAAAACCAATCTTCCAAAAGTTGTGCAAAATATTAGTAGCTCCTAATGCTGATGTAGCAGTGATGAGATATCTTTATTTGTTTTAATTGTGAAAACTGCAACAAAGAAGCAAGTAAAAAGTAAATTTGTTACATTTCTTTGCTGTGCTTTCCAGCTAAATACAGAAGGGATTTTTTGGGTGCTTCATGTTTTTTATCACGTAAGGCTTCAGAAATTTCAGTACTTCTTTGGAAGTGATTTTGTACTATTTTTTAAGTTTTAAAGCTTTAAGTTTTCCTTTGAATCTCATGTTGGATTTTCTTTCCTCTGATATCCAAGATCCAGAAGAAATAGGGTTTTTGGAAGGGCTTTATCTTTAGATAGATTGCTCATATTCATGTGGAGGAAATATTAAAACACAAGCTTTAGAATGCTACAGACCATCTCAAGGTCCCCTCTAAACTGAAAATCCAAAGCTAAAATCAAAGTATAAGTTGTGCTTTTGCCACAATTTGCTGTATCATCTCTAGCTTTTCAGTTTTAAGAGGTGCTTTCTCGGTGACTTAATATCTGAGCAATTATGAAAAACTTAGTGACTTAAAAAAACCGGGCATGAGGTACCAAGCTGTAGACTTATTTGAAGCCCCACATGTTCGAGGAATAAAGACATGAAGGACAAAACCTGATTTAAAGTGGATGGATGGAGGGATGGATGGATGGATGGATGGATGGATGGATGGATGGATGGATGGATGGATGGATGATAAGGGTTAGTGCACTATGCTTTTAACAATGCTGTCTGGGCCCAGTTTCTTCTGACTTCATTGGAATCACAGGGCAGTAGTATACTGCTGAGCACCAAGCATCTACAACAATTTCAAGCATGTGCTTTGGTATACATTTCATGTTGTGAAAGAGACCAGATGTTGAGACCAGAGTCTCACAACTACCAAGTCGTATTTTCCAGCTCCCATATCCAGTCCCTCTATTTGTTTCTGGAACAAAAGTTCCAGGCTGGTTGAGTGGATGGGCAGCAGCACATGTTTGAATACTGGGAAGTGCTGTTGAATTAATGTGAGTGACTGCACGGGCAAACAGTTTTAGTGCAAAAAGGAGATTATTCTTCAAAGATCTGTAATTAATATTTATCCTAAAACATTAAGCTAGAAAAGTGGGAGTAGACAATCAGACTCAAGTGTCTGGAGTTTTATTTTAGCTTGAAAGAAAAGTATTGCATAGTTGCTATTTATAAATGGTGGTACTGTTCTTTGTATTATTTCCATACAAACATTTGTGTGTAGTTTTTATAATAGTAGCTCCAATTTTCTTGACTATGTCTACTTGGTTGCTAAAATAAATAGATCTCATGTTACACTATTTAAGCATTTATTATTTCACTGAATTATAGCCTAAACCACAGGCTTCCTTATCCAGCAGCACTTAAAAAGAGGAAGAAAAAAAATCTTAAAGTTGCTTTCATGGTAGGTCTTTACAGTTTCCAAAACATTATATAGTTTTCCTAATGATGGATCAACTATCAAGCAAAAGGTATCCTAGCTTTTTTTATTAATCCCAGTGTATTATCAAGTACTTAGGACATTGCTGATTTCAAATGCACACAACATAACAAGCCTCAAGTTCTGCTTTCATGAAGAAATGATAATATCACAAAAATTTTAAGCATAGGCCTACAGACTTTCAGTGCAAGTGATTAAAAGCTTCTGCTTAAAAAAATGAAGCTAACAATAGTAGCTTTAAGGGTTCATAAGGTTTTGATATATATCATACTTTTAAAGCACGTGAATGGCAGCTGTCATTGGAAGAAATGTGTGATCAATCTATTACGGTTTCATAACAATTCATAAGCTAACTTTTAGCATAACTAATGAAAGAGATGACTAATTTTTGTAAGACATGTTTGTATGTAGATATGGTAAATATGGTTATGTCTACTGACTAATTACTGCCATATCTGATAAATTTACCAAATAAATTCCTCACACTACTGTGTTTTAAAGGAATGAACTGTTCAGGAAAAATCCAGGCAAGCATTATCTCCAGTTTAGGGGTGGTAAAGCTGTTCTGGTTTTGTAAGTGTCTGCATCTTGTGAAGATATGTTTTTAAATTTTAGATTTGGTCAATGTTGTTTTATAGGACTCTGAGTATTGTAGTTTTACAGAATATTAGGAGATTTTAAAATGTTGAACTAGTTTGTTGCATCAATGTGCATTAAAGAAAGCCAAGTGGATTTCAAGGCTTCAAATTGGGCTGCTTTTTCATATTGTGAAACTGTAGATCTTCAATAACATGTAATAATTTGTAAATCTACCTTTCTCCAAGGTAGTTATTCATTAATAAGAACAGTAGAGCTAAACAAAAACTGCGATGTTGATATGCACTCTAATAGAGTTGTCATTCTTGTCTTCTGTTGGATAGCTTATAGATGAAGCTGGATGTAGAATGTTCCTGACGTGTATTGTCCAGCTGTTGAGCTGACTGTGGTGTATTTGAGACCATTTACTTGGAATAAAATACCTTTAGGTAATTCAAGTATAGTGAAGTATGATCTAGCATACTTTATTGTATTAGGACCAGGGGGGCCTTGGGGAACCCAGTGTGATAGTTAGAAATTCTGATTTTCCTTTTAAAAGGAAAAAAAGAAAAAAGGACGGAGACTGGTACATTATATTAATTCGTAAAATTTTAATGTTGCATTCAGTCAGACAATCATCATTCAAAACAATTTTTTAATGACAATTTTCTAAAAACACACAATATCATTCTACTAGGTTTGAACCACTCTCTTCCACCTTCTCACTCCCTCCTCCTGTTGCAACACTGAAATTGCATTACCTGTTATTGATAAATCAGATCAGTACCTGGTTATAATGGTCTGAAGGAGAGTGTGTCAGGACAGGGTAAGTGGGATATTAGATGTGAGCAAACAGGAAACCTGAGAAAGAAGAGTGAACATAGTCAGAGGAGTAGAGACCATTAGATTCTGAATTGGGCAGTTGAAGCCATACTTGGTCATTCTCCATAAGATCGATGACAGCACTGCCAGAAGCCTGGTCAAGGTATCCCTTCTTGTACTCATCATAGGTGTACATGAGTGGGGAACCATTTTTGTAGAGTGCAACCCAAACATTTGTTCCTTTTGCATGTACATGGTAGGAAAAATAGTACAGTCCAGGGGTCCTGCAGGTGAAGATTCCTGTTCTGGGGTCATAGTGTTGCTGCCTATTGTACAAGATTTTATCAAATTTGATGGGGACTGTTGCTGCAGGGTAGGCTTTTGAGAGGATGACACTGAAAGCAGACACCGGCATCCCTGTCAGAGCTTGGTTTACTCCTCCTTTTATGAAAGATATCCCTGACAGCTCCCGAGACTCTCCTGCTTTAACATAGCCTTCAGGCATCTGTGGGATTACAGCTTGGCCAGGGGGACCAGGAGGACCCGGGGGGCCTGGCAAGCCGGGCTCACCATTGCTGCCTTTGGGCCCGGGGGGTCCAGGTGGTCCCATGGGTCCACTTAAGCCTTTTGTGGAAATGCCTGCTGGGCCTGGCAGTCCTGGTGCTCCTGGCTCACCCTTTGCACCTGGGGCTCCTGGCAGGCCAGGGGGGCCAATGGGGCCTCTGATCCCAGGTATTCCTGAGGGCCCCCTGGGGCCTGGCTCACCATTGGTCCCTGGCACTCCCTTGGCTCCTTGTGGACCCATTGGACCAGGCAGCCCAGGTAGCCCAGCAGGGCCTGTGTCGCCTTTTGGACCTGGGAGACCTGGGTGTCCCTTAGGACCAGCAAGACCCTGCTCACCTGGGTATCCCGGTTTTCCCTCTAATCCTGGTAGGCCTCGTTCCCCCTTGGCCCCTGGGAATCCCGGGTGGCCTGCAGGGCCCATGTCACCTTTGGGCCCAGGAAGGCCGTTTTCACCAGGCAAACCTTTGAGTCCTTGAGGGCCTATGTTCCCTGGTGGCCCGACTGGCCCTGGTTCTCCTGGCACACCAGCTGGACCTTGGTCTCCTTTAGGTCCTGGAAGGCCGGGAGGACCTTCAGGCCCTCTGTGTCCCTTCATCCCCGGCAATCCTGGCTTTCCAAAACCTGGGAGTCCTGGGGATCCAGGCAACCCTGCAGGTCCAGGATGTCCCTTGGCTCCAGGGATGCCTGCTGCTCCTGGTGGTCCCATTGGCCCAGGCTTGCCAATGCCAACTTCGCCAGGTTCACCTGGGAGGCCCTGGGGACCTGGGAGACCAGCTGCTCCAGGTGCACCTGGAAAACCTCGGTCACCTTTCAGACCTGGCTGACCTGGCAGGCCATTTTCACCAGGCTTCCCTATCCCAGCAGGACCAGGGGGGCCCCGAGGTCCCTGTGGGCCTGGAAGACCCCTGCCACCCGGACGGCCTGGAATGCCAAATCCATTTTCTCCCTTTTGTCCATTTATACCAGGGATACCTGGCTCTCCTTTCTCACCAGGGGGTCCCCTTGGCCCCTGAGCTCCTGGAGGACCTTGTGGTCCTGGCTTGCCAGGGACAGTCAGTCCTGCGGGGCCGGGAGTGCCGGGGGGCCCCTGTGGCCCTCTTGCTCCTGGGAGTCCAACAGGTCCAGGTTCTCCTTTCTCACCATTTAGTCCTCTGGCTCCTGGCTTTCCTGGTAGACCTGGCACTCCTGGCTTTCCAACCGCAGAGAATCCAGGTGGTCCTGGGGGACCAGGGGGGCCTTGGGGACCCGGACTTCCAAACCCTGGCTTTCCTGCAGGACCTGGTTGTCCTCTTGGTCCAGCGGGGCCTGGGGGACCAGGGGGTCCTTGTTCCCCCCTTACCTGCACACCTGTGAGAGAGAGGAAACCAGATCAACCAGGGCATCTACAACATACTTGCAGGCAATGTAGCATGGTGGTGAAATGCATGAAGGGCTAGTTTAACTTGAACATGGTAGAAGTCAAATTTCAGCTGCTGTGTTGGTCACTGAGAACCTGACATTCAGAGTAAAAGTGTTTCACAGCCCTTACCAGTAACAAGTGCAAATTTGTTGGAAATGAGAAATAGAAGGCCCCTAGAATTTTATATTTTTTTTTGCTTTTGATTCAGGGTCATCAGAGAGCTTAAAAAATGCTGTGCAGGCAGATGCAGACTATTAAGTAAGGAAGAACATCCCCAGCCAGGTAACAGATTTAGCAGGTCACCAGTTTGATGAATGAAATTGCAGAAAGCTGTCTGTGCAGGTGTAACAGTTTTCCTGAAACTACTTGGTGCTACATTTAAGTAGTGAGAATTTTCTTCTTCCCTCTCCCCTACTTTCAAAAGTGGGCCATGGCACTGGTTCTTTTGTAAACATATGCCTGTTGTATTTTCAAATATTGTCTGAAAGACTTCTGTCTGTCATAAAAATTTCACACAGTGGCAAGGTCACAACTGATAATTCACTTTACTGCTGTCAGAATTCTGGCACTGTTTCAGGTTTCTTTAATACTACTTCATTTTCTTGGTTACCAAAACAGCAGGTGGAGCCACTTAACCAAATGTCACAAATAGAGGACCAAACGAACAAGCTCACTACTTAGTTTTCTGTGTGTTTAGAGGAGCCTTCAGCTTCATGTTGGAATTAGAATGCTGATTTGTTGGACATTACTTATAAGATTAACATAGATACTGTGAGACTACTTCAGTAGTTTGCAACAACTGGCAGCATTATAGAACAAAATGGCATATCTGTGAGGGATGTTAATTCTAAAAGTAATTTTAAAAATAAAAAGTGAAGGATGCAAAAAGAGCCTAGACTCTGTTTTTTATAGTGCAACATATTATTTAGAAAAGGTTAATAATTTATCAACAATTGTATCAGCTATAATTTTTCCTTTCAGTCTCTCACAAAAAGACCAGTGTATGTATTACATATATACACATGAAAGTTTATGCAATTGCTATTCTGCTGTCTCTTAGATAATAAACTGCATTTTCCAGTCTGTGTTGGACCAAAAATGAGGTGAAGGTGGAAACTATTCTTCTACATATTGTTTTGTTGTAAAAAAATAATGGAGGTATGCTCATGAAATACATTTGATTTTGGGTTTTTTTTGGATCTGCAAGGTTGCCTTCTTCCTGTATTGACAGGGAAATTGCTCTTACCTAGAAAGTGTAGAGAGTGCATTTTCTGCTGATGCATAAAATCAGCACAAATGCATATCAACTTATTTTGCACGTCTTCCTATCTCATCCTTCTTAAGGCCATGAAAAGGAAGATAGCTGTTAAAATCCTACACATAGGATACAAGCATGTGATTTATTTGTGATATATAGACAAACTTTTTTGGGTTTTTTTGGTGGCAGATTGCATCAGACTTTAGCTCAGAGTGCATCTCCTTATTACTTTTACCATATTTTAGATGCAAATATATTGGTCCTAGGTTCACAGAGTCGGGGTATCTGCCAATTTAGATAAGATGTTAATGGCATTGTCAGCGCTCATGTTGTTATAGAGATTTTTCTGTGAGCTATATTGTTCCAAAGTTGTGCTGCTTTTAGATTAAAATCGTAATTTTAATTGTGCTGTCTAAAAGCAATGGTTATTCCTCTGAGAAAAGGACTGCTAAATCCATTAATGAAGTAGAATTTATACCAAGAACGTTGAAGTATTGGTTGGCTACTCTTTTACATGTCTCAGCACATACCTTGATGCAAAATTGGTCTACATTCTCTAGTGCAGTCAAACCCCATATATGTATTGAATTAAATATGTAGACTTTAACATAACCTGCAGTAATGGCTTATTTAAACATTGTTGAATAGTGAGACCTCATTCAATTATTGTTTTCAACTTGCACTTTTTAAATATTTCAAGCCAAGGACATACTGGTTAAAAAATTGTGTTCTGGAGACCTGTCAAGACCAAGATTTTTTTAAACAATTTCACCAAACTTTAATAGGCTTTGGTTGTCAACAGAAATTGTGTGATCTGTTATATGTTGCCATGAGTCACCGGTTTGTGTTTAGACTGAAATTTCAGTCCCAGGCTGCTTTTTGACAAAGCTGAACAAAGCAAAAAGATAATTTATTGGTAACTGTATCTGTAAAAGTCAATGTTTGGTGATCAAATAGGAGAAGTAAGCTATGATGAAAAGCTTGCCATTGCTACTTGAGCTGTTTGCGTATGGAACAACTCACTAGACAAAAGCTGGATTGATTTGGTTCTGTAGGCTCCTGTTTTATTCTTCTGAGATAATCTCAGATTAGGAGTGATGATCTCTCACAGTCTTTCCTCTTTAAATTCTTCTAAAAACTCTCTATAGGATGCAAGAATAACAGTCCTCTATTTTGGTGCTTGTTCACCAAATGAAAATTTGTAAAAGCACTTTTGAATGACTGGAGTCACGTCTATATAACTGTAGGCTGTTTCTGCTTTTGAGGTCTAGTATATAGTCTTCTGTTACCTTTCCTAAATCAAGAGCATCTTATACTTCTCAGGCTTTGATATAGTCATTCTCATTCTAAATATGGATTTTCACTCACATTAGATTTTGTGTTAGTATATAAAGTGAAAACTTTATTTTCATAAAAATTTCCCCCTTTCACGCCATTTTCTGTCTACCCTGATTCTTGCTTAATTTTTGCTGGTTTCCCCCTTCCCAGATGTTTTCTATAGAGGGGGAAAGAAGAAACACTATGAGGAGAAGTAAATGAAGTATGGTAGAGGATAGCCAAGTAAATACTATACTTCACTTTAAAATAGTATAAATATATAAATTATTATGAATAAAGTAATAGAAAAATACTATGAAAAGTTAATGAGGAAGGAGGGAGGAAATGCAGCATTTAATTCAGTGAGAATTCTAGTTAGTGAGTCCTCAGAGTGGCTGTTTATGTGCATGTATCTAAATTTAATCCAGGAATGCTGTTAGGATTCCAGAAAGTCCTTGTGCTGAAGACAAGGGATGAAACTATGATAGTATTTTGGTACAGCCCAGAAGAATATTTTGGGGGTAAGGTTCCCAGCCATGCTGCTTTCAGCTGGTTCTTACTGCAGAGATTCTTGGAGCATGTGTGTCAGAGCTGGTTGGTATGGGGCCAGCGCTGACACCAGCTGATACGAGACCAGAGTCTCTTTGGGCTCCATGTGTGCTGCTCATGATCAGACAGTCCAGAGAATCAGTCTGCAGAACTAATCTGAAAAAAACTCCCTGAATGAAGGTAATGTGGATGCAATGCCCTGAGCAGCAATTCTGCTCTCCAGATTTGTCCCTGTCCTTTTTCTGGTGAAGAGAAGCTTTTTTGCTAATGCTGTTTTCTGAGCCACTCATTCAGTTTCCTCATTTCTGCCCAAGTGTGATTATTACAACTAAAAGTAGATGGGATACAGCAGAAAACAATGCTATTTTGAATATCCTGATGATGTCTGAAAGAAAATAATGCTATTCTCAGGGGGGAAGGCAGGATGTTTACAAGGAAGATTCAGTTCTCTTAATTTTAGTAATGACAATTTTGAGTAGACATTATGGATCAGAAGCTTTGATTTCAAGTTTTTTTAAAAAGATGTTGGCCTAGGCATGGAAAAATAAAACAGAACTCAAATAGTTTCAAACATTAGGGATAGCCACCAGTTTGACTTAAAGGGACAGAGAGGATAACCAGAAATAAGATACCACAATGTAGCATTGCGGTTACATATTGCCTACACAAGCTGCCCTAAGACTGATTTATGCAATGAAGAGATTTGTTTTTATATCCCAAAGCTGGAATTGTTCTATTACTATGTGCTAATTCTGATAATTAAAGCATAAGCTTAAATCACTCATGAAAAACTATGTAGAAGTTTATGGCACATTTTTACAACTATATATCATTTTATTTTGTCTTTCTAGGCTTCAAATGGGTCTTCATTTGCCCATGTGTATCATAAATATATTTAAATTCACACCTAACATCTGTTTTGAGTACAGATAACCTGACAAAATATGTAAAAGTTCTTCCTGAATGTAGGTAGGTTGTAGGTGACAGGCCTGTTGCTAGAAACCCCAGGGTTGAATTAAGAAATTTGAAGATAATTAACATGTTGTACATCATTACGTACACAATCGTGTTGTGTTACTCCCACTCTTGAAACGGAGTTGTTTCTTTGAGCTGTTACTTTGTTTCTGCTGTATATGCCTTTGGTGGTTATCATGTAAAAAATTTTTCTGACAGGTGTGCATCTTTGTCAGTGGGAGGCAACTCCAGAGCCACTGCAAATTCTTTCTGCAGTGGTAAAATTATTTTAGTAAACCTAAACTGTTAGTGAAATTCGACTACCAGTAGCATAAGGCAAGAGGTTTTGTTCATGTATTGACCCTCTAGGAATAATTGTGTTGGTTTATTCTGAAAAAATAGTAAACTTACCTTGACTCTTTACATTGTATGGTAGAAAATGTGGCCCCTTGATGCTGGATTGTTTCTGATATCTCTCAGAAAAATATCCATCACCGCCATGGACAATGTTCAGACAAAACAGCAGCAGTAAAGATATTTGTAAATGCATGTTTCCAAATCTGTTCTGTGTTAGAAAAGGTAGAGAAAGTTTGTTTTAAGGAAAAGCTGTTTGGTTACATTTCTGGAACATGAATAAATGAGTTTTCTTAGGTTATCGGTATTAGAAGTAACATTATTTTGTGCTTACTTCCATCTGCTTTCACTAGCTATGAAAAATCCTCTAAGAAAAAGGGAATCAGCATTGCTATCACTTTGAATGATGGAGCTGTTGTATAGATAGATTAGAGGCAATAGTTCACTCTTAGGAAAAGAATAATTCTGATTGGATGGCAGCCTATTCAAGACAACAGTATTCAGAAACACGGATTATTTAAACTAGAGCTCCAAAGTAAGTTCAGGAGTTCCATATATCAAAACCCCTGAAATGAAGAAAAGTTTTCATTGAAAATACATAAACACCTCCATGACCTTACTGCCTCTGTCTAATGCTATAGCAAATGAAGGATGAAGTCCTGGCTGCTTCAGCATCAGTGGCAAAAATCTCACCAAGGTTGAAACCTGGTTTTTACCCGTAGCCTTACAAATAGCTCCAGTGGCAATGAGGATGCTGTCACTGGCTCTTAAATATCAACCCTCTTCCCTCCCCAGACAGAAAACAGGCATCCTGAAGAAGTTACCATCAAAACCAAAGAGAATAAAATGGAGTCATGACATACCAAAATGTTGTGGAGCTCCAATGCAGAGTGGTAGAGGAGTGAATCCTCCTCTATTGAGGAGTTCTTCTGCCACTGGTGAGTGAGCAGAAGCTGATGATTTCAAGTGCCACCCTTGAGTATTTATCTGGTTTTCCCCTTAGCTGGGTGACTGCTGGACATAAGCTCCTCCCCCAAAATCAGTAAGCAGCAATTATCTGTGTGTGTGTAAGTGTGTTTTTTAGGGGTGGGGGAGAGCTATTTTGGGCAGTCATCCTAGATTCTCTTAAGGGGGTTTTTGTTAGGTTTTTTTTCTTATTATTTTCTGGATTTCTTATTGTTTATGAGATTGTATTGCTCATAGCTTGTTTTTTCTAAAATTTTATGGCCCCTCTGTTTTTAGAATTGATACAGGTAACATTGGGAAAAACCAAGAACTAGTAAGTAAGGTTAGTAATTCCAAGTGTTTGTTTAAATTTCTCTGTAAATGTTTTAAGGAAAGACCTATACATTTTGAACTTTGGTGAGCTGTTACTTTCAGGAGTAACCCCACTAAAAGTTTGTAGAGACCATTTATGTGAGTAACCAGAGACTGCTTACATGAGTAATTGTTCACTGGGATACAAGTGAAGAACTTTGAATCAATTAAGATGCTAATAAGTGAATTGTGAGAGAACCTGGTTACTTTTAAGCAGTTATTTTAGGAGATTATCTTCATGTTATATCTCTGGACTTCTGTTTTGATGTTGGAGGTACACTACTACACATATAATGAAAGTAATAATTCTGTGTTATGAAGTCTTGAAATGCAAGTTCACCTTACGAAATGAGAGCTTCATTGTGTCCAGTTATAACAAATGTACTGAAATCCACACTGCTTAATTTTGCAAGTGTTAACACAGGGTGATATTTGGGGGGTTCAGTTTAGTAAATTTAAACTGCTGCTGGTTTTACTATTTATGGATCAAACTTGGTTATGGTTTTAGCTCTTAAGAGATTTTGTTAAACCAGTCTTGCCTAATGGACTGTATCCACAGATTGCAACTTCTTTTTTTTTTTTTAATAAATCTTACAGTGATTCAGCATCACTTTATTGAAGTTCAGTAATAAGTAGGCAGTAACTCTAAGTCCTTGAATTGTTTGTGACTCTGGAAAATTGTTTAAAACTGAAGGTCAAAGTAAGAGACAAGAAACAAACTTCTCTGATTTAGGGTGAAACTGTAGAATTAAATATATAGTGCACTTTGCTTTCAGAAAAAATACCTACATATAAATTATCTGTGTATTAAAACTGTTTTGCCAATTGCAGACTTCTTTGATATTCATGTATGGTATTCAATTTTGTAGGAGTTATAAGAATACTAATAAATAATGCATACTACTGTCAGTTCTCATGCATGGTAGGTACAGAAGGAACACCTGTTACTGTTCCAACCAAAAGACTGAGCTGGTGGCCCTGAACCCTGTGGCTGTCCTGTGGAATGACAGGTTAACGTGGGCTGAGTTTTACCTGCTATGTGTCTTTGTTTAAGTCCACACTCTTCAGCTTTTTTGGCTTTTATGTATTATGGCAAATATCCTAGAACACAAGTTACTGTACTGAAAGGGACCAGTGGACCATCAAGTCTGTTCTGCTTCCAATTGTGCTAATACCTTTGCTTACTAGAGGACTGGATTAATGTTTTAACTTAAACTGGTGCAATAATTTATTCAATGTATTGTTGAACAGTTCTTTTCTTCTATTCTTCTTCCTAGCCATCCTCTAAACAACACTATGTTCTATATTTTTAAATAACCCTTTTCGCTGCAGGGGTCTTCAGACTTAAGCCTGCTTTCTCCATTAAGCTTGCATGTCTAACCTGGTCAGTGATTTTCAGAGAATATTTGCATGTCTGAGATGGCACTTCTACTCCCCAAATATGCATTCAGTTTGTTTTAGTCTTTCAGAAAAGGAAACACTGTCCCTCAGTTTTTTTGTGTAACTTCTCAAGGTACTTTATTTAAAAAATTAGTCTCTATAAACTCAAATGAGAATCCAGTAATCCACTTTTGACAGAGGTAGCAAATGTATAGACATAAAGTTTATTTCCTCCTTGAAAAAACACAACTGCAGCCCCTTTTTTGGTTCATATAAATCCAAAAATAGCTTTCGATTTTTTAAAGCATTTAAATATACAGCCCTCAGTGGGAAGTGTGGTTGTTGCTAATTTGACAATATTTGGTTAAGTACAGCAGGCGACAGTTTTATGCACACACAGTTTTGTGCTAATTTCTTACCTAATTCATAAATACCCCCAAAGCAGGCACGCTTATATTACAAAAGCACCAATAATTTACACTGATATTTGCCCAGCAGCCTTGCTTCCTGCCTTGGCTCCCTCTGGGCAGGAAGGTGAATAATCTATATGTGTCTCTGCATAAATAGAGATGATTGTGGGGTCAAAAGGTATATACAGGCAAACCCCTTGTCCTTGTGATTAACCTGAGCTCCACCCTATTGTGCTATCTTATGCCACTTCTTTGGCTTGAGGTTTTTTTTTTGTGGGTGTGGGAAATTGAGGTAGAATTGGAGTTCACTGCTTTTGTATGTTCTCCCTGTTGCTGTAGCGTGCATATGAAAGGTGTGCTGCGGTATCTATTTGCCCTTGCAAAAATACATGCAACAGGCACACATGTGTATCTATTTACAGTAACAGCACATTGTACACAAGAAAGGTTGTTTGCAAAACTGTTTTCAAAATATAAACCTTCAGATGCTTTTGTTTTATAGTTATATGTTTAGAAAGTTGTCTTTACTTACAGATGAAGGTGTCTTCACTCCCTCCTCCCCACAAATGTAATAGTCAGGAATAAAATTTGATCCATTCTGCTACTCCAGAACTTGCTTTTTAGTAGTGTACTGGCTGCATCTTCCCATTTAAAGGTAGTCATGTTGTGGCAATGCAATAGCTTAACTCCTAAGCTTAACTGCAGTAAAAAGACTCAAAATAGAGTCTCTATGCACCTCATGAATTAGGTACTGAAGTCAAAGCCTCCAGTGCCATTTGCAGCAGTCTGCAGTGTTTCATCATATTTGCTGACTGGCTGTTCAGATTGTTGTTGCATGTTGTTGGAAAGCAAGCTCTTACGCATGCTTTCCAAAACCCCTTTTTGCTGCAGTCTCTTACTCCTACAGAGTCGGTGAAAACACATGTAACATGGAAGGGACACCATGATTTGGGAAATGGCAACTGACTTTCACCACAAGCCTGCAAGTTACTCACAAAGTGACTTGAGTGAGTCCCACACTAAGTAACTGCTTACAAGGAAGAAGCATGGAACATCTTAATTAAACATAAATTGTAATGAAACAAGAAACCACTCCCTGTCATGCACACCTCAAAAAAAAAAAAAAGATGAGAAGCAAAACTCCAGCAAAGGCTGTGCTAGGTCCTTGCAGTAGTTGGGAACTGGCCAGTTATGTTCTTGATGCTGACAATTTTCAGCGTGAATATGATTAGTTTATTGTTTTGACAAGGAGTCTGTGATCTTGATTTTTGCACCATCTAAGCACAAACCATGGGTTTAGTTTCAAATAACAGAGTTCTCGGAAAGTAGTAATTCACAGCTTTAACTTGAAATTTATCTTATTTTTAATAATTGGCCTTTAGTCTTAATCCTGATTTTTTTCTTAAAATTACTGTTATGGATTATATGGATTATAATAACTGTTTATGGTAAAATATGGTACTCAAGGAGCCTGGTGTATGGAGAGGTGTTTACTTCCTTTGTTTGGCTAGGTAAGCTCAGTTGAGAAGAAAGAGTCAAGAATGTGCTTGTGGGAGACTTTTCCTTTAATTTAAAAAGTGGACTGAAAAATGGGGAGTCATTTGTTATTGATGATATAAAACCAAAACACTGTCAACAACAGGACCCAATGATTTTGCTGCTTCTGGCTCAGGTCCAGTTTTCTTACCTGCTTGAAGTAACTTTGAAGACTACCCTAGTCTGTGACAAGTTAAAATGCTTATACCCAAAACTCATGGTAGTTTTGGAAAGGACTCTAACAGCAAAGGACTCTTAACAGCTTTGAATTCTCCAGTCTCCAATTTTAAGTTTTCAGAGAAAGGTGCTTAAGAGTTTCCATGAGGAATTCAAAAGCCTGCCATGAAATTAAAGGAATAATTGGGTTTCCTAGTTTGTGGTGTGCTTTATGGCACTTTGGAAACTCCTAAATCATGTCAACTCCATGGTATAAAGCTGTCCTCTATCCCCTTCTGTCACACGGTGGTGAAGTGTGTTCTCATGCTCCCACGATAGCAGCCAGGTAAGTCCTCAATGGGAGTGCAGAGGAGCAAAGTGTTCCACTGTAGCTGGCAGCCCAAACTAATACAGAGGGGTTTCAGCTTTTTATTACTCACAGTCAAATGGACCCAAAGGAATAGGAAACGGGAAAATTTGTTAACTCGATAGCTGTGGGAAATCTGGGTGGGTGGTTGTTTGTTTTGTTGCTGTTTGTTTTGTTTTGTAATTATTGTAGTGTTCTAGTTACATGGAGGGCATTTTCTATTCCAACACTAGCTGCTTGGGCTGCACAGGACTAGAAAATGTCTTGCTGAAGGAAATATTTAGCTTGCTAATTGAAAAATAAATAAGATTTATTTTGAGTTTCAGAATGCATGTTGTCTTTTTTAATTAAGAGGCTTGTTGAGGTAATGTGTGGGGCTGTGGAGCCCTATCTGTATCCATATTTTGAGATATAATAAAGAGTTCTCTTTAAACAAACAAACCAAAACAAACTCTGTTATTCCTACAGTCCTGTACTACTCTTTTTATAGATTATAAGTCCTTATACTCTTTTAACACTTGTAATTGTGGTTGAGTAAATGTCCTCCTTTTAAGTAGTAATGGAAAGATGGTCTGTATTTTTTCTGGCACTGCAAAACTGACTGCTGACCAGTTTATTCTGTTCAGCTCAAGTAACTGTTGATCACAAGAGCTCTATTTAGTATAGCAGTATATTTAAATAGATGACACCCAGTTAAATATTTGTAGTTGTATTCTGGCTGAGTTAACTTGCAGGGACACTGAACAACCATGTTGAAACCTCAAGAGAAGATGTGTTCCACATAGCTTATAGAGAAAGCTTTGAGACTGACATGAATTTTTGATGAAACAATCCTCTGAGACAGAAAGTATTATTGATTATTGTTTTCTAACAGTACTACATTGTTTATCACCATGTTCATTATGCTTGTATAAAGATAAGATAATCTTCACCCATCTTGGAGAATTTCTGGTAATTGAGTAAAAGATACCAAACAGAAGTACTGGTTTTAGAAAAGATGTTTTCCTTGGGTATGCTGTTGGCCTGACCTTATTCCTCCCTCATTTTTATTTCTCCCTCCCTTGCTCCTGAAAGTAAAAACAACAACTACTGTTTAAATGAATGTATTAATTTGAAACTCCTATCAGATATGTGGATTTAATTGAAAACCGATCAGTTTCAAGATACTGAAAACACAAAGCTGGGTTTATATATTAAATATTCATCCTTTCTTTCACAAATGCTTTTCAAATTAAGTAGTGTAAATGTTTAATTATATGAAGTTTTGTATTTTCACTAATTATATTTAAAAGTGCAAACATGCAGCTGATGGCAGGACTTCCATGGAAAGGAAGAGTGGAAGTATTCAATTAACTTTGTGCACAGTTCGGGAAAATAAAATTTCCAGGTGCCTGGTCACTAAATATCCTGAGTAAATGCAAAGATTTTGTTCTGGATTTTGGCAGTGGAGTACCACAAAACTTTTCCTGGAGCTACTTAAACATAACCAGATAAAGAGTTTTCTGATTCATTCTAGCTGAAGATGCTCATTTTCAGCCTTCTGATTGATGCTGATTCCACTCCCAGTTGGGTCAATACAATGGTTTATGAAGCTTTTCTTTAAGAATTTGATTTGGATTAAAATCAATCAAACTTTCTGGGAGTGATGGAGGATGGAGGCTTGTTTTCTGTAGGTCTGTGTCATTTCACAGTATGTTGAAAATTTTTTTTTAACACACTAAATAGATCATTGGTCTTTAAAAATTACTGCAAGTATTCTTTCTATTTTAGTAAGTACCTGATGTTCTTGTTTAAAAAGAGCATTCACACAGAAATGTAAAAATGCTAAGCAGTCATATTTTCCCAGCGAGGACTATTTTTATTCACTTTTTTTTTAAATTCATGCTCTATTTTTTTCACTGATTTTTATTAGATTATTTAATATCTTTCTCTACCTCTGTGCCTGCTGGACTCAAGGTTTCTGTCAGACTGCCCTGAACCACAGTGAATAAAGTAGAAACCATGGAAAAAAAAGAGTGGGAACCACTTCTACTTTCCCAAAGGTGAAAAAGTTCATGCAGCTTCCTTTGGTATCCCATAATTAGGGGAATCTTCCAAATAGTTGAAGAAAAATAGGTGTAACTGAGCTGCTTTTTCAAGTGTACCCAGTGGAGTATGTAGTCAGCCTGCTGAATAGTCTCATTCACGGGCTGTACTACCTGCTGTGGTTTGGACAATTGGCACAGAGTTGTTTTTAAACTCCCATGTTTAAAAACAGGTGCCAAAGGGGGAAATCCAGACTTTTACAACCAGAACAAATAAAAGTTGTCTGAGTTCATTTTAAAAATAAGGGATTTGTTTGTTTTATTAAGTCTGGCATTTAAAATATTGCTGTTTTGTTTTAATTTATTTAAATTGAAACTTTGGAAAATTCTTTTGGTGGGTGCATGTGCATATGGTCGGTGCAAGTGCTTTGAGGAGTAGCTGAGAAAGCTGAAGTTGTTTAACCTGGAGAAAAGAGGCTCAGGGGGGACCTTATATCTCTCTAAAACTACCTGAAAGGAAGTTGGAGCGGGTTCCAGTGTCTTTTCCTGAGTAAGGCATGATACAACAAGAGGAAATGGCCTCAAGTTGCACCAGGAGATGGTTAGATTGGATATTAGGACAAATTTCATTACCAAAAGGGTTGTCAAGCATTGGAACAGGCTGCCCAGGGAAGGGGTGGAGTCACCATTCCTGGAGTTATCTAAAAGACCTGTAAACATGGTTCTTAGGGACATGGTTGGACTTGGCAGCATTGAGTTAATGGTTGGACTTGATGACCTTAAAGTCTTTTGAAATCTAAATGATTCTATGATCCTGTATACATTTTTTTATACTCTCTCACTTATGCGAAATAAGCTTGCATCCACGGAGCCTAAATGTTCCTGATGATTATTAATAGGACTAGTTTTCATTTCAATTAGTTGAAATTGAATTTTTACAAGCATTATATTGTCACAAAGGAGAGTCATAATTACTTGCTTTTAGTAAAGTACTAACGCAGTTGCAGCTTTTACTATTACAGAAAATGCATCATGGCTACAAAGTTTTATAGGTGATATTTGCCATATTACCTGACTCAAATCACAAGTTTCAATGTCTCCTGTATTTCATAGGAGGAAAAACACATGAATGTGAGGGATGATCTTCTTTTATGAACTTTAACTAGTACGCTTTTGCATTCAAAAGAGGATCAAAAGATAGTTATATAAAAGAGACATATGTGAAGCAGATAGATACTTCCCAAACTGCTGATACAAAAACATATGGAGATACCAGGAAAGATAGGGACTCCTAAACTCATGACAGGCAATCTGACCAAACATCATCCTGTTTCCAATGGTGATACTTGCTGCTCCTGCCGCTACTGTACTAAATGGTGAAAAACCAAAACTGAAGGTTGGACTCCTGCTGGAGGTGGTGTTAAATGACTTCTGCACCCGTTGATGGTGATCTCCACAGATCACAGATAAACAGATCACAGATAGTGAATTCTGCTGCATACAGAAGTGGGATAGGAAAAGGGATAAGGAGGGAAAGACTCATTTTTCCATGTCACATAGTCCAAATTGTGATGTGGACTCTGAATTATATGATTATCTCATGACACCTTTCTCTCAAGGAAGTCTTGTAGAACCTTTGGGTTTGTCCTCCAACAAACTGTAGATTCCAGTTTGAGAGCTAGTATATCTGTTTGTCTGCAGAGGAAGAAGGTTTCATATGATGACTTGGGGAGGGCTTTTTAACATTAGAAAATAAGGGTTTCTCTAAATTAGTTTTCAACCAAAAGAAAAAGTGTGGAGTCTGGGAAGCTATGGCTAAAATGAGTGCTGTTACTTGATATGGTGTAGCTATGCTACTTTCATCACATCATTTAACGTTAAATCTGGTAGAGCCAATTCCATGGCTTATCCAATCAGTTTCTGGTTATCCATTTTTGCACTAGAAATAAGGCAAGGTTCTATCTTTATATTTGCAATCTCATTCTGCATGCTAGCTTTCTCTTTTTTTTTAAAGGTACTTCACATTTTTCCAACAATAGATGTCAGTATTAGATATAGATGTATTAGATTCAAAAAGAAGCCTTATATACAGAAGATCCATCTGCAAATTCACTAGAAGTTACAAGAATGAGATTTAGAATTTGATTTTTTTGATTGAAACCCTTTCATTTGCCAGCTTGAAATATTTTTATATAAAGCTGAACATCTTTAAACATTCTCCTTTTTTCAGGACATAAACATAACACTATTTGTCTGTTGAAATATTAGGTCACCAGGAATGCATGTTAGGTCATTCAGAGAGAGCTTATTGTTTCAGAAAATAGACCTCCTGTGTCTATAGACCTGTGGTGAGATGTATTTGCTTACCTACCTATTAGTAAGTAAGTAAAATTAAAATTAGTAAATAAGTAAAAGTAAAATTAAAACACTAGAATATTTTCCTCCTGTTTCCTTTTTGTACCTGTCTAAATCCAGATCTTTTCTGGTATGTCCTGTGTACATAAATTGTATTGGGTTTCAGAGTTGGATTCCACCTTTGGCTGTGCCGATGACCGCAGGATGTTGAACTATGGAAGACTTTTCCCTCTGAGGCCTTCCTGCAGTGCTATATCCCTGAGACATACAAGTCATTTAGAGCAGGGGTTTTTGTTTGTTTGTGCACCAATAACTTGCAGGTACTTTAAGGGAAAGTATATTTAGGCTAGTCACATAGGGAGTGCCAATACTGTTGGAAAACAGAGCTGGCAGGAGCATGAGTAGAATTTATTTGATATGTGAAATAATCTCGGGTCAACCTTACAAACTATTTAATACTGGTATAGGATAATTTTACTACCTTTACCAGTTTCTAGAGATTAAAAATGCCAAATAAAGATAAGATGAACTTTGGCATTGACAAAGCAAGATCTATTTTACAAACTTAGTTGGGATAGTGGACACAGTTTTGTTACAATATTTCTAAAACTGCTTTGGAATATTTAAACTTCTACCAGATCATCTTTCAGAAGCAGAGAAAGACCTCACTGCAAAAATTTGTATTCTCTGAGAAAACAATCTGAAGTTTCTAGAGAATTTGATTAGAAGCTGTCACAGTGATGCTACCTATGAATCTCACAGTTAGGGCTAAATGGTCTCATGGGAACACAGGATCTTGGTCTTTTGGCAAGGAAAGTCAAATATAATCATAGAGGTAAATGACCTGTTTCTGTTGAGACTTGGAAAATCCAGGAATAGAGAACAAGTTAAAATTCCAGTATTTTTAAACCATTTTTCTATGGAATGATAATGCAGGATGTACTACCATCCAGCTGTTCTGATGGAAAACTGCCTCATGGTGTTGTTCAAAGCCCTGGGAGAAGCCTCTCTCCCAAGCTGTTAAAATGCTCCTTGGAATCCTTCATCCTAAGTTACCTGAAGAACAAATATGACATCTCAGATGCAGGTGCTTTTTTGTGTCTAGTAGCTGGGAGAAGTTAGTTTGCATACTTACATGCATACAACTGCAAAAAAGCTATGATTAACAAGATTGCTTTTTGTGTTTGGAGTTCTTTTAGGGCCTAATCTACAATGTCTGCTGGAAGAAAACATGTTTTTTCCAAGTTGTACTAATGTTCAGGAAAGGACTTTAGGCTGTCCAAGTCTCGATAAATATCTTATAATCAAGGACTCATGGCATCTAATTACATTTAAGGTGACTGCACAGTGGCCTGTGAAGTAAAATATTCCATTTTTGGCAGTGGGGCCTGCACTGGTTTATGCAGATGTGGGTCAGGCCTCTGATATTTTTTCAAGGAGATAAATGCCCTAAGTCTGTATTTAACAGAAAATGAATTTATAAACAGTCTAACAACCAAGTTCTGAGTTTTTGCAGTGAAGTTTATGGCCCATCAAAGCTTAATCACCTCCCTGTACCCCTACAACACAGCATTTTTCCTCAACTTCTGCATTTATGCCACATGCCTGGAAGGCACATAGGAAGCATCTCAAGTTTCTGTTCTTGTGCTAGGAGGACAAAGCATATGTGATTATATTCTGCCACTGCCTCTTCCAAAAGAAACACAGTCTGTTTCTTTTGGAGAGTGGTCTGTTAAGCAACTAAGTAGGTGTGAGATCTTGAGGCAGAAGGTGTAGATAAGCTCTTCGGGGCATTTAACTGCCAAACTCTAACAAGCCTTTATTGTGCAAATGCAATTAGAAATTTGTAATAATTGTATAAAACCTCGTGGCAGTGGCAGATGGATATTTTGCACATTGTACCACTATGTCCCAAATTCCAAACCTATGTAAAGACTTAATTCCTTGAAGCTGCTTTGCAAGATGTATGTACAGGACTAGGGTAGAGATTCTTTTTCCTGATATTTTTATTAAAGGATGAACAGACAGTTTTAAACAAATCTTTCTGAAAAAGCAAAAGCATGAGGTATAAGAGGTATAAGAAATTGCAGTTGGACTGGTGAAAATTTGGCAGCATTTTGTCTGAAAACCTAATCCTAATGAAACCTCGCAGTTCACACTGAAGGTGAATTATATATATTTCATGTTATAACATCAGATAATTATTTTAATGTTTAAGCTCTTTTATGCTTTTACAATTCAGGGCATCAGCTTTTTGTTTTAAGAAAAACTATTTTCACAGTCTTTGCTTTTTATTTTTAAAGATATAATATTTCATATTGTTATTAAAAGCTGTTTGATCTACAAATGTAGTATTGAAAGTTGTTTACTAACACTCAATTGCTATAGATTAAAATGAAATCTTCCCAAGGAAAAAAAAGCCAAGAATGCAGGTGCTTCATATGTGTCCTTTATAGTACTGTAATTTAAAGCATGATCACTTGTTATCTCTGTGTTCTCTCTCTCCTTACTGGTAACTGTGTCCCTCTGAGATCCTCTTGCTAGACAGATTCTAGGAGTAAGAAACCAGTGCTTTGGAAAATTTGAAACTCACAACTAACCTAGTTTCAGGCTTGCCATCTCTTCCCAAAGGGATTTCTTCCCATCTTCATCCCAGACATTTATTAAGTTTTCATTTGGAGAACCTTTTAAAGATGAGTATTGCAATGTTCCTGGCTCTTTTTGAAAAAGAGTGGATTTTTTTTTCTTTTGAAGTATAAAAAACAGTGGCAAAGTTCATAAGAACTGGTTTTTTAAATTTTGTTTTCCCAAGGTCAGTCATTTGTTTTTATTAATCTAGAACAGAATGTTTACTCTGAATTTCAGTTATTGTCATTTTAGATGACAAAAAACTTAGAAAAACTTTCTGTATTCTTTGTGGTTTGGAGCTGATTGGACTGTTAATGTTACCCTCCTGTGTATATCACAATAATCTGTAGATGACTATAAATATGTTTAAGAATATCAATAGATCTTTCGGGGTGCATCCTGTGGGGATGCTTTCTGAAACTGGTTAGTTACATGGAAGTACAGAGAGAGGATTAGATTTTTTAAATGCTGCATATGTGTGTGTAGATAATTATTTTTAGGGCTTTTTTAGGGTTTTTTCCCCCTGCTCTTTGTTTCCTTCTGGATATTGTGGTTAGGCAGGTATTAGGGATTGTTGTGATTGCACAAACCTCCAGCTTTTCTTAGTGTCCTCATGACAGCAACCTTGCCTGCCAAAGGCATACATACATACATACATACATACATACATACATACATATATACACACACACACGTATATATATTTAGATATGTATGTTTGCTGCTGTTTAAATGGCAGTAGCTAAAATGGTAAATACAAATACATATGATCATATATCAGTGTGCTCAGTTACTTATGTCATCTTTTTAGTTTACTTAGACATAGCCCACAAGTCCACTGCTGTCCAAAGAGGTTTTGCCTTGCTGCCTTCATACTGTGCACTATGGATTCATGGTGCTCATATGCAGTAAACGTGATGACTTTCAGGAAGTTTTCTTTCCTAAAGAAGCTGAAGTGAGGGTCCTGTCTTAGAGACCTTGGCATTACTGTGTGCTACAGTCTGATTTGTCAGACAAGATCTGTAATTCAGGAAATCAGGGATATGTTTTACCTCCCCTGCCAGTCACAAAAGAGCCAGTGTCAAAGGTTACAGTATGGCACAACGGGTGTCACTCCAAGAGCATGAGTCTTGGCTGCTCAGCAATAAATGGTAAAAGCAGAAGAGAAATTAAAAAGAAAATCAACTCTAGTTTGGTCAGGCTGTGAGAAGGTTAAAAAAGACAATTTTCAGCCCCATGTTCATAAAAATAAACTCACTGTGTAGGCATTAATTATTTCCTCTAAGCATTGAAGTTCTTAATTCTGGAAACAAAGTGAGGATTACTTTCTAGTGGAAAATACAATACTGAAAGGGCTTTGAGTAGGTATGGCTATTGCAAAGAGTGCTGTCTCACATCAGTAAAACTGATTCCTTTAGAAAATGCCTTGCTAGCCACCACACATTTTGGCTTAAGTTTTGAAGGTGCTTGAAGTATTCACAAAATTAGCTCTGTTTAGGCAGTGAGACATTGATGCTCATGCCCCAGATAGCCTCCTCCTAGGTGAGGCATCCTCTGAATGCCGCTTTTGTAGCAGCAACAAACTGCTGTCCTCAGATGAGGCTGGAGATAAGAATTCATGATTTTCTCCAGTGACTGACTGATGCATTCTGGCACTCAATATACTGTCAGTTAGAAATTCATTCTTAGGTATCTGATTGTGTCCATTATTTAAGTACTTATTATATGTATTGTTATTATTCAGTACTGAATGCTCTGTAATGCCTGCATCTCTCTGCATCTGGCCCTTAGTGTCTGATGATGATGAATGGCATCTACTCCCTGTAGGCAGAACCAGCCAAAAGGACTAAATCAGGCCAGGTGCTGTCCACATTTTAGTCAAACCTTCCTAAAATGCAGTTGTAAGTACCTTCATTGATGGAGAATGATGAGATCGTACCGCTGACTGCGCTTGTATTATAGTTCGTATTTAGAACAGTTAGGCAGTGGAAGATAGGGGGGTTAGTTTTATATCTTTGGACTTCAGCATGATGTCGGGTAGTAGTTTTGTAGTTTGGGGCAGGGGGGCAATGGAATATAATTATACTAAAATAATACATTTTAAGAATAGCCCCCTTTCCCTTTACTTCTATTACTGCTGATTTTTTTCTCAGCCTGTCAGTGCTGGAAAGTTGCTTTCCAAAGTTTGCAAAAAGGCAAAATGGCAAACCATAAGAAAACAACAACAGAAATCTGTTTTGCTTTCAGGCTATCCTCTTTCCAATACCACATCAGGAGGTGGTTTTGCTCCCTTTAGAGCTGCAGGATTTCTTCTTCTGAAGATTCTCTGGTCTGATGGAAGTGGGTGTAAAGGGAGAAGACAGCTTGTAGCTAGAAATATGAACACTGCACATTTCATACATAAAACATGCAACTACATATAGAATTGAATGCTTATCTCAGTTTTTCAGCGATTTTTTTTCTATGCATTTCTTTCCAATTTCCATATCTTTAGCTTTGCTCCTCAGTGTGTCTGATGCTTGCTTGTGCTGTTGTGGGCTATCTACATATTTACCATGGCATGGGTGGGAGTACTTGTTGCTGCTCCTTATATCAACTCTTGGTGCTCAAGAAGAGGTTCCATGGAGCCAAGCAGCATAAGTAGGATGAGTCCTTTTTAGAAAAATAAGGCCAAAATAGAAAAGGAAATACATTTATGGAGCTGGCTAGAACAGAGTCTTTAGGTAGCACAAAATTGCTGCATTGTACAAAATGTTCTTGCTGCAACTTGTCCAACCATGTTGATGTAGAATCACTGCTTTTAAATAGAAAAATTTAACTAGAACATAATTAAGGTCATATTTTACTTCTCTTCAAAAGCACTATATACAAAACTCAATATTTAGTATTAGACCACCAAAAATGGTAGTCTGTCCATTGACTCACTTTAAAATATATTCCTCTAAAAATGCAACCTGAGACAAAAGTCAGCAATCCTGAAACTTCAGACAGAATCACCAACTACTCTTGGTGAAGGCTTTGGATTTTCTAATTTTGTTATTATGATTCCTATCATGCTGTCTGAGAGCAGAATTTTCAATCTGTCTCATTGCAAATACAATATTTTTTATTCAACAGAACTGAAGATCATCTGAGTTTGAGTCCTAGCCTGGACATGCTGAATAAAAAAAAAGTTTCAAATTTCCCATTCATTTTATATGTATAGATGCAAAATGAAAAACCTGCTTCATGGCTCTTAGCTCCAAGAAGCTGCAGAGGAACTCAGGCTGGTGATGAAATCCTGCTGTGGTGACAGCCCAAGAATGCTGTCCACTCCATCAGGTCAGGTTTGGAATTCAGGGCACTTCTCTTTTGTTTGTGTCTGTGAACTTGAAAGGAGCTTTTTACAGCAGCAAACAAATATGGATATTTTTATGATATGCCACTCGTTTCAAGTTCCTTCTTGTCGTTGCTCAGTACTTGTTTTCTTCAACTTTATTTAACTCTTTGAGACTGAAGAGTCTTCTTGCTATCCGAGAAATCAATACCAGGTTTTCAAATAATTCTCTGGAGTCTTGACATGTGTCTACAGCATATTCTCCTTGAGCAAAATATAGTTATAAATTTTCAATGTCTGAAGCCAAACTGGATCATTACAATAATTCATTCCTACTGTCATAGTACAAGCCAAAGAAGCTTGCCCAGTAGCTTCTGTTTCTGCCCAAAGCATATCTTCAAGGATGTAACATTCTATCCTGGCCTTTATGTAGTTGTGGGTTTCTCTGGTTACTTCACAGACTGCTCCTGATCCTTCTTCACACCACAGAGGAGAACTCCCTTTGTTATCACATCTTTCAGTTTGTCAGAAGTTTCTTTTTCTTGTCTTTTTTTCCCTCTGTTTTTTTTTTTTTCCCTTATTTCTTTTTTTTTCTGCACTGGAGTGTTGTGCAATATCACTTTAGCATGCAAGGAGCTATATTAGTTTGTTTTGATTTGGGAGAATCTAAGCATCAGGAACTGTCATAGATGGCTACTGCAGACACAATCTCTCCTACATCTCCAAAAGAACTTGATTAGTTTTAGTTTTGTATTTCGAGAACATCTTTCTCTCAGTTCAGTGGTTTTATTTTCGTATCTTTCTTTTTCTCTTGATCAATTTCTTATCCTGTCATCTTTTTGCTTGTTTGGATATGATATATATTCTGTCTTTTGGATACAGCAAATGTTCTTACGAACATATATGTGCATATATATGCATAAACTGTATCATATGCTCACTACTTGGATAACAGACTTGAACAAATAAAGTTTAAAAATATGCTTTTTCTGTAAGACATCTTTTGTATATTTGGAGATAAAAAGTTATCTAGCATCACCTAATTTTCAGAATTTAATTCCAACAGAGTTTTCAGGCCATACATAAAAATCATACGTTTTATTACAAAATACTCATTAATTTTTGAAACGTAATGTAATAATTAATCCAGGTAAAATTATGAAATTTTATGAAAATATATAACCATTTTTTTTCCAATCTCTGAATGCAACTAGTTCCTGACTTAAAAATTCAACTTTTATACTAATTGACATCCAAGAGATATCTATCAGAATTAGGTAAGCTATAGCAAATCTTTGTAAAAATTCTATTAAATATGATTCTTTGCAAATTCTAAAGAAGGAGAAGCATTATTTCCTTATCAGAGGAGGAACATTCCTTGAACTGTTCTCAAGACTTTAGGTGCATGAAAATCTTTACTTTTTCAAGTGTCTTTAATTTCCTATTTTCCAAAGTAGTTTTAAACACTGTAATTATCTTTTGAGAAATATTAATTGATGCATTTATGTATAGAGCTCAATTAACTCATATGTTATGCATCAGAACAGCATTCATCTCCTTTGGAAATGATGGGGAGCAGAATGACAGACTGTGCTGTTCACCAGAGCAAATGTCTGGACTGGTCCCCTGCATCTGTAAGTAGAGTCTGTTGGATCCTAACTTCATCCGTATTGACAAAAGCCCTGCTCTTGTCAAAGGTTTTCTGTTGGGGTAGTCTGCTAAATTAGTCTGAAGTGTGTCTTTCAAGCCAGAAAATGACTTTAAACAGGAAAGGCTAAAGTAGAAATAAGGCTGTGACTGCAAATATGAGTCAACAAAGGAATTCTGGCAGGCCTGGCAGGCCCAAAGCCTACATGACCTACGTGAAGCCCTTCAGAATGTTTCTGTTGACAGATGCATGACTGAACTTGCATCTGGCAAGTCCTGCTGAGAGACACCAAAGCAGCTCCTTTTTTATTGACCAGAAGAGGGGATATAAAACCCTTTCTGTGACTTGCCAAATGTACACAAGCAAATTTGAGATGCCAATTTCTATTTGAGTCCGTGGTAGCAGGTTGTACTTTTCCTCTGACTGTCATTTACTAACTCTTCACAAGTGCTGTGTTACATCTTCCACTGCACTGCTAATGTCTAATTGACCCCATGAAGATTTGTTGTACTTGCATTTGAGTTCTTGAGAGCTTATCTTTTCTCTAGAAGCTGCAGCTTTCCAGAAAGGTGCTCCTCAGCATGGTTCATGCCTCTGGCCAGCTACACAAAGCAAATTCTGCTTTTTTGTATTTGAGCCTCTGAGCACATTGGACATGTCTATACGGCTGGCACCAGACTTTTGCAATCCTGCAGAAGCCAGCTGGATGTGAGGCAGGCCTTCACTGGAAGCTGTGTGACCATCCTGGAGTGGTGCAGCACAAGACATGTATTTGCAAGGGGACGTCCATGCTAATGCAGCTTTGTGTGCAGCCAGACCAGAGTATAAGCAGAGTCTGATTGCACCTGCCGGCACAGATACCACTGCTGTGTCCAACAGATTGTCTAGAACTGCCAGTTCTGGTCACCTAAAATAAACTATCAAATTACAGCAAAAGAAGTAGTTGTACTGTTGCAGAATACAAGGAGAGTGGAAAAAGAACACGGCTGGAAAAGGAAAAGAATTTTTTTTTCTTACACCAAACTATTTCCATCAAAATGCCAGAGTACACAAAACTAGGATTTGGCAGGAGCCTCTTCCACGCAGCAGTTCTCCATTGGATGCTATGGGGAAAGTGGCTTTGGAGCTGGATGAGTGAGGAGGCTGGAAATCCTATTTTGTGTGCTTATGATTTTGAACAGAACTTCTTCCTTCTGAACTGCAAAATACGGTGGTTGGTGTATGGCAAATGGTCAGGTTTGTAACAAATATGCATAACCAGTTGTGGAGTATTCTGTGAAGCAGTGGATCGAGAGAGAGCAGCTTCGGTGTCTGTTACAGTGCATTCCTAGAACTTCACTCGGTGATTGAGCGATTTTAAAGAAAGCGAAAGATAAATCCTTCCACACCCATTGGAAAAGCAGATATTTTCCTTTTAGCAGAGAACATCTGTTGTAGTTAAACTTATATATGAAACACTTTTTTTCTGAGGAATCAGAGCAACTGCTGTTTTTACAAACAGTAAAGACTGAAGAGATGACAAGAGTACTTATGTATTAAAGGTCCCCTTCTATATAGAATATAAACACTTATATTGTGTCAAGAGAGATTTTACCTTAACTTCATATGTCAAGGTAGCATATGAAATTACCATATCCATAATCTCTGATGCACATAAATTTACAGAAAAGAAGAAATTGAAAAAGCCATAACAACAAAAAAGACTACAGAGCCCCATTCCCATGAAGTACTCCAGAGCTGTTATCTTTCCTCATTTTAAACAGATGTAGTTTGTATTAGTATTCTGGAAATGTAGGTGTATCAAAAGACCTGCTTTAGAAAGTAGACAATGTGAAAAGCTAAATATTTGTGTAAGTGACATTAGGTAGTATTAGTCTTTGTCTCTTATAAAGGCTAGTCCAGATAATAGTGTAAGAGCCACCTTCTTTAGCTCAAAAGCTGACTCATGCTTTTAATTACTGATTCAGCTGAGCAGGTTCTGCTTACAGCACCCAAACAGCCCCATAGAATTGCACAGACTGCTCATATGATTCACAAAACAATTATCTTTTTGGTAAGTGTGATGGTGTTTTTTTCCCTCCATAAAGATCAGGAGCTACAGAAGACAGTTTAACTTATCTTTAAAAAATGTTTGGTGATGTACTCATAGAAGCATTATTTTGGGGCTGATTTATGGCAGGAGGAACCTCCAAACATGGGTTAGGAGAAGTAGTGGCATCTACCAGAGATATTTTAAAAGACAAATTTTGGGACTTAAGAGTGAATTTGATAAGATTTACTTTAAAAAAATAAATCCAAACTATTTCCCCATCACTAATTTAGCCATTCCAACTTATGGTCAACTAGTAAATTTCTCTTTCCAAACTGGCCTTTGCTAGTTAAACACAAGGTGTTTACTTTGGCTACAGAACCTTTAGGCAGACGTGGTATGAGAAGCAGACAGTGCCAAGTTAATTGAAAGGTCTGTTAAAACATTTGAAAGTGGCCAAGGAGGAGCAATGCTACTTATTTATTTGAACTCTAAGTATTAAAACATGGAAGTGCATTCTGTGGTAGTAGAGAAAGCATACTTTTTCCTACTTGAGAATGAGATATAACATTGGCAGATGTTGATTATTTGTAGACTTAAAAGAAATCATTATCTTATACTATCTAGAGATCTAGTTGTTTATTTAGCAGTTTGAAAAAATGTAAAATTCATATTAATGCTAAGGAGGGAAAAAATGTTGACATTATTAACAGTCATTTGAGTTTAGCCTGGTTTTTCTGCAGCTGGAATGCAGTTGTTTTTCTTCTGTTTGCCTGAGGATTGAGCCCACAAATAATTGCAGTTCAACAGATCACAAATAGCTTTTAATTTGTAATCTTCATGAATAAGTTGGTATTTTTATCATTTTATTTTCAGTTTCAACCTAAATGTTAAACAAGGATGTGATGAAATAGAGAAAAGTATGATTTTCACAAGGCACCTTATAAAAAGAAACAAGGCATTGTGTCAAAAACCAAGTAACACAGTTGCACTATTTATCCTTTTGTCCATCTTTCTTACTGTTATGTACCTTTCATTTCTTGTTAATCTTTTTTCCTTCTGGTTTTCCTAATTTTGTTCAGATTATAATTTTTATTATCAGCAATTTAGTTCACTATAGCCTTTTTTAAAATCTACATTTGTTCTTCTCATTTTCCATATGTGAGGATATTTCTATTGGTGTCACATAATTACATATGTAATTACTGCATTGTCTGTTCGTGCCTGCTTAATTCAAAAATGGAAACACGGCTTATCTCTTGTAATCCATTTGACTATGTAGCATGGAAATGGCATCTTTTTGGAATTGTGTGTGGAGCACTTTTACAAATATGATAAGTTTGCCCCTAGTTTCCATTGGTTTTAATTGTCAAGGTTTATGTGTAATGGACAAGAGATATTTTGATGAAAGCAGAAAATTAACTCTTTTGAAGAATCAGAAGAGCAATGTGGTTTTGAGAGACAGAAACTGATATGAAATTTTGGTTTAACTTGGTTCAATCTAACACTACAATTTCTCTGCATGACCTTTTGAACACCTTATGTCCATGTCCTTATTTCAATTGGACAAAGGCGTGTAGTGAACCAAGATTGCTGTGGCTGAAAAGAGGTTTTGCTTATGGCAGCGCACCCCAGCCATCATACCAAGACAGCTTCAGCACTGTCCAGTAGCATTTGTATATTCATATGCAACATAAAAAATATTCCTTATATTCCTTTGCATTATTCTTTCTCATTATAGTAAGAGAAATGAACAGGGAAGATGTGTTCATACGTAGGTCAGCTCAGGGGACAAACATGACAGGGTTTATCTTCCTGCCTCCAGACTAGTAATCTCTCTTAAAGTAAAAAGTGTTTGTAAAGAGTAAAAATAATACATACCTGAGTGCTAAAAGTATTCTAATATTTCTATTTAAAACCAAAGGTGTCTCTGAGCAATTCCCACAGATGCATTATGGTTACCTTTAATAACTCAGCCTACAATTTCATATGTTTTACTACAACAGTTTAAGTGTTCAGTCTAGCACAGAAAAGGTCATCTACATGGGACAAGAGAGACTGCATACAGAAAATTTGCCCCTTGCTTCTTACCCTTTTTTTCCCAGTGACTATTCTTGTGAGTAGTACTAGCCTTGCTCCTAGGAAAAGGGGGCTCACAGTTTAAATTGTAGTAATGCCATTTGTTTCACAAAAAAAAAAAAAAGAACAGAAGCCAAAGGAGATAATATCTTCAGCATATGCAGCTATTTCAAGTTACTTTTCATATTTTAAAAGTGTTCCATCCCTTTTTCTTTGTAATGTAATCCTGCTTCCTAATTTAATAACTTTCAAGATAAAGTTTGGCCTAAGAAATGACTGGAATAAACCTAAGAAATCTGTAACACTGAAAGACATTTTTGAAAGAGTTAACCTTAACATCTAAAACGCCAAGAGGAGAACTTCCTTCCAATTTTGACATCTGTCTCTTATTTTTAAGCAATGGCGTTAAATAATTTCCCAGATGTTACACAGCATTTTTGTCAAATCCATGTTTTTATACCTCCTAAATTGTATCCCCTATATTTCTGCAAGATATGTACTTCTTTCTTACTCAGTAACCCTAATTTTTTTCCCCCCTCACAAACCGTTACAGCCATTGGAATGGTTTATGTGTGTTTCCAAGGGTAGGTACTTGGAGGTTAAGTTTTTATATGTAATATATGCTACTGTAGTCTGTTAATTCAAAGTAATTTGGAGGCAGAAGGATAAGCCACATGTGGATAAAGCCCAAATCACAACGCTGATTGTCATCCCCCTATTTCTGGGCTTTAAGTCTACGACATACCATGTAATGAATTATCTTGCATCAAAATAGCAATGTGTGTGTATGTGCTTAGTAGTCTATGGTAAATGTGGAATTATGAGAATAATTAATTATCTTTATGGGCTAAGCCAGAGTTTCACAGCTGAGCTCATCTACTTGGCTGCTTGCCACCCAAAGGTCAGCTTCTCTGCCCTAGCTCTGTCCTTTAGTCCCCCTCCTGTGCTCTCCTCACTTCCTTCTGCCATGTGTGGCAGTTGTCAGGTTCTTCTTGGATCTGCTTTAGCTGAGATAGATAAAACTAATCAAACCTTTTTACTGGTTTAATTTTCTTCCATTCTAGAAAATCGAAAGATCATTATAGGGATGTTCCATCAGCATTAGATTGTAAGAGTGACCAGAGGAGGAACAGGTCCATAAATCACTTAGAATGTTCCACAGTCCATGTTTTTAATACAGTTATTTGACTCTAGCCATGAACACAATTTTTTTTTGTTATAAACCTGCACCTTGTGTATGAAACAGAGACATTTGTTCCCTTATGTGGTTAAAAGTAAACTGAAGTCCTGAAAGCAAGCTATATTGCAATTTATCTTCTATGACTTTAAAAGGTTGATTATATCAGAGCACTCTAGATATTTGAAAACTTTGGATTACTTACTAGTTTTAGACATCTTGAGTTAAAAGGTTATGTTCTGCAGGAAATCAAACTGGTCTGGTTCAGATGTGTAATGGCCAATTGATTTCAAACTGTTTCATAGTGGAAAACAAGACTGGAGAGGTGTGTGTTGCAGGAAGGAGTCAAGCATTTTTCCTGTCTTAGATTTTGAACATTGGGATACTTTTTCTACCAGAAGAGCAAACCTGCTTAATTAACTTCAGTATTGTGTCTTTTCCTTTGCAGCTTTTTGAAAGGAATCTGATGCTTGGGTAACTGATGTGTTTATACGCTAATAAGGACGTAATAGTCTTATTTCAGTTACATAGATTATATTTAGACAACCTTGACGCAGTGGCTTGTTGTTTTCTTCTGTTCCATAAAATGGGGTCTGTCTCTTATTTACTGCCCATTTTGAGAACAGAATAAGCTATCAATCTCTATTCATCCACACCCCAAATTAAGAGCACCTGCCAGTTGCTGTGTATTATATTTGCAAATACACTGCCATCTGCAGAGTGGCCTAACAGAGGATTATGATGTCCTTAATGCCACCCATCAGGGTGCCCATCCTAAAAATAACCAGACAGTGCTACTCAAGGTAATGCCTCAAGCACATTGACTGCAAGCACTGCCTACTGCACTTCCTAATAAACACCAAGCTATCATCTAAAATACAAATGAATCACTTTAGGCTCATTTTGATTCTGACTGCTCAAGGGTTGATCATGGCTTGCAGTTTTGCTCTCCCTGGCCTATTCTGTTGTTAAAAGAATCCACTGTGTACAGTCTTTTTCCTTTCACCTTTTTTGCCACATAATGGGGGATGACAACCTCTATTATTCAAAGAATCCATGTATCCTTTGATGCTGGGGTAGGAAACTGTGAGCAGTGTTACTTGTGAAATATTACCTCCCCATAATTACTTCCTAATTATAGCCTGAGTCTTAAAAGATTATGTCCTAATGGATCACTTAGTACAGGTTTAAAGCTTGTCTTTGCAAAAGGCAGATATTCTTCATTTAAGGTCTAGATATCTTCTGTTTCCCCCAGCATTGTCATTGCTCTTTGTTTCTTTCTTGGTGTAAATTGCTGAGGAGAGTTCTAAAGTTGATAAAATGACTATTGCTGGGCCATTGTATGTCTTTGGTATCCATGCCCAACCAGTGCAGAGACTGGAGTCATCAGTGACAGTGCTTCTCCCCTCTGGTGGGAGAGTGGAGAAATGTACCACAGCTGATGTGGTCCAGCCATGCCATTTGGACTGCAAGGGAGCAGATAATACTGAAAGATGTAAATATGAGGTACTGCTGCAGAATTTACTGGTTGAATTATTTTTGCTTTCTGGAACCATTTTCCAGGCTATGGTCAGTTTTTCAATACTGTCACTTCTCCAGAAAATTACTTGGTAATAAATAAGAAACTGTCCTGTAAGGAATTACATGTGGGACATTAATAAGTAATTTACATCTGAAAGATAAGTTCATTGGAAAATGGAATTAACAAAGAAAAGGATAGAGATCTGCAATTTCCCACATGCTAGCAGAAAGTCACTGAGTTTGAAAAGAAGCTGTAAAAAAAATACAGGGATACCAGATAGCAAGTACTTTAATGAAAAATGTTGTCATGTAAAAAAGATGTCCAAAGCCAAACAATATTTGATAGAGTGATGTTAATTTGGTGATTCCTAAACACAGCTCCCTATTAGGTTAATTTTACTATGTCAGTCCATTCCATAAATATATTAGAAGACTTTATTCATTATATCCTCATATAATAGCTTGAAGTAAATTGGGAGCATAGCTTGAAGTTGTAGTGCACTGTAAATGAGTCAGGTCTTGGCAGAATAGAAATACAAATTAAAATCTGAAGTTCTGACTCATGTATGCCCTCATACACTTTGGAGGTCCTTTAAGCTACCAATGAAAGATATGCTGAATCTTTAAAAATTGTATTTACTAACTGACTATTATGGGAAAATAAAGCTCAATCAGCAACATCTGTCTTTAGGAGAAATGATATAGTCTAGTACATTCCTCTCTCACTCTATCTTATATTATTAAGGATATTCTCCTGTGATTTTTGTCACAAAGTAATTTAGGGCACAGCTATCAAAATGCATAATTTTGTCTTCCAAGCTGCTTTTAAGTGGCAGAATTACCAATTTTCATGGTAAGCCATGCTGATTTCTTTTACCAACCACGAAGATTTGAACCTTGGATGTTAGGGATTCCTGGTACATCCATTTTAAAATGAAGGAAGACTTTTCTTTGTAACAACTGCTTAGGTCTTCTGCACAAATAAAATTTTTTTTGTCAGATTTGAAAATACATTTGCCTGCTTTATATGCAAAAATGTGTTAAAAAGTAAGTGCTTTTAAATTCTTAATGCTATGGGAAGACAATACCAATTTAAGCATAAAGAAAGGACATTTTCTTTGGTGTACTGTCCAGCTTTCTTTGATTTTAGTACTGCTCCTGTTGGTATGGTCTGTGAGGATAAGCATGGGAGTAGGGCTCATGGTCAGTGTGTAGATCTTTGCAGGTGATGGCTACCTGCAGCAAACCTCTTGGGTCCTCCACCTCATAACTGAGGAGTTTCTAAGAACGTGCTGGGATGCAGGATGACCTGATAGAACAGACCTCCTCAAAGAGATTGTGAGCAATTACAGAATTAATATTATCAATGTGACTACAAATGTCTGGAAAAAAGACTATTCACTGCTTTTCTGAAGCACAAATACTAATATTCAGTCTTGAGCCCTGAATCAGCCCAACTAAGGTTAGGGACATGCCTAACTTTAGAAGTGTTGATCACTTTCTAAAAGTGTCTTCAGTGGTTTTGTTTTGTTATACAGAAGTGAAAACACAAAAAGTAGTGAGCATATTGAGCAATATTGAGTAATTCCAGTGTCATGGGCTACAAGACCAGTCTGGTGAAAGGTGAGATTTGATGTGTGCAGGTTTCAGGTGCAGTGTGGAGTTGGAAGGAGTGGATCAGGAAAAGAATAATTTTGGGTGGGAACTTGAATGCCACAAACTTCCATGGGAGAGTGATGGTTACACCTCAGGGGAGATGTAGAGTTAACATTAGGACATTTTTTACCAAGTTAGTCAAGTACTGGAATGAGCTTCCTAGAAAGATGGTCAGTGTCCCAAACCTGTCAGTTTTCAAGAGGCATATGGAAAATGCCCTTAATAACATGCTTAACTTTAGTTCAGATCTGAAGTGATAAAGCAGTGGACTAGATGATCAGCTGAACTAGCCTAGTCTAGTGTAGTAAGTTCTGCTCTATTCCAAAAGGATTGGAAAGTAACTGGATGTAGAGTAGGAAGAGCAAGAGGGTTTGGGAGAGCATTAGGAGAGTGGAACTTTCGGAGGTAAAGCATTGACACTCTGGGATTGAGAAGATTAGATCTGTGAGGAACTAGAACAAAAGATTTAAAGCCATAGGCTTTAGGGGAGGAAGACTGGAGAGATGGGAGGCTCTGCACCAAAATAGACCAAGTCAATATCAGCTTCTGGTACCAGAGGCCGTTTTTCTCTCCCAGACATATGCATGGATTTGAAGTATCTTTGTCCTGACTTTTTGCCTTCATAAACCCCTATATTTCAACTTTCAGGGACTTTTTGCTTGAAACAAACACCAAACAGCTTTAAGATCCTGATTTTCCTTAAACTGCTAAGTTAACAAACCAACCCAACATTGGTATTGTCCTTCCTCACTCCTCCTATATAGAAAGTCTATGAAGCACAATTGAGAGCTGTAGCTGTGACAGCTTTTATGCTTTTATAGATGAGTTTTTGGGGCAGGTTGATTTATGTGTGTCCTTGTGTGTACGTTCCTGCATGCAAATCAGATACATCTGAGAACCTCTGATAACAAAAACTGTAGTAGAACTGGGTCAAATGTGTTTAAGTAAATACACTACAGATACAACACAGTAAAAAGTAAAATCATCTGCAAGGAGATTAGGTGTGAAGTACACTTGTTAATACTGAGCAAGGTAATTCTTCTGAGTTATCACCATGCATTATTTAATTTCAGGTATGAAGAAGGTGTTTGGCAAAGATAAGCCATACCTGCAGTTTAAAATATGAGCTGTAAGATAAGGCACAAAAGAAGTTGTATTGGTGGTTTCCTGTGCCAAATCTGGGCCCTTCTCTATTAATGTATAACACAGTAACCCTCTGATAAGAGGATTTTTTACTTTATTGAGGTGAGTGCTTTGAAAATATTTCAGCTTAGTCTAGCTGTGTCCATAGATTGCAGCAATAATAGTTGGCATGGTAAGGGTCATCTGGAATAGTCATTGAAAGTTAGTTTTCGTCACTTCAAAAGACAGTTTTCAAATCTTAAACTTTTAAGTAAAATAAGGCAGACACCAGAACTGGCTGCTGAGAGCCTAAGTTCAAAGTAGGATTATGGAGTAAAATTTATTCGTTAAAAATCACTGTGCGGACTGAAAAATACCTGAAGCATTCTCTCCCCCTAAAAATAGACAAATCATTTTAAAGGAAGTCTTGAGAGGTAGAAAAAAAAACCCCAACTTTTATGCAAGGTATCTGTTCAAATCTTGTTTAAAGGAAAAAAAATTAAATACAGTTTTTATTGTAGCCTCAGTTTTAAAGCTGGGTAAGCTGCTTCCCCTCAAAAAAGATCCTCGTTTTTATAACCCTGTTCTTACACTTTTTCATGCAGACACTTTTCCAATGTATTTAAACAAGAGCAGACATCAAAGCAGATGAAAGAAAATTACGTATTTGTTTTCAATCCAATTTTTCACTGCTTTTGTGCAACTTGCACTTTTTTGTAAAGCTCAAGTGGTTTTGCCTGCTGCTACTCTAAGTGTTACAAGGCTACTTTGGAATATATTAAACAGAAGTCTTTTGAACACACAGGAAATGTTCATTGTTAGTAATTTGTTAAATGATCAGGCTAGTAAAAATCTAGCATATGATTAATCTGGGAGCCAAGTAGTATTTCTTTAAATTGGTTTAACAAGTAGGACAAAACCCTTATTCAAAATGCATCGCCTTGGAAATGTGAGTGAACTACAGCAGAAATAGTTTTCTGATTGTGTACATTGCATGAAGGAATATTTTAAGCATTTCAAGGCTCAGCTAAATCATTCTGCAGTTCAACTACTGAATTTAACATGTGGAATAATTAGTGCTATTTTAACCTTTTGTATCATTTTCCAACACTTCAATGGAATGTCTTTTTCCAACTTGCAATAGTGTTTATTTCTCAATTATTCAGTGTTTGCTAGTATAATTATAAAATATAAGCAAAAATCAGCATATTTTATGAAGCATCTATAATCAACATTTTTCTTTTTACAGAAAACAGTATAATTGAGGGAGAGTTGTAATTGCTATCTGTTTTAATCTTTGATCTAATTTCTTTTTGGTGTCCAGCTACAGGAATTGGTGTTTGTCCTACCTTTTAGTTGAATGAAAGCTGTCCCTCAATAGAGGGAGTGTCTGCTTGCCAGCTGTCACCGAAAATCCCTGCTTTCTTAACTCAGATGTGTTCCTCTTGCATCAGGCGTGATTCACAGGAGTGCTCAGCTGGCAATTCAAAAGAGTTAGAAGGAAGCAGCCCTCTCATTCAAAAACCCTTTTTTGGTGACTTTTGGACTTTCTAACTTATTGAAAAGCTGAGCTGAATCATATACTGCCTACTGACTGATGGGTCTGCCTTCTGATTCAGTTCCAGGAGAGAATAATTTTTTGTTTCCCAGCAGAAAATGACTCCATATGAGAGGTGGAAGGGGATTAGGGATTCTCACTTGTTTAACCTCCATGTTCTCATTTATCCGTGTTAAAGAGGAGTGTGAAATTCATTTGACATGTCTCTCTAATGGGATTGGCTTCTTTTGAGAGTAGAGAACAAATTCCTTTATGTTCTGTAACCAATAAAAATGCCTTCTTATGAGAAAAAGTTACAGCATTTTCCTGAGTTTTTCAGTCTATTCATATTCTTGTAGCAAAACTCAGATTTCAGAAAGGGGAAACAAGCTTTCTGGAAGATCTTACACAATTGCCTTTATGTCTGTCATCCATTTCTCTGCTTCTGTTAATGTAAAGGTCAGATAGCAATACCTGTGATTTCTTTTTTTTTTCCATATTAAGGAATGAGGGTAAGTCTAAAGTATTAGTGTTTCCTGGAATCCAAGAGAGTAGTCTCAAATCAAGATATTTTCCTCCTTTTCCTCACCACTTCTGAATCTATTAATTCCGGTATTGAATTTGGATGATTTGGAAATTTCATCTTCTGAACACTGGTTTCATGGCTATGATATCCTGTACCTGACTTTCAAAGATTACTATGCTGTGCTTTTTTGAGTTCATGTAAGATCTCTTATGCTGATATTTTACTTAATTTAGCCTAAACAGTTCTTTGTTACCAAAGGATGAAAACCTTGCCTTTGGAGTAAACTCAATCACTACCATAGCCCTTGGGAGAAAAAAACGTGAGAAAAGTATAAATCTTAAAGATGACAGTGCAGGATGCTAATTGTCATCATATCCCTTGGTTGAGGCAGATTCATCTTTTTTACAGTCACTGTTTCATTTTGGTATTTCTGTGATGTGAGACAGGTAACTATGACGTGACGTGTGCCATTATTGTGTTGTTTCAAAATGCAATGTCAGAAGTTATATGTTTCTATTAATGTATATAGACAACTCTAAATGTCATGTTCCCTGCACCTTAGCTTCAGAGATATTTCAAAACATTTTTCAAAACTTAGTGCAGAATACTTCATATTTTAAGTATTAAAATTTTAGTCAGCTCCATGGCCTTGGATTTTACCTGTAATGACATGGGAAATACTTTTTACTGTTGATTCTTTCTGGCAAGTAGCCAAAATCATGAGACTAGTTTGTCTGTGCATTTTGATCCTCCTGCTACATGGAATCTGTTCTTTGAGAGCCACTAATCTGCCTGATTTAGTTCAGTTTAATATGAGTCTGCCCACTCGAAGGTTGAGCCAGTTTCTGAGATAACATTAATTTCATTCAAATTGAGAGTCAGTTATGACTCTAAACCTAAAACTCTCATTTGACTGAAAATTCTAGTTTAGTGCCATAGAGGAGACTGAGTGGGAATGCCAATGTTAGAGCATTGCTGCTCTGGAGGCAGTGATCCCATTCACTTCTGTGGAATTTTTGACACTGAGTTCAGGAGAGACAAGCTTTTTCCTGAACTGCAGAACTTCTCTGCTTCATTTAGAGGCACAAGGTTGTCACAAGGCACATCTCTTTCCAAATGAAGGTGATCCTTCATTTTCTGCTGTACCTTTTATCATCGTTCAGGGACTGAGGGCTCGACATGCAGAAGGGCAGAACAAAAGGTCATAGTACCCATGAATGGGATTTCTCTTAATTAACAAGTTTGGAAAAAAGAAAAAATGTCAATCAAAGGGGCACCCAGAATTAGTGGATATATGTGCCACAACATCTCTCTGCCTCAGTGAACTGGGGATTTTTGTAGGATGGGAGTAATAAAATGCCAGTATCTCATAGGAATCCAATGAATGTCCATAAATGTTTGTAAAACTTATGGGTGGTAGTGCTGACAGTCATAGAAAGCCAATATTAACAGATTTGCGTGCAAAGTATATGTGAGCATGTAAAAAAACATGGAAATAAGGTAGTGAACCTGACATATTAAGAGGAAGGAATGTGAGATCATTTTTTTGGAACTTCAGCCTCAGGAGTTTGCGTTATTTAAAGGATACATGCCTTTATTTTTGTGATAAGTCTTATAATGAAAGTGACATTTCCTGTCCTGTATTTATTTGGCATGTGTCTGAACTTCCTTAATGCATCCCTTCAAATTCAGTTTAGGACTGCAGTATCTACAGTCCAGAATGGTAAGTGTTGCAGGAGTATTGGTAAAGACAGAAATTAGCAGAAGATGAACTCCTGATTTTCATAAAATAGTTTCTGTGTATATGGTTCTGAGTTCAGTCTATGTCTGCTGTGAATTGTTTTGAGTTGAATGCACTTTTACTTCACCCATCACTGCTGGGTAGTTAATATGGGTTGGATAAGGACAGGATAAACCATCATTCCTATGCAGTAAATCATTGCTTCTTCTCCTCTCCCTTCGTGTTTTCCTAGTCCCACTGTCTTAGAAATTTCTTAGAAAATTCTTAGAAATTTCTTAGAAATTTTCACCCTACTTCAATGCAAGATTTGTAATCTTGGGAGACTTTCCTCTCCTGTAAATCAAGGGAGCTGAGAACTGAGGAGCTCGTTGCTTTCAGCTGTGACTGCTTCTCCACTAGGGGACAAACTTGCAGATGAAATCCCCTTCATGCTAAGAAGAGTTTCTAGGCATGAATAGTGAATTATGTAATCCTACTGGCACAGCAGCTCTATGTGGGAATAGAAAATACATAGGAAGGATGGAATCTTTGAAGAATTTTATTACCTAAATCCATAATGCAAATTTAAGCATGTATTTTAGATTGTTACTGAAGTGTAAAACCAGAGCACTTTAGCACCAGGAGACATCTTGTGCTGTTACATAAATTTCAAGGATTTGTATTATAAAAAGGATTTTTATTAATATTACTTTTAGGTGCTGGTGGTTGTTGTTGCTGTTCCTGTTATTATGTGTAAGACAACTTATTCTTTGCATTCATGGCAGTAGCCAAACTATTTTCCTGACACTAGCTACAAATAAAATAATTCCAAAAGATTAAGAAACTGATTATGGTGCAGTCATCTGGTGTGGAAAATACTGCCTCACTGGTAGATGTTTAGGAATCACTCAGTTAAAGCGTGGAAATGCCAACCCACCCTAGCTTGTAGGTATAGTGCTTTATCCGTAGATTTATTCTATTCATGCATTTTGCATAGCAAAGGATATTCTTGAAGAACAAATATTTTTGATCCTGTTTACAAATCTTGTTCTGAATATAAACAAGACCTGGGTTCTTGTCTTAAATTACTTGTCATTGTAATACTAGGAGGGGCTTCAAAAATCAAAACATTGATGCAAGCAGACTTCATTGCAGTAAATCCTGCACACAGTAAAATGTATTTTAACAATCACAGCTGCATTACTTTTTAATAGGCTTTTATTTATCGTAAATCAAACCATGTTTTCTTTAGTACTAGCACGTTTCTTTTCTCAGTCCATACTCTAGTTGACATTTAACCACACATTTTCTTTTTTGCTTTAATTTCTATATATCATTAGACCTTTTGATCAACACGAAATCAGTACCATAAAACAAAACACACAGGCCCCATGTGAAATCTGTGCTTCTTTATTCCATATACCTAGTTACTGACCTGATTATAATGAATTTAATGGCTTTTAGTTTTGTTTCCATTAGAGATTTAAAGAGGTTGGATTCTGCTACTCATTGTAGAATTCTGTGTATTGTCTCAGTCATGTTGGTCTGCTTTGGACAATGAACTTTGTATTCAAAGTGAGATTCTTACTTGATTTGTGGATGTATTGATACATCATTTTCTATATCTTCAATCTTGATTCCTGTCTAAAAATTCACTCTTTTAGACAAGAATCAAAATACTAGTTTCAACATTTAAATTATATATCAGTATGAGGCAGGCTGACCCTGTCTGTATGCCAGGTGCCCACCAAAGCTGCTCTATCACTCCCCTCCTCATCAGGACAGGAAAGAGAAAATATAACAGAGTATAGAAGATATATAAGAGAGTTTCCATTTTTCAGTGGTTGTACTGATTTACCAAAATATGGGCATTGATCTAATATCGACACCCAACTAAGACGGACAAAGACTCTCTAACAGTTTAGAGTTAGAAAGTGTATGTTTATTCCAGCGCCGGGCAGCTCCGCGGGATAGCTCCCTAATACGCAGTGCAAAGTTACAAGCCAATACAAAGTCTATTTGAGGCCTTAGGTTTTAACTTTTATATTTTTTATATTTTTAAATATTTTATTCATATTTTTTATATTTTATTTATTATATATTTTATATATTTTTTATATGTTTCAAATTCTGTACTGCTTGGTGTCTGAAGTTTCTTGTAGCCTGTTGATTTCTGCTCTCTCATGCTGGGTAGACATAACAAAGCCTCTCCGGCCCTGCTTTCCAACGACACCAAGACTCTCCTAAGACCAAAGAGCCGCTAAGGGGGGGCAAGCTGAGGGGAAAACTGAAGCTTTAATTGGAGAATTAACCCTGCTATGCAAATGAACCAAACCTATAAAAGGGTGAAGAACTTGTGACCTGGGGTCCATCTTGGGGTCCATATTGAGAATGGCTTCAGGCTCCCCAGGGTGTGCCTTTGAAGGCCTTTCAAATAAATACTTACTTTTAATCCTTTACTCCTGTCTAGTCTCTGTGTTTGGGAGGCCTCTTACGGCATCATATTTATCTACAAAAGTTCTGAATATTCAAAATACAAATGCACATTTTTAACATCGACACCTCCCATTCTCCGCTTCGGATGGTAATTAGCTTAAAAGTCATTAAGCATGCGTGGTATGTTCTCTGAATTGGGTCAGTGGTCTCCTTATTTGGGGAGGGGTCCTGGAAGTAAAACTACTCTCCCTTGTTCTGACCTTTCTACCTTTTTGGGTTTTGACAATACAGGTTACTCTTGGTGAACTTCCAGTCCTTCTCTTCATGACTTCTGAATAAGTTCTCAGATGGGAAGTGCAGTTTAGTGATTTTGTTTTGTCAGAGCTGCATTCATGGAATTTTATGAATAGATTTCTTTTCTGTGTACAATGTATTGCCATAAGAATTCTTCTGCAACCAAAGCAAGTGAAAAGCCTTTCTGTAGTTTATCAATCCACTTGAAGTATTTAATTGGTTTCTCAATTGTTGATTATTGTAGTTTTGATGCTGATGAACCCTTTGCTTACGGGTTCTCCCTCATATCTCATCTACATTTAATATAAACTATTCATGAGTTTTCCATAATATCTGTCATTTGAAAGTCTAAGGGATTCCCAGGGAAACTGGAATGAAGCAAAACAAGACATTCAAAGTCACAACTTGCTGATCTTGGAGGTCTTTCCCAATCTTTATGATTCTGTGATTCTATGTCTTCTGCAGATACCAGAATTCTATATCCTTTCCTGTCTTGGTTATGTTGCTCTTGCTTAAGAACTTATTTTGTTTCAAGTTTGCTTCTTTAGTTATATTTTGCATCATGCCTATTTGCACCATCATATGATAGTTTAGCCAGAGTACCTCTAGAATGTTTTTCACAAATGAATGTCCTTGAGGTACACAGTTTTGTCTTTCACCCTTGCCATCATCTGTATTTATTTTAGCTATAGTAATTATTTCAAGTAGATGGTATTTCATTCAAATGCTTAAATATTTTTCAGTAGACTAATAGAGATTTGGTTTTTCTTAGAAATTACCCACGTGTCTTCTAGATCTCCTTCTATAAATAGAGAAAAATCCGTGTGTCTAAAACTATCAAATAATTACATCTTTATCCTGTGTTTTATTCAGTAAGTCATTTCAGACTATCTTTTATAGATAGTCTAAGAAAACAATATTTACAACTTCTTACTGTTTGCAGCAAAACTCAGTTCTTTATCTGTTTTGCAGTAACATTATCCCAAAGTTAACATTTATTCCTAACATCTCAAAAAGCCATGAGACCAAAACAATATTGATTTAATAAACTTCTGAATCATGATACAAATATTCTTGGGTTTGGATCTTCTTTGTTTCAGTGGAGAAAGAGTCTTTATTTTTGCACAGAAGTTGAAATGACATGTTAATAAAGATTATTTAATGTTCTGTTCTGTGGGGAAGAGAACTGGGTGTTTCTTCAACAGTGGAAAAACTTGTGGTCTCTCTAAAGCTCTGGTTGCAATTTTGTTCTCTAACTTCACTTTCCTGTACTTAACTGACACTTCTTTCATCCATATGCTTGAAGACTGCAACTTCATTATTCCATCAGATATGGTCTTCCCTTATGTATGTCCTTATTTCCTTTGTATACAACCATATCCCCTTCAAACAAGCACCAAGCTATAAATGCATAATAAATTATAGCTTGAAAAAATATTGTAGGTCCGTAGATAATCCTAGAATTTAGAATGGTTTAACTTGATCCCAGGCTTTAGCTTGGCCTATGCAGGTTCTTAATTCTTTACGCCATTAAAAAGATGCAATTAATTCCAAAAAAATAAACAGAGCTGGGGGTGGGGGACAGTCTTGTGCTTAGGAATGAAAGACTATAGAACCAATACCTGAAATGAGCAAAATAAAAGAAATCTTGGTTTGGTGCAAGCATTGCTTTTCATCCTTTCCAGTTGCATAATGATAAAAGCTACAAACAGCAAAGTTGCAAAGAGGGAATGATACAGCAAAATGTTTCTGACCTTCTGCTTTGCTTAATGAGAGCACTTAGATAAGGAAATATTGGGCTGGAACTTGTAAGTTTGATAAGCTTTTAACAGAGGTTCAGACAAATTTACAAAAGCTGGAAGAGCAAGACTGTAATCTCAGGAGAAGAATCTGTGCATCTCTTGATCAGGCTGCTGACCATTTTACAACCATGGCAGTAAATACTTCTAGCCCAAGGGTCCCAGTGCCTCTTACCAGCCAGACTCCCATAAAGCCCTTGACAAGTTTGGAAAATAAATGCATTAACATTCACAAGAAACCTAGACATTTCAGTGAGACTCTCCATAGAAATACAGATAGATAAGCAGGAGGAAAGAAAAGCACATGAAGCTTGAAACCGATTTTGTCAATGGTAAAGAGGTTTAAAGCTGAGGCTTAAACCATTTGAGTAAGCTACCACATGATATTGAAGCATCGTGAAACTAATTAGAAGATACAGGCAGGTAGACAGACAGGAATGAGATAGTAATGGCATGTATAGTTCCATTATTCCTGTATTTTCCTATATATTTTTATTTAAAATATGCAAACTATATTTTTTTCCTGAATGAGTATGAAATATGAAGACATTGACACTTGCAGTGATTTTCTGCTCTCCTAGAAAATGTACAGCTTTTCTTCAAAAATTAATCGTAAATCCATACTCACTTGGTGTGTTACAACTAAGCTTTGACACACTGAGAGTAGCTCAGTTGCTTGGTGCCAATAACACCAAGGTTGTGCATTTGATCCCTGCATGGGCCATTCACTTACAGGTTGGACTCGATGATCCTTATGTGTCCCTTCTTACTCAGAACATTCTGTAGTTTTGTGATTTGTTCTGACACAGCTTCTCATGGGCTTTATTTTTAAATAATTTGTCTTTGAAAGATACACTTAATAGATAATACACCTAGTTACAAATAACTGACTGTCTAAATAGGTTTTTTTGTCTGTTTTGGGTATGATTGCCCCTAACGTATTATCTTTATGTCTTTACCATGAAAAATGACACCGTAGCTTCACATAAGGGAACACAGCAAGTTTGTTCTAAAATCAGTTATTACCTCTTCAATCAGTATCATGTTCACATGATACATTTTTGTTATTTTTATTTAATATGCAGTGTGGAAAAACAGTCTAGCTGCAGAACATTAAATTGCTGTTTATTCATCTCTGAAAGTACAATTCTTTCACACTGATTTTTCAGGGAACCTCTGCCTGCTATTCTGCCCTGCTTTGCAATCTTTGCTCTTCTTTATCATCATATGCAGATATCACGTTTCTATACAATTCTGGCTTTAGATCACAATTTCACTATTATACTGATCCTTGGCATCTTTTGAGATTGGCAAAGGAATCCTGGATGACACTGTTTGAGGTCTGTTCTCCTATCTTTAAATGTTTAGCCTGACTTTCTAAGAAAACACATATGGAATCTATGTGAACACAAAAGGGTAGCTTGTGTCCATGTCACAGGGTAAACTGAAGACCTTTGGGAAATTGAAAAGGAGTTTTACAATCTCAAATGTAATAAGGTTCCTTAAAAAACTTTGTTATGAAAATCGAGAAAGCTTTATTGCATGAGAGCAAAGGTTCAGGCTGCAGTTAGAGCTGGTAGGCCTAGTCCCTGCAGCATCCACACAGCCCTGACTACGCAGTGTTACTGCATCTCAGCACAGGGCAGGCAAGATCCACAATAAAGAGAGAAATCAAGAGATTTGGGGTTTTTTATGACCAGACTGAAATAGTTTGTAGGAAAATACAGCTAAAATAATTAATTTTAAGATGTACATATCCTGTGAATATTTTAATTGATAATCCTTGGTTTGTTGGACTTTTTTTTCTTTGTTACAACAGCACAGAAAAATCAAAAGATGTCTCGATTTCTACCTGTATTTTTGCTTTTGTGGAAAGCTTATTTGGATAAGCCTTATTTTGGATAATCCACTTAAACTTTTCATTTTTCCATTTCCTTTATAAATTTGAGATAATGTTTATTTGCTTCAAATGACTTTTCAAAGATTCATGAAAGAATAGACAATATAAGAAGTGTAATGTATTATTGTTAACTTTTTCTTAACTGTCTGCTTTTTCTTTGGTGAGGTAGTATAAGGTTGGAAATTAAAGACTAACAATTATCTTTTTTTATATACATTGATTTTATAGTTCCAGTATTTTTGTCAATAAATGCATGTTTCAGCATGTGCTTCCCCAGATCTGTACTACAAGAAGATAAGACTAAGAGAAGAATAGATTCAGTCCTCAGATATTTTATACTACTAAAATTATGACAGGCATATGGCAAAATGACAAAGCGAGATTTCAGTTCCTAAGGGAAGAAATAAAATCTGATTATTCACAGTCATTTACTCTTTACTTACACTGTGATGATTTAAACTGTACATGCTACAAAACCATCAGGTGTCTGTGTAAATAAATGTTTTTTGATGAAACTCTTCAAGCTTTCTTTCAAACTTGCATAAGAACATCAGAAATTAGGTAGCTGTATCTCATAATGAACTCTAAACCTCCTCTATTTTATATGAAATTGCAAGAAGTTACTGAAACAAAATAAAGTTGTAGTGCTTATTTTAATTATGATATATTATTTCACTAATTATTTACTTTGTTTAGGAATGTGTATATACCAGAAAAGCTCAAGAAAAAAAAAGTGAAGAAAGCTCTTTAGTAAAAAGTCCATGTGCTTGATCCGTCCACATGAAAATTTTTTCTCATTTGTATTGTTCAAATGACTCTTTGTTTCTTTCTTAAAAAATAAATAAAGAGATAAATCAATAAATAAAACCAACAACCAAATATTTGATATGAATAAATTAATATGCCTCCATAAAAAGGAATGTTAGCATTGAATTCAGACATTTAGTTCTGGTAATGTCATCAGAATTGACAAATCTGTCATTTCCCTTTGAAAATCTGTATAAATATACTAGGGTACACTGGAAAAATATTTTAAGAGCTTGGAAGATGTCTTTTGGGTTCTGTTAAAGTATAAAATAAAGGTTTCAGGGAATTTCAGCCAATTTCCAAATTATAGTTAGGAATTTAGCTTTTGGGGTCTTCTTTCAAGCCAAAATAAAGCTAGCAAGATTCTTCTGGCACACTTCTTCTTCTCAGGCCCCGCATCATATAATTGTTTCATAAAAACAGTCCAGGTCTCTTAAAACTCTTGAGGTTTCTGGCCTTCAGTAGCTCTTCTGGAAGGCACTCGAACAGCCTCACTGTTCTCATGTTTGAGGAAGTTTCCAGCCTTAATCTGTTTGTGGCAAATTTCTAACCTGCTGTTATTGTGGGTTTTAAGATTAAACTGCCCTTCTTTCTTGTGAGGGGGGGTCTAATGATATGATGTATTTGACTATTCATATAATTCTTGCTCTTGGAGTGTTTTCTTGCAAGACAAGCTGTGTTCTGAAAGACTCTTACCGAATATGGACAGCCAGATACTGACTCATATGAGATCCCACTAGTATATCTAGTATATCCCACTAATATACTTGTATTGACTTTGCTGCTTCCGTTGAATTTATCTTGTGTAGTATGTCTGAAGAAGTTGCTTGTGTTTTATAGAGTCCTGGGTCAGAAAAGAAAAATGCATGTTTTTCTCTTACCTGATTTCTGGCTGATGAGCTACTGAAAAGTAAATTTGCAATAGTCCTTGGGGAGATTTTTTTTGTTTTAAAGTTAGGCACCTAAGGAAGACTTCCAAATATACCTTATGAATGACTATAGAAAGATGGAAGAATTTCCAGAGAATCTCCATTCATCCCATTTAAACGTGGATCTGCAGTAGATAAGATAAAATATAAGTGGATTTGTTCACATCTTGCTATTATTATACAAAGAACTGTGAAGTTATGAAGTTTTTAGGTGGATTGGATGAGTTGAATCCTATCTCGGCTGGGGAACACTGTACTTTGTACTTTCATCCCATGAGTAATATTCTGCTCTATTTTTTCCTTTGCCTGGTGTTCTTCTCCCTGACAGTGCTTCTTTTTTTTTTTTTTTTTTTTAACTTCTTGTATTTATTCCTATTTTAGGGGCAAATTCACAAAAGTAAAATTATAAATAAAATTAATATCAAGACTGCTTCAGGAGAAGCTCTATTGGAGTAATCTCTTTTAGCCCAGAGGTTCCCCTTTTAGCACAGCTCATTGGCACTTCCTCTGCAACAGTCACTTTAGTCAGCACCTTCACAGTCTTTTTCTGACCTTTTTTTTGAGTTTATCAAGTAATCTCCATTGTGACACCTTACCAAATGTTCTGCTGAAGTTCAGATAAAATCTAATCTCTCTGTGCAGTTCTTTTGTCTGGAAAATCAGGTATCCTATCAAAAAATCAGGCTGGTCTGACATGACCTACCTTTACTAAAGCTGTGTTACATTTTATTCTATTGTCCATTTACCTCAAGCCATTAATTATTCTTTCCTTCAAATTTCATCATATGATTCGCATGGAGCCTGACGTGTGAAAGGATAAAAGATTTTGGGTAATTTTTTATTCTTCGGAGTTGGCACAAATCCTATTATGACTTGGACATATTTTGTAGCTCTGCCTAACATCTTCATTAAAAATCTTTCTGTTGGGTCTGGTATTAATTATATGGCCATTTTTCGGAGTTCTGAGATGAAAGGGAGCTTGTGAGTAGGCTCAAGTGCATTAAGCTGTTTAAGCTTTGCTTGTTCCTTGACTATGATTATGGATATATACTTACCTCACACTCTGACTTCACTGAAGACTTCCATTTAATTTGGGAATCACATTGATTTCTACTGTGGTATTTCAGCTACTTTACTAGAGCTACTTTTATTCCCCTGGTAGGTGAAAAAGTTGTTGGCACTTCCTTGAGCATTTTTTTTTTCTTCAGGGAGAAATTAATTTTGGCATTTAAATTCTTCCTTTGTATCCAGTCATTTTAGGCTTTCTGCTTTTTCAAATATTGTTATCTGTCCATTTGAATGTGGAGACATGATATAAAGGGATTTCCCTTACACTGAGATGCAAGTTCCAACAAATACTTGAATATTTCTTATAAAGAAATTCAGGTGTCCTTCATCAGTGTGTTTTTTACTTTTTTCTTCTTTTGTCTGAGTGGACTAATATTTTCAAATAAATCTCAAGGGAGCTCTTGAAAAGTGTTTTAAAGTATGTCCTGTCTGCCAAGTAGTTTATTTTCCTGGTAAAATAAATAGCTATGCACTTTCAATAGTAAAAACAAGCTTATATTACTTGCACACTATTAAGAGAATTTCTGGTTAACCAAAGCTTGTTTCCAGTGGCTATATCATTCCTTAAGTGGAAAGAAAAAGGCCTTGATATTAGTGACCAAACATCTTTTACAAAACACTTTGTCTAAGATATAAAATTACTATTTTAACTCATTAAAACATAATGGACTAAAAGACATTTTGCAAAGGAAATGTAAGGTAATACTGCAGTGGCACCACATTGCTCAGTAACAATCACAGAATTATTGTGCTCTAGGTTCTCCAGATGGATGTGGAAAGGAAGAAAGAGCAAGTGCCTCTAAGAACATGCCCCATGCCCGTGGATGTGGTTCTCCCATTACATGAGGTCTTTGGCTGTCTACATTTAGAAGTGCTTTGAGATGCCAGCATGTTGAGCCACTTGCTTTACAGGAAAGGAGAAATGCAATTGATTAATGCCATTTTGGACTGAAGCTCCTTCATTTGTTTCTCATAACTGAGTGGACCATGATCCAAGCAAGCTAATTCAATAAATAAGGGAGTACAGTACAGTTACAAAGACTATCACAACTGAAAATTTTCTTATGAAATTAAAATACCTCACTGTCAGTGACCCTTGGCTGTATATTTTTACTTCTGTATCAAGTGGGGAGAAAGGTAATTATTTACCTAGTTTGTTCAAATGTTTAGTCAATGAGGTTTTGGAAAGTTGCTAATGAAGTAGAGAAGCCAGTCTTCTCTTTTGCAAATGTTAAAGGAGGCTGTTATGTGCCCCACTGGGAGTATGCTGCACCATTTGCTGTCTGCAAAAGGTTTTGCATGCCAGACATCACCAGTTTCTTAATCCAGGTTATGGAATGAAGCAGAAAGAGCTGTTGTTACCTGCTGTGGTATCCTGATGTTTAGGACTGGGACCAGCTGGTTATTCTGGGTTTTTTTTTAATTCAATTTGACCTATTCTTAGAGAAATTTTCATTTTATCTAAAAGATAATTACTTGCAGAATTTGCAGTAAAAGGCATAGTGCAAAGTTTAATGAGAAGAGTGAATGTAAGTAAAAGGAGTAAGCCCACATAACTTTGCTTAGCATAAATGTTAGTTCAAGGGTTTCTTTTGTCCCCATGCCCTCTGACACTGGCTGTATTCAAGCTAAGACATCTCATTTTCCCCAGATTATGGATGTTTGCAGAAGACAGTCAAGATTTGGGGCATGTCCTTTTTATCTGCAGAGTCAATTTTCATCTTTCATGAAAGAGAGGACGAAGAGGATAAAAAATAATTTATTTTCAGACACTCCTATGCCTCTAGTCCTTCGGTATTCATCAATCCAATTAATTCTAATCATTGCTGTTTGTCCTGCTTCAGAGATGTTCATGTTTAATTAATCCAGCTGAACAAATCACATCACTCCAGCCAGACTGGCTTTCATGCAACTGAACACAGGACATTGACAATTAGGCATTTGTTGTCTAGATTCCTCTTTTGAAGCAAAGGAAAGAAACAGGCATTTGTAGCATGTGACTCACATGGTCTATTTTAGACATCTGTGTACACTCAAGTGGGAAGAGCAACATGCTAGAGACACCCGTTTGTCTCCATCAACTGTAAAAGAAGCCTTGCCATCCTGCACTGATTTAGGGGTTGTCAACCTTAGGTGGGGTGATTCTCATCCTTAAAGACTGTTCTTTTACTAGGCTAGGTTTTTACCAAAACAGTGATTCATGATGAAGTCCTGTCCTCATCTTGCAGAGTCGGGAAATTTCCATGTCCCTGAGAAAAACTTCTCACTCTCCCTCTTTGCTTACCCAGCAATTACAGGGTAGCTGTACATTATGTAGCTGGTATTGTGTATGTAACTCAGGGGAGAGCTCTTGTTTAGGACCAATCCTGGAAGGGACCCCTCAGTGCTGGCATTAACTGCTTTGGGAGGTTCTGGCTCTTTTTCATGGCATTGGGGTCAAGGCAATGAAATCTGCCCTGCAAGACCTGGGGCACAGACAGGAATTCAGAGCACTGCCCTTCTCCATGATCTCCTACAGTTTCAGGACTTTGCCAGCATTCCACTTGCACCTGCAAATGTTCCCACAGCAAAGGGAAAGAAATTGGGGTAATCCATATGGAAACTCAAACAAAGCAAAGCTTTCACAGAAACAATGTTTGCAGTAAGTAGAACATTGTCGATATTCCAAAACTGGTGTAATTGTGGACAACTGTAGGAGGCAGGGAGCATTTAGAAACATCCTTAGTGGCTGAGAATGAACATCTTCAAACACTTATGTTTAAGTTGAACCTGAATGCATGTGCTCACATGCAGTGATGAACTGATGCTGGCTGAAGGCTCCTAGTGCCTCATCCAGGATAACACATATTTATTTTTTAAATAAAGCACTGGTGCTGATAAGATTCCTCCCCAAAAAATATCATCAAGGTTAACTTTGTCCCAGCAGACTTTCTTTGAGGCTCCCATCACTTCAGCTTTATAAAGCATCAGGTATTTGATCTACATTTAGCATAAAACCAGCATGAAGTTATAATGTCAGCATAAAGAGCTTATTACAGTGAGCTTTTGGAAATGTGAAAATAAAAGTGACTATGTCCACACCTGGCCTGCTTCAAAGTTGTATTATATTGGGTGATCTGCCAGAGGACAGATCTGATATAATTGTCTGTGGAGCTTAGATTTTATCCCATCACACTTACGTGAACTTATCTGCCTGTTCCAAGGAGAATAAAGAGATGGTGATAATAAAACACCTAGTGAAGGTATCAGGATGACAGAGGTGCTCGTATTGCAACTGCAGTAGTATTCTCTTCCTCTAAGGAAAACAGTAAAGTGTTCTGGTGCCTGGCAGGAATAACAAAAAGGGGATATTCTCATTGTAAATAAAAATAAAAAGACAAAAAATCATTTTAATAAAACAACAGTGTTAGTGCTTGATTTATTAATTTTTAGTTATATATTTCCTAGTAGAAAAAGAATCAAGAAAAAATAGACATACTGAGCCTTTAGTATCCCTTTGTGATTCAAACAATATTCCGATTTCTTGCTGGTGTCGATTTCATTAATTAAAAAACTAGTAATATTCTCAATATCCTGGCTATTCATCTGTGTTATAAAGCACACTAGTGCTTTGGTTTTGAAAGCTAAAATATAGCAAGCTGTTAATGGAATTTATATTTGTGGTCCCAAGAGATTTAAATGAAGCCTTGAGGGTAACCACAATCCCTGGTGAGAATTCTCTTTCTTATTAAAGCTGACCTGGACAGAACTTGCTTTCATGCCACATTGAAATTGTCCAGAGAAAAGAATCTCTGTGGGAGACAACACACATTCTTTTTGTCTCCCTGCCTCTGGCCAGCCTAGCATAGCACTGCATCTTAGTCATTAGCAAGGGAGAGAAGGAAACCAGTACTTCCCAGTTCTGGAAAAGAAAACCACTAAAGAAAAAATATACTTACTAGATTCCACAAACTAATAATGAAAGGTTTGTTTGATCACCAACAACTTGCTCCTGACCTCATGAACTGGAAAATATTTTCTGTTGTCCTTGGGTAAGTTTTGTCAGTGAATTGTTTCAGGGTTTCTTGGGATGCACAGAGTAACTTAAAAGGTGACTTGCTTCGATTGTAAAACATTTATTTATTCAGTACACTTCAGTTTGCTAATTGTTTCGCCGAAGCAGAAGCAATTAGCTGCCAGTAAAACATTAGCAATAAGCTTTCTGTGATGTTCCCTCCACAGAGTTAGCACCTGTGTTAAATTCTTGTTCTAAATCACCCACCTGGATCTGCCTCAGTCTCTGCATTAATAAAGTAGGAAAACTGGTGTAGAAAAGCTAAACAATATAAACAACTCCCCTCCTAAAAAAAAAAAAAGTGTTATTTGCATACAACTTTTCTATCAAATTGATGTTTTAAGGTACATTTATTTTTTGCATTTACCTGGCTTGAAGTTACTAAAACTGCTTTATAAGTCCAAAGCAGAGATTTCCTAAATAAAAACTTGCCTGCTAAATATAGGTTTTCTTGCTAAAAATAAAACTGAATTCTTATGGTAAAATGTATGAAGTTATTTGAAATTGAATGTATAGTGTTATTATTGTACTACTTTTTAACGAGGATGTAAAACAAAGAATGCTGATGGGATACTCTAGCTAATTCTGTGTGGTGCCAGCCACTTTGTAACTGCTATCAAACTTCAGGAAAAAGAGATCAGCTTCTTTTTAAAAAGAAGTTGAAAAAAATCAAAATACTTAGGAAGTTATTGAAGAGGAAAAGGAAGCATAAGTTTTGTGTGCAGTTTTTAATGCTGGTAACCAATTTTCTGACAAAACTTAAAAAAAATAATACATGATCATGTGCTATTTTTGGAGAATTATAAGCATCAAATAAATCTGTCAGGAAGCCAGATAACTACTTGAACACAGAATTATCACTCTGGTAACTTACATCAGTCTTAGAAGGTGGTTTGAACTGTCTTGCTGGTAGATTTGAAAACTGAGTGAAATACATCCAGTCACTGGCCATATGGCATGCATCCACCTTCCAGCATGAAATCCAGTATGTGGCACTAATGTGTATTTCAGAGGCAAACTAACTTCCAAATGGCTGAAGGATACCAGCCAGCTGCCTGCACGGACAGAGAGAGAGAGACCAAAACCCAAGGGGAGAACACTGCAGAAATCCTTTAAGTCTCCTGTGCCTTTGCACCAACTGTTTGCCTTATAGAGCTCTGAGTAAAACCGAACAGGAAAGATCATAGACCTCTTGCACTGCCAAATATTTTGTGGTCTCCAGGAGCTTGAGAGTTGAACTATGAGACCTGTGTGGTATGTGAGAGAGCTGGAAAGGATTGTTTCAAGTTGGGAGGCAGTGACAGCGCTGCTGGATCTCAGTAGCCTGCTGAGGTGCCAGACAGCCTCTTCCTTGGAGCTTAAAATGGACGAGTGAAGTGATCCAACAGCTAGTAAGTTTATCCATTAAGGTCAGGTAAAGTACAAACTCCTTAATTGCAGTGCTTACCAGAAGGAGGGGAAAACACTTTGGGAGTTTGCAAAATCAGGGTTATATTTCCTTCTCTCAAATATACCCTCCAATTTTTAAAAGTTCACTGTGACAGTTTTCCTTTTTTCACAGTGTACTTTAGAAGCAGGAAAATACTTTGTTTCTAGGCATTAGAAATCCTCCAAATGCTGCCCTAAGTTGGCCAGGGGCAATAAAGAACTCTCTGATACTTTTTTTGTTTGACAGACTTTTAACTGATGTAGATACAGCTGGAGGGTATATTGTGAAGTTCTGTCTTTTAGGCATTCTTTTTGCTTGCTCCTTGCACCCAGATCTTTGCTTTTTGTAGTAATTGTGGTGATCAGGTCCCTGGGATGCCTTTCTCCCATGGGATCATAATGTGTTTGGAGTGAAAGAAATATGACCCGTTTGCTACAACAGTACCAATCAGACCAGGTCCAAAAAAACGTGTTGTGAATTCCTCTTTCAGCTGTTGTTACTGCTCCCTGGCCAGAAACCCTACTCACTCAAAGAGGCTGGTTTTTTTCCCCTTCTCCCTCTCCTTCCCTGGTTTAGATCGATGACTTTCTCCTCTCCTCCTCCTCCCTCTTTTCTGAAACTCATTGTTCTTAGGTTGAAAGCAGACACCAAAAGCACCACAAACTGTTTTCTTTGGTTTGAAACAGCCCTTTCTGTGCATTCTGTGTATACATAATGATTTGCTAGCAGTTCAGATCAGGCACCATTCACTGGAGAGGGCAGGAAGTACTAAGACATGCATGCTGAAAAATTCTTTATGAGGAGAAATTGCACTAATCTTAATGTAAAGACTACTTACTTCAGAGGTCCCTCAGGAGCAGGGCACCAACAACAGGACATGAGCTGGGATAAGAATCCCTTGGGATCTCACTGTGTAGTGGGTGGCAATGTCTTCTGGGCCCAGGGTAATGACATAAGAGGGTTTTATCACTGCTAAATTTTAGACTGTATTAACTATGCAGGTGTACATTTCCACTTGATCAGTCCTTAAGAGCAGCTGAAAAGTTTCAATTCCCATTTAAAACTCAGCAACAAGGTCACTTCTGAGTCAGGTCTAGGTTTTTCAGATGTGAGTTATCAGAAAGACAACTGATTTTGGAGGGCTTTTTCTTTGAGCCCTGCCTAGGTTTAGTCCCTAATGAAGGACAAGAGAACGTAGTTTTTCCAGGTAACTCAGTTCATTGCAGGGTGGGTTTGACTTTGATCATAGCTATTGTTCTTTTTTTAAGTCTTTTAGAGGAGTCTGTCACAACTGAGTCTGTGATTTGTGCTGTGAAGGAGGAGTGTGAGTCAATTTTTAAAAAATCAGTCAGTACCAAAATAATCTTTATTAGGCAAAAACATCAAGGCTGTTAGTTTTTCCTCCCATAGTCAGTAACAGAAGAGTTTTCAGCTTTGTGAATGAAAACCTGCAACTGCCCAAATGATGCCCATGCTCACTTTTTCTGCCGTTTGGTGCTCCTTTTTACACATTTCATCACAAGCTGAAGGGCTTTGCATTGAAGGGTGCATTCCCAGCCATTCCAGATAATCTGACTAAATTCTTTTGCATCCTACTAAATGATGAAACACAGTAACCGGGAGAGTTTTCAATAAAAGCATTCACTCCTCTGTGAAACTTGCTCCCTCTGGTGTTTCAGCAGAGCCACTGCTTGGTGACTTTCAAATCCAGAGTTAGAATTTTATTACATTGTAGTAGTGAGGGCATCTGTAATCTGTAATTGTTATAAAAACTTACAGTATCTTACTTAAAAATATATATTTTGTTCAGTCAGTGTTTTTATAGAGACACTCAGGTGTCATTGCAGTGAATGCAAAGAGCCACACACATATCTTCCTATCTTGGTCTGAATGCCCTATTTATATCCTTTAATCCCTATAATCCCTATTTATAATCCTTTTATTTTACTATATTATTTCATTGCATTTCCAAGGTTTTTGGCATTAAAGAAAAATAGTTTGTCTGATTTTGGAACCTTTATGTAGAAACCACTTGTAATTTGGGGTTTTTTATAATGTAAAGCTATTTGTATCTATCAAGCTAGGAAAAAAAAAAAAAAAGGCATGTGAGCATGCTTCTGATTTAAATCGTTCCCAGTTCTGCTGTATTAGAATTTGGACATGTTCTTACTACTCAAATAAGATTGACTGGATGAAATACGAGGCACCTATCATGTAGGCAAAATTTGTACATAGCAATTGAAATGTTTCTTGCATGCCTAAGATCGTAAGTCACTCAGACGAGCTTCTTACTGCACTGTGGGGAAATGCTGCCACCTGTTTGGTTTAGCTCTCTGCACTTAATAAGCTGGAGTACATTTCCCAGTCTAGGACTCCCGCAGTCTTCTTTATATCCATTTTGTTTGGCTCAAGCAAAGGATATTTTAAACAAGCTGGAAAGGAAGAGTTTAAACTTCCCAGGTGAGCAGTGTGAAAGGTGTTTTTAGATTGGCATGTTACATGGGGCGTGTTGCTGAGCTTGCAGATGGCATAAAAAGTTACTGCCTGTCAGGTGAGACAGAGTGACTGTATATGTGCACATTAAACCTGTCCCCACAGTGAAATAAAATGCTTGCCTAAATGAGGGAGTAAAGAAAGCAGGTACAGGTTCTCATCTACCAGATGCTTAGGTTTGCTTATTTGATCTCTGGTAATCATCTGCAACAGAAATTAAAATGAGAGAAGGAGTAGAAGCAAAATCAGCTTGTGTCTTTTGAGTGTATAAAGTACTATTAGCTGATGCTCAGTCTCTTATATTGAGGAGAATAAGATCCTTGTAAACCCTTTTGCCACTGAAGTCAGTGTGAATTTTGTCACGGGACTATGAACAAATCCTTAAGAGGCATACTTCTCTCAGGCTATAAAATATCTTACTATAGTACACAGTCAGCTATGGTCAAATACCAACAGCTACACACATATCAAAGTGTCTAAAGTTCGAAGGAATCAGATAGAAGTTGTTTAGACAGCCTAATGCATGTTACCTTTTGTTTCTATATAGCACTGCCATTCTTTGGGCAAGAACATTTATGGCAGAATGCAACCACAGATCCTGGATAAACCAAGAACTTTTATTACCACAATGTTTTGGTGAGCTAATCATGAAAGAGCATGAGGTTAAATAAAAATTCCAGGAAAACTTTTATTATAAACTTTCTTTATTTTTCTTTTTATAGCAGCATGTCCTCATACTTTCTAACAATGCACTTCTGTAGAAGAATGATTATACATGTGGAAAAAAACATAAGTAATCCAAATGCCTAACAATTAAATGAGCACATAAGAATTTTTAGTCCTTTCTCTGAAGATTCTTGAAGTCTTTATGTATAATTTAAAGTTTCTCTAAGTATAGTTACTGTTTTATTCTATCCACTAGCCCATAAACTTGTAACTATAATGGTAATAATGACATTTTCCATATAAGTGTATTTATCTTTCACTACAAATACGTCTTACATGCATGTATGTAATATGTGCAAATTGGATTTTGTTTTATAGCAGCTTTTAGCAATGAATACAGATATGAGCAAATTCTTGAGAGATCTTCATGTATCTGCTATACTATTGTCAGACAGAGTTGTCTTTGATAATCAAATGGTTTCTAATGCCTGAAAATTTGCACTTAAAAAGGAAAAAGAAAATATTACTTTTACTTCTGTTTCTTTTTGCTTATCATGAGTCCTTATACATAAGAGAAATTCCTTTTAAAAAGCAGTTCTGATGTAGCCACTATTGCTGATATAATTTAACATTGGTCCTGATAGGAGTATTTTAATGAAAAAAAACATACTTTGTGTCCTATATCACTATAAACTGTCTAAAACCAGCATTCATTCGAGAGACATTTCCATACTCAATTAATTTCTTTCAGCAGAAAGGTAGTAATAAAACAAAGCTCATACAACACATGATACTAACACAAGAATCTGACACTAATGTTCAGATGTCAGTCCAAAAAAATAAGTGAATGAGGATTAAAATGTCTCATTTTTGCAGAATGTGAGGTGCTGAATGAAAACATGGTGTGCATATCTCATTGCCTTTGGCAGGAATGGTAATTTAAAGACTAAAGGAGAAGTGGGTCTCCTCACAGGTCTGTTCTTGGAACTTAATAACCAATCCCACAACCTGGAAAACAGAAGAGCTGTTTGTGCGTCATCTGGTTTCTTCATAAATATTCAGGGAAGACTTTTGTTTTTCTGTGAAAACTGCCTCTACAAACATTTTGAATATATAAATATGAATTGTTCATGCAGTCTTTGCTTTCATAAATACCCTATCCTGTTTGGCTAAGCCTCATGTAAGTGGAATTTGAATGGCAGGACTTCCTTCTGTGCAGCCTAGCAAGGGTTTGAGTGGCAACCTGGCTCTTGCTTTCTGCTTTTTCTCATCAAACTGTTTAATTGAAGTTGTAGTGAGAGGGCAAGAGAATTGGAGCAGGGCCATTGGTGGTGGAGGTATGTGGAAACCCTCCTGCTCCACAGCCTACCCACCCAGGAGAACAGCATAAGGATGCTCAGGAGTGCCCACTGCTGTGATGAGCAGGGTGGGTTCCCAGCCACCCATTGCCAGAACTGCCAGCCACTGCAAGACCGTGTTCCAGCAAGGCAGAAACTACTTTTGCCTGCCTTGCAACATGGACTTGCAATAAGCAGGTGCCAGTCCATGTGCAAGTGTATTTCTCACTTACTTCTTTTTTGAAGGGCTACTGTTTAATCTTGATGCAGGACAGGGGAAAATCTGGAATCCTGGAGAAATTTGTGAGCTAAAAAAATAGCTGTTTCTTGCACAATTATGCTTACAGAAACCGTTTTTCTTCCTCATGCTCACTCCTGGAATTAATCTGGGTTAGTCATTGTTGATTTGGGTTTTATTTTACATCAAGTTTACTTTTCACCTGTTTGCCATTGTTTGGATAATGATAGAACAGATGAAGAATCAAACCAGGAGAGATAAGAATACAGAATCACAAATAAAGCACCCAGGAAAATGTTCTTCATAACTTTTAAATAGATTTCTCTGGACTATAAACTCCAAAATTCTTCCTGACAGATTGATCAGCAATGACCTTTCCAACAGCTCTTTTGGTATAATTTTAACTAATTTCTTCTTTTCCATTCTCCACAAGAGAGTGAGGAACTCAACACACAGGCTTTGCATAAAATAATTTAATTTCGTTGTGCCATTTTTTCAGCATTCTTAATGGAGACTGTACATCTTGTTAAATTTCCGGAAAGCAGATTTTTTCTTTGTTCTCAAGTTGATCGCTCTGCCATAAAAAATGGAGTCTTTGTGCTCATGAAAATGGCATTAGAAATTGAGCATTCCTCTCTCAACCTTCCTGCGGCAAATGAGCTGGTACAAATAGGAAAGGGATGGTCTGCAATGAAAGTAGCATGAAGTCAGCAGTCTGTATCTCTGTTTTGTTTGGATAAGTTTCAGACTTTTTGTTCAGGTTAGCAAACTGTTATTAACAGAGCTGTGCTGCTGCTCCTTGCTGAATTCATTCCTCTTACTGTCTACTAGTAAATTTTTCTGATGTGACCCAAAGTATCATTATCCATATCACATTGATAAACATGGACACTAGCATCACTCATTAAAGCAATGGATGGAAGTGGGGGGGCACATTCCTCAGTAATGTGTAATCGCAGTTCTTTAAGGAACTATAGAAGATAACTTGCATTTAGCACACCACTGCCAAAGAGGTGGGTTAGGTGTTCCTAACAGATGGCTTTCTAGCCTCTTTTTGAAGACCTGCACTGACAAAGATCGTACAACCTTCTTGGCAGCTTTTCCAGTGTTGGTACCATTCAAATCAGAAACCTTATTATTATTTCTAATCTAGGTTTACAGAAGTGCAAGATTATTGCTACTTGACTCATTGACCTTGATCTCAGAGGACAGATTATTCCTTTTTAATTTTTTGCCCCAAGCGTGAGTTTTCTACATGCTTGAAGACTGCTAATATTTCCCTCTTAGATTCATGTTTAAGCTGTCAAATCACCCGGTGTTTTCCATGAAGCCTTCCTCCACACTCATGCCCTGACCTCTGACGCTTGCTGTTCGAGGACCACTGCCATGTGGGGTCATTTCTGTGGAACTGCACGTTTCAGTTCTGTTCCGTCTTTTAAAAGTTTTGTCTGGAAATTTAAGAAGGTTTCAATAACTACAGAAAAGGGAAGAAACTCATAGCTGGGATCCGTGCTCCTGACAGCCACGGCGTGACGATTCTCGGTAGCAGGGGGGCTGCGGTGCTTTGAAGTGACGGCGCAGCCGCCTCCGCGGTGCCGGTGCCGGCGCTGGTCCCGAGCGGGGCCCCCCTCGCTAGATGGCACCAGCGGGCCGATGGACCCGCAGGGAGGCAGCGCCTGGAAGGGCGAGCTCCTGCTCCGGGAAGCTGCTCTCTCTCTTTCCAGTGCCGTGTGGCTGGACTACTGAGATGAGCAAATACGCACACATGGAGGCCTTGCTTCCTCCAGCTGTGCCGGCTTTTTAGAGATCAATGAATCCCTTTATACTGCGTCTAACTGCGCGGTCTGAATGCACCCCGAGTCCTTGTCATTTGAGCTCTTGGAGCCTTATCCTGATGGCCCTTCTTGGTACATCTTCCTGTTAATATTTCTTCAGTACATGGGGACTGGAAATATACTTCCGCAGCCTCAGCCAGATTCATGTAGCTCTGTAGGCCAGAACCATGAAAAGCACTTGGTATGTGTGTGATTTGAGAGCTGTATTAACAGGATAGCTAGGGTGAGATCCCAGGTAAGAAGAGTAAGGCTTTCATTGTATGTATTAAAATGTGATGGTAAGCATAACAGAAGGTAGTACATCACCTACAGGAGGAGTAGTTATTGTTGAACACTACTGGTAAGTTATAAAAATAATGAGATCACAGAAAGCACACGACCAGTAACTTTCTGTATACACAGGGTAATCATAAACGTGAAAGGAGAATAGCCTGTTACAAATCCCCCTTGGTCACACTCTTCTGAAGTGTCTTATTTTCTGATACATTTTAAATGCCTCATTTTATACATAGTTCTTCTCCCTACCCCATTCTTGTGGTGCTTGTTGCTTGCAGTTTCCCACTGCCCATCAGATTGTTCTTGAATTGTGGATGTGGCATCTGTATCAGAATGTTATGTAGGAAGTAAAACTGGAGTCTGCTTGCAGCTCTTGGTCCATCTGTACCATTTGGAAAGTTTGCAACTGCAGACCAGGAGGCTGGAATTAACACCATTTATCCTTGGCAGTGCACAGTTTCTTGGGAGACAGAAAAGGATTATTTCTTGTTTAAAGAAAAAATATTGTTTTTCTTTAATATACATACATATATCTCTCTGTTTGTGTGTTAGTATGTGCATGTGCATATTAAGAGGTAGATGATGATGCTGCTTCCAGGAAAAATATTTCTGAGAACTTGAACTTCCTTCTTACTGGAACAAGTGCCTCAAAGTAGCTGATGCTTTCAAAGCTTCAAAAAGAGTTTCATCTCTTCCCCAGAGCTATTTGAATTTGAGATCTCAGAAGCAGGGATTACCTGTAATGTCTTCTTGGTGGAGCAGTACATCTGAGTAGGATTTTTAGTTTATCAGCAACTGTAGTCTGTGTGTCATTGTAAAATATCTATCTACTGTATTTTATTTCTTCATTATGCATTTCATTTCCACACCAAGCATAAAAGCACATTTTACACAAGCCAATGTACTCAAGTAACCTTCATCAGATTCATAAATAAAACGGTACTTGAATATTTGACTTCCTGTTAAATTAGACTGCAGCAGCATCCTGAAGAGATCCCATTTCCCACCTACTTAGCTGTATTCAGTTGAACAAAACAATTTCATCCTTCCATCCTAAATTGTTCTGCAGGATTTTTTAGGATGTCTTTACCAGGGGATGTGTTTTAAAGGTGAATTGACAACAGGTAGAGTTTAACAGGCATCTAAGTATGCAAAATTTGTCGGGAAAGTAGGTGCTGAGCACAAATAGTTGTAATGTATATCAAAGAAAAATCTCAAATATACTCCTATGGCAAGTTTGTATGACAAATATGTGTATAAGGATCAGTACCTTTAGCAGGCTGAATATAGATGTAGATTTCCAGAATTTTTATAGTAATTTCCCACTGATAGGTTGTCTTCCTGTAAATATTAATGGCAATACTTATATAACAAATAATGCATATAAATCTTTAACAGCAGGAAAAAATGTGGGTTGTGTTGCCTTGAGCAATCACTGTATCACCTTTCAGTCTTTCACTTCCGAGCATAGGTAAGTGTGTTGCATGAATCCTATCAGAAGACATTCTTGACAATGGAATAGAGCAGATTTTTCTACCTGCAGATTATTCACTTTAATTGTTCACACAGTGCAGTAGGGAGGATCTGGAGAATCAGACTAATTTAACTGAATGTCCAGCAAAGGGTAGTTACCTCTGCACAAGTTTAGTGCTCATCCCATGGGTTGCCAGAGTGTCATCAGAAATTGGCTAGTCTCATACAGTTTGATAAATCTGGTCTGTTACGCTGCAAACTAGCATGGTAGTGTAAAGCAAGGAAGTGAATTCTTTTGAGAAATAAATAATTTCCTCTAAAATACAGCAACAGATCCTGTCCTACCTCCAAAGTACATCCTTCCTGCTTTGTAGTGCACTGGGGAAACATTGCTGTGTTGATATAAATATTAACATAAAAACAGAAGGAAAAGAAAAAAACAAGAAAAGAAAGAAAGAAATTCTGTCTCCAGGATTTGTGTATACAAAACTATGGAAGGTCATTCAAACTACCTACATCAAGACAACTTCCTCACAAATACCATGTGTCAGCAGTCAGGGTGAAGTCAGGCTGCAGACTTTGCGATACAGATGTGCTTCTCATAAGTTTTTTTATTTGTGTTGTTTCCCTTTTCTAAAGGAAGGGATTTGCAAGCTTGGGATGAGATAGGGCAAAGACTGCAGCGTGGGTCTGACTCTGGCTGTGGGAGCAGTTAAATCAGCCATTTGGGAACACCAGTAAGAACAGAAAACATATGAAAACAGCCTGGATTTCTCTTTCAGTGCCCATGGACCTCAGTAAGAAGTAGGAGTAACACTACATGCAAAAGCCATGCCAGCATCTGGCTGTGGCATTGCGCTCCTAGGAGTCTTGACTGTTCTGCATCCAGGACACTGCTGATGTGGCGGAACATGAGGCAGGGCTAACAAGAAGGAGGGTGAAGGTTAGAGGCAGACTGAATGGGGTTCTTCCAGATAGGAAATGGTGGGGGGTGTCAGGAAATGATACTTTTTAAGCTTGCTTGAAAAATTTTTGGGGAAAAGTTGTTAATAAGCTAGGTTTTCAAGAAATTATGCAGCCTCACCTTGAAGCTGACTTTGGTTAGGGCCAGCCCTTAAACCTTGCACATCCATGAGGTTCTGGGCTGTCCATCAGAGGTCTTTGGTTCTACCCCCTGCTACACAGGGGGAAGGAGGGGGTGATGTTCAGCTAAGATGTCAGAGCAGTAATACCTTCTAATTTAGACATTAGGACTTCCCTTTAAATATAGCTAAAGGTTCTGTGCTGTTCCTAACAGCCTTTGTCATGGGAACCTCACCTCAGAAAGGAGGAAGAGTGGTGGTTCCTGCCTTAAAATATCAAGCCAGTAGAAACAACATCTACTCTTAACTTCCTTAGGAAAATTTCTAGTCAATCAGACCATTTTTCGTTGGAGAGCTATCTTTAGCTACCAAAGCATTTTAAATTTTGCAGTAAATTTCTCATAGGCCACAGGAGTAGAAAATAAGTAGAAGAGGAAATGACCCATGAAATATTTGCAGAGGTGATGTTTTGTGTGTGTTCTGCTAAAATGTCTCCTTCAGTGTATTAAGTGTTTATATAGCACTGCAGCCACTATTAATCCAAGTAGTCATGTTTTTCCTAGCCCACCATGGACCCTTTCCTTATGGTCACCCCCTTGAAATTAATCAAGGTGAGCACAGAGTTGTCATCACTGGAAAATTGTTTATTATTTTAGGAAATGTGATCTATTTCTGCCTGACCAGAGCTGGATGTTGCTAAAAATACTGAGAATGTTAATGTTACACGGGCAGTAAACATCTTCTTTAACACATGGAAAAGCAGCAAATGAAGAACCAGTTATCTTGTAGTTCCACTGGTAATATGTGATTAGTTCAAAACTCAAGTGCCCCATGCAAAGTGCTTACATTGTGATCATAAAAATCCCTACTTTTCTGAGAACACAGGAGGAAAAGTTTTCTCTTTAATTTGATTTGACATCCTAATATATGTGCCCTATTTATGGGTTTGCATTATTAGTAGAATGCAACCTATCCTTAATACTGGTTTGTTTTTCATTTCTCCTCCTATTTCCTACCTCCTCTCTTCTGTCTGATTTTTGGGGGGTTTTTCCCCGTTTTCTATCCCATTTGTGTTTCATTGTATATACAAGAGCAGTTTGAAAGATACTCTGTTTTGTAAGCAGCTACTCATATATCTGGGCACATAAGCGAATTCTTAGCTAAAACAAGGAGAGGTTCATCAGGTTTCAAAGTTCAGCCTTGTGATGGGCAGCAATTCATTGGGGTGTCATCCTGAATTTCTGGTCTCCACTGGCCACCCCACCCATACTACTTTTTTTCCCCTCTTCTGCTTCTCTCTTTTTTCAGATGAGAATGAGCAATTTGGTACCAGAATATTAAAATCTCCTTTGTCTCCAAACTTAGTATCTTCTTTTGATGTCTGCTCCTAATAAACGAAGAAGTGTAAATAGCTGGTGTTCTTTCTGCCTGAACTGGACCAGGATCTTTAACCTTTTGACCTGTTAAGAAACAGTACAGTTTTTCTAAAGAATTTCTCAGTCTTTCTAAAGAATTGAGACAATTGCAGAAAACATAAAAACTCGGAATATTTGACATCTGTCGCGCCTCATTTTTGCTCTTATGACATTTGCCTCTTCCTAACCTCCTATCTTCTAGGACTTTCATCCTTTTATTCTCTTTTTAAAAGTTTTTAATCTCCTGGGGGAAGGAGAGAGTGATTTATCTCTTCCTGCTGCTCCCTGTTCCTGATATCTGCCTCATCCCAGGCCTCCAGAATGTAACCATATTTTGTCCAGTCATCCCTGCGTCATCCTTCACTATCTTTTCTTATCTTGCTTTATGTTAACATTTCCTTCCCTCTGTCTCTCATTTTGCTTCTGCTGCTCCTACTAGAACACACACTTCAGCTTAAACGAAAGGAAGTAAAAGCCAACTTGCCATCACCCCCTTTCTCCTCTACTTGCTTTCATTAGATGAAATTTAAGTTCTTTTGCAGAATCTTCTGTGATGAAGGTATTTTTCTTGTGTTTCTGTTAAATGCTCATGATAGTTGTTAGATTAGTTTATTTAGACAGGAGAAGAAGACAGCAACAATGGTGAAAGAAGTGTCTCTGTTCACTCTAGAAACCTGAAGTGTTGTAAGCCTACAGTGGATAGGAATAAACAATGAATATAGTTGTCTGTATCTGCTGACTGTAACATTTATTGGAATTCTACTCTGTTAATCAAATTAATAACTGTTACGTGCAAGCCGGCATTAAGACAAAAATTAGGGAAGAGCTATAAGTTCTTTCTCATGGCAGAACTATAGAGAATTTGGCTATGGGTATTAATAGGTAAGCTATCATATTGCCTTTGAATTTAAAAGACAGAAAAGTCACATTCCCAAATACTACTTTCGTTGTAAGAGATTGGTAGTTGTTAAAGCCACTAAATACAAGCTACAAATTGGCAGCTGAAAGTTTATTTTTCTTGGCTGAATTCTAGGATTTTTTTAGCCTCATACTTCTCTGCTTAGCTAAATTGTATAAATAGCGGATAAATTATTTTTAATTTAATCAAGTAGGTGCCCCTTAGAAGCAGTGACAATACAAAGAAATACACTGTTCCTGTGTTTTAGTTCTGGGCTGAAACCTTGCCAGAAACATACCCCTTGAACATTTGCCCACTTTATAATCCAAATAACAGATAAGGGATGAAAACTGCAGTGTCCTGGCAGTGCGGATTTAGAGACACTGAGTCTAAAGGAGTCCAGAGCCAGTGGGCATGAACTGACCCTGCCAGGGAGAAGTGGTGTAATGCAGAGCACAAGAGAAATCCATAATTATTTTTTCCACAAATACATGTATTATATTAGAACATCAAACTGTATACTTCAATAAAGTAATTTTGTGACTGTAGTAGAGGAGGGTGATTGGCTTAAGGACTGGATTATTGTCTGTGCTGGAAGACATTACAAGCAGTGTACAGCTTCCTTCTGAATTTGGTCTGGGGGTTCTGCATTTCCAGCATTTCCATCTACATAATTCCCATCACAGTATCACAACTGTGTTACACACAGTTAAACTGCAAGTCAAGACAATGCAAAGAACATCCTGATTAAATTAAAATGTCAGGTAAGACAAGAAAAAACAAACTCCAAACTGGACACAAGGGAACCTCTGATAATATAGATAGAGGAAATTATTTTGCTTTGAAAATACAGCAGGACATTGATCTGATAGGAGGCTCTGGCAGGACTTTAATATGTGCTGGTTCTAGACAGTTCATTTTAATTGCTTCTATCTTCATCTTAAAAAGTGTATATTTTTTTCTGGAAGGATATTTAGTGGACTGCAAAGGTAGTCATTGTTTTTTAAAGTGCATTTGGAAGATGATTATAAATCCCTACAGAGGCTAGTTGCTAATTTGCTATTCCAGGCTGCATTTCAGAGATTTGAGATAAACTTCAAGTTGTTTAGTAACAAGAATGGAAATTGAAAAAATTGCATTTCTTCCATGGTAACATATATGTAATAAATTCCAAAGTTGTGTATAAAATGTTTAGACATTCAGTTTCCTGCTCCTCATCATTGGATTAAGTTTTCTCATAAAATCACAGGGGGTAAATATGTTGATTGTTATGTTGATTGTCACAGTCTTCTTGTTGCATTTTTTTTTTTATTAAATACTTCTTGGTATTTTTGAGTAAGTGTTCGCACTGCCAAAGAGCCAGAGGTTAATAACGAAGGCTTTGGCATGCTTGAAGGCAACTGAAAACAACAGAGACTTTGAGGTGAAAGTCGGGATAGTTGTTTTGTTAATGTTTTGCTTTCACTGATATGTGGGTGTGCATTTATACATGTCAATGTCCATATAGCTGTATGTTAAGTGATATTCATAAAACAGAGAGGAAAAAATGTAGCTATTTTATTTTAGGCAGTGTACAGACAGCAAACCGTCCGTTGTAAAGCTGGCAGTGACCATAAGTCCCCCACTTTGATACACTGACTTTGTGCACCAATAAAACTTTTCTAAAGTTTGCTTACAGTTCCGTTTTTAAGAGTATTTTGCAATTTGGATGGCCCATAAGAATTATCAGGAAGGTATAACAGGCTAGGGACATTTCTTATTTCTCAAGAACAGTGTTATTCTGAAGAATTACTTTTTTGTTTTTCAAGAACGGAGCTGTATGACAGTTGTATAATCACTTATTACTGTTAACTCATTCTTGCTTTCCTCTGTTGGCTCTGATAAAATTATTTCTTTTCTCATTTCTCACTGGTGCTTTGCTTAATTGAGTTTTCTTCCTATTTTTATTGTTTGCTTTAGAAAAACACAGTGCAGCGTATGCCATAGTGGGAAAAAAGCTTCATTTGAAGGTTTGACATGATGCTATTTCTCCATCACATGTTAAAGCTTCCACAATTTTTTCTGCCAATAAGGTGCCTGTGGCTCTGCTATACTCCTCAAAATTGGCTCTTGCTCTGGGATAATGAGCAAGTTTTTTGGCTTTTATTTTATTTGGCTTTCAATCAAATCTTGCAAGCTTTGGTGGTTAAACTCATTTATTGGTAGGAGTTTGTATTCCACCAAACTGTCTTCACCAGATGCAATAGTATGTTAGGAATTAAGTCAAACTCTACTTTGCTGGGCCATGCTGGCCTAATTACAGTAGAGTATGCTTTAATGAGGATTCTTCTGAGCTGCCTCTGCCTGATATGGCAGACAGCCCAGGGGCAAATTTCAGATCCCAGTGTCAAGAACTGATTCATTGCTTGTCTGCAATTAACAGCTGGGCTTCAGGGTCTGGATAGAAAGCTAGAATAAGATCCTCTTTCAGCTCATATATTGAACCCAGAGTTGTTGGCCTTTTCCAATGCAGATGTAGCTAAAAGGCCAAATATAATAGATTTGTCACGTAGAACATACTGCACAGATTATGGAGAAATAAGACAGTTTTGATTAAATTAACTCAAAGTCTTTAAATTGCACATCAAAGAATGGTCACGGACAGTGGAAGGCATTTCATAAGGAAAGAAAAATACAGTGTCCAGGAGTAAAACAGATCTTTCTGTCTGAGAGTGAAAAGAGTGATAGGTCACTGGTTATATAAATGAGCTTTGCCATCTTTATTTTAATTTCTTGAACCTCTGAGAGCTAATGACAAGCCTGCTTTGTTTGTGTGTCCCCCTTCATTCTCATCTAATGTTGTGCACTTTCCAAAACACCAAAAAAGAAAAATTATCATAGCATAGCATATGAAATATTGTTGCTAGTTATAATATGGAGGGGGGAAAAAAAGAAGTTTATGCTCCTAGAAACTCTATTGCTCATCCCAAACAATATTCATGCCCCAGGAAAGAAGGAGGGAAAACACAACAGGAAACCTTCTTTCGTAAATCTGCTTTGTTTAATCAAAAGAATCATTGTTCTTGGCTAGCTCTCAAGGCAAATGTCATGGCATCCCATAATGCCGGCTGCAGGAACAGGCTCCTATTCCCCTAGTACACACTGTTACACAGCCTGACCTAAATACAACAAAGAACTGGAACGGTGGCCTGGTTGTGAGTTGGGAGATTTTGCTTGAGAGACTCTCCTCAGATATACTAGTCCACCTTTTTGGAAGAAATCTGTCAAGCCGTAGTACAGAATAATACATTTTTACCTCCTGTCTGGTTCCAGGGATAAGAGCCAATTTGAAACTTCTTTTGGAAGACTTTTGTTCCCTGCCATCTGTAGATGTTTGAATGTGTAGTATATGAAATAGTGTTATGTTTAGCACCCAGAATCTTTCAGTCTTTCTTTGATACTAGTGTTTCAAACATGCATGTTCTCTTTCATTAAATAGCTGAAGTTCAAGTGGTTTAAAACTTATTTTTTTCGAACTAGAGAACAGCATTACTCACATACCAGAAGGCTAAGTAATGTCTGGGATTTATTAAATCATTCAGCTAAGTTGACCACAGTTTCATATAGAACAAGTGCTGGAAGAAAAATAATCTATGATGATGTTCATTATACTATAGCATACACAGACTGAGAGCCAAACATTTGGTATCATTTCTGTCTCTACAATTATTGTATTTCTTTTTAAACCTTTAACTAGCTTGACAGCCTTGGTTATAGAGAGTTTGAGCACAGAGGAAATATGTAGGTAGGTTTAATGTTAGTTTGACATCTTGGTAAAGCAGCTATGGGCTGTAACAGGATGAATATTTATTCGTGACTTTAATGAATAGGTAACTTTTACTGCCAAGTTAGTGTTCTTGCACACTTTTAAAAATCTTACATTCCAAGTGTATTTGCAAAATTCTATTGCTGTTTTATTTGGCAAAAAGAACATTATTGAAGCTCGAATTGGAACAGGGCAGTTTTTGCATCTGTTCCTAGTATTCCAAATACTTATGAGTCTTTGCCACTATATCAACCTTTTATAGATAAAGTGCTACTTGAGAAAAATGCAAAAGTAATAAAATGGATGTTACTGATCAGTCAATGCTAATGTAAAGTGTCAGAAGTAAGTGAACAGGTGTTCTTTGGAATTTTGGGTCCTTACCACTTTCTAAACATTTAGCTCATTTTACAATCACAAGCTGAGTATCCAAAAATTGAGCAACGGCAAAAAGAAATAATTATTTCCTGCGTAAAACTCTAATCTGAAATTTCTTTGCTATAAACCATTATGAGCAAAAGAACATCAAACAAAATAATTATGAAAATTCCACAGTAAAAGAGAAAAGCCATGCAAACTTATTTCTGCTACAATGAATCCTCTTGGTTTGATTGGGGGTTTTGGTTTATATTAAGTTACAGCCCGGAGAAAATTTTAAACGTTGCTTTGCCTTGTTTTAATTGTGTTGTTTGCACATAAAAGGATATTTGTTGTGTGGATTAAGTGGTTTGTGAGCAAAATTGGATAACATAATTATGTTTTAATTTTTTTAGAAGACTGTGGGATGTATTTCCCAGAAGTGAAAAATCATCCAGACAAATATTTACAAAGATGTCCTGAGTCTGTAAAAAAGTGGCTGAAACAACTGAAGAATGCTGGGAAGATTCTGCTGTTAATTACCAGTTCTCACAGTGACTACTGCAGGCTTCTGTGTGAACATGTTCTTGGGTAAGTGCAAAGTCCATTTCAAATTATATCTGCCAAACAGCGACTGGAGATAAGCCTGAGTTACTGGGAAGCTAATTTGAGTTTTGTTTATGTATGGTGAATTACTTGGTTTTGAGTTTTCTGGTGGGCCCCTCTCTTGTAGATTGTTACAGGGTACTTGTGGAAAGTAGTCCATCTGTGAGCCTGTGAGCTGTATCTGACCCACAGCACACTGCATCCTTTTGGGGGCATCATAATGGGGTTGAAGATTCCAGGGAATTATTTTTTAGGCCATAAACATCATCTGATTCCTAATTTTATCATTAACTTTTGCTAGACTGTCTTATTTAAGCCACTTCCTTTCTTGCTTCTCCAGCAGTGAATGGAATTAGTAGTACTATTTAATTTCCATGCAGTAATCTGCAGGAAAAGCTTACCAATTCCTTTTCCCATTAGTGGTTTCCAAAAGATGGCTGTGCATGAGAAATGTGCTTCATCACAGCAGAAAAGATAAAACAGACAGTTCATTGCACTTGGCAACTGGTTGAGATTGTAGTTGCTGATCACAACAGCTGTTTTTAGCGTAATAAAGAACATGAGTGGTCAAGTCGAATTCAGTGAAATTCAGCAGAGCCATCACTTACACCCCTAGAAAAAAAAAAATCAGTGATGCAAATAGTGTGGTAGGTGACAGAGTGAGACTATTAATTTATTATTAATCAAAGAAACAAAGTAGTTCAGAGTGAGACAACCTCGACTATCAGGATATGCCAGGGAACATCAGAGCGAATGCAGCAACCAAGAAGAAAACCACGGGTAAGTAAAAGACAGAGCTACCTTCCAAAACCAGTCCTGCCAGTATCACTTCTCTTTTGTACTCTCTAGGCTAAATGCTAAAATGAAGCATCAACTGTGCCAGTTCTCACTGCTTTGCATGAACATTACACTTGCTCATTTGAGGGGCAAATCTACCTCCTGACAAAAAGGAATTCTGCTTATGAGCAAGATGCCTGTGAATTAGCTATTTTGTGTAGATCTGTCTAGTTATTTCCTAAATGAAAATTTGGTACAAAAGTAAATTCTTGGCCACATATAATGATTTTGGCTTTCTATTCCTTGGTGAATAGTGTTCAGCTGTTTAAGGCAGCTGTAGAAATCCTGCTGGAAGACAGTAAGCAAGGTATCAGAACGATCAGTTGCCTTTCAAACACCAAAAAAGATATTCTACTAGAAGGATACTGCACCACTCTCTCTTTCCACAGAAGGGTAGGATGGTCTAAGGTATTTATTACAATCATGTTTTCCAGGGATTCATGCAGTGTGGCTTCCAAGTAGCTTCTGGAGAACTGAGTACTCCACTATCCATTAAACTTTACTGAAGTGGGGTTATTTTCCTGAAAATCTAAACTTTTTATTGGTTTTGTTTGTTCCAGGCTTCTCATTTCAGACTGAAAGACTCTACATACCTGTGCTGCTTTTTGCTGTACTGGAATATAGTTTAGATGCCCTCCTACTACCTCTGACATTAACTTTAATTTGACCAGGCTAACTGCTTTTTATTCTTGACATCAACACTGCATTTTATTCCTGATATCAACACTTATGAATTGCACCTACACAGTCCTTTATTAATTTCTATTCCTACTTCTTTCAGGTAATCAGTATGATACTGAGAAGTCCAAAACTGTATAGTATGAAATAAAAAACCTTTGTGATAAATATGGAAAACAGAGATGCATGTGAAATTTTAGCCTCTTACTCCTAATATCCTTACCTTGTAACTGTTTAGTTTTTTGAACTTTATTAAAGAAGCACCTTTTGACTAAGAAATTATTGTCTTCATAAAATCTGTGCTTGGAAATTCATGCTTAAGTGTATCATTTACTATTTCATGAGCAAAATATCCCAGTTGTGTTCATCTGACCAAATTGTCCTTAACTAGAAGACATTTTGGTAGGGAGAGGAAGTGTAAGAAAAAACTTCATTTTGAAATCAAATGAGAACTGTTTCCCAGCCAGAGCACAGATATACTGCTGGGACCAGTATATAAAACATGTAAAACTAAGAAAGCAAGTGCCAGTTCATCCACACAGCAGCGTCGTGGTGTGAATTTTCAGTCTTACCTAACACGAGGATGCTGTCCTCATGTGTCCAGTTAACTGAATGTTTAAGTGTTGCCAGGAGCACACCTAAATATGACTCAGTCATCCCATAGTCACTGAAGCCAAGTGTATTTCACTTTTTCAGGAACGTTAGCCACCCAAAAGTGAGGAATTTTTTGAAGCTGGTCATTTTGTTTCCCTCTGTGGTTAGTGGAAATAAACCACTGGGCATTATCCTCGGCAATTCATTCTGCATTGTAGAATTATGTCCGAAATAAGTGGGATGAATTACCTTTCAAGAATGTGGATGTTTCTCCACTGGCTCTGTCTGTGGTGTCTGAATTCAGTGTGCAATTTTTAGGAGGTCGAAGTTATGATACATGTATGACATACATCCTACCCTTTGTGTTAGCTGTTTACTGGAACCACTGGCCACTCTACCAAACACAGGCAGTAACTGGAACAGATTTGATTTGTATATAGTGTTACATAGTAACATAACACAAGGTCCCTCATAAAAACATGAGATTGAATATGTTGTTTCAAAAAAGGCCACAGCATCTCCTCACAGAAAGCATAATTTTTCAACAGATCAATAAAAAGTTACCAAATCTTCTGAAAAACTCTTTTATCTTCTGAAAACTCTGTCTGTTTCAATTTTTTTAAACAAAGCACTTGCCACTTTTTCCACAAATCATAGAATCATAGAGTCATTTAGGTTGGAAAAGACCTTCAAGATCATCAAGTCCAAGCATTAACCAAGCACCTCTATGTTCACTACTAAGCCATATCACCAAGTGCCACATCCACACGTTATTTGAACACATCCAGGGATGGTGACTCCACCACTACACTAGGCAGACTGTTTCAATGTCTCACCACCCTTTATGTGAAGAAATTTTTTGTAAAATCGAATCTAAACCTGCTCTGGTGCAACTTGAGGCCATATTCTCTCATCCTCTCACTTGTTAATTGTTCTTTGTTGTGTTCCTGAAACGTTTGCTTTGTTTTGCGAATTCAAGCTTAACTTACCCATGGATGCATTATTTGCACCAGACCCTAATTTGAAAAGTTTGTCTCTGTCGATTCTTTTCACCTGAGGACAGAAGAGTCTGGCCTGTTTGCTCAGTGTCTGGAATCTTCCACATGGAAGCAAATTTTAAAAACATACCATTGTAATATTTGATAATGGTTCTCTTAAAAAGGTAAAGGTTTACATATGGTCACAAGTGGAGAAAAATTAGACAAATCTAAAATTTCATTAGAAAGGCACTTTTATTTTAAGGCTGAAATGTAATTTTGAGCACAACCCAAAAGCTGTCTTTCATAGGGAGAGCGTTCAGTTTTTGATAAGATATCTCAGTTCTATGGAAGATCATGAATTATTTGAAAGTGATAGACTTAGCTAGTTTACTTCCAGCAAACTTCCTCTACTGCTGATAGCATTTCAGTGCCTGTGTCCATCTTGGACTTGCCATCTGTGATTTCTTTTTTCCATGCAAGAGTATCCATCATTTTTTGGATGTTGTAGGCAATGAAGTCACCTAAGCAATGAAACACTTCTAATAAAATAAAGTACATCATAGATGAGGAATGTTTTCTTATATATTATGCTGAGACATTCAAACCCATTTAAACTGATGGGATTTCCAGAGTTCAGATAACAATCTGTATATATGGACCTAAAGATCTTTGAAAAATCTGAATTTAGTGTGGGAATCAGCTGGTAGATGAAGACTCAAAGCTGATGGGTGTTTATTTGTAGTCGCATGTTCAGCCTCCCTGTAACCAGCAGGGATGTAGTGAGAGCAGCCAGTGGAATCTGAAGAGGGAGTTCGGCTTTCAAAATGGTGCTTCAATTTTGGAATATGTGAAATCACACTCTAATTTTCCTTGGCTGTAAATTAGATCTCTGTTGTCTGCTAGTGGCATCTTAGGCCTGTGCATCCCTACAGATACCAACAATATAAGCACCTGTGTTTAAGTGTCTTCAGTTACTTCCTAGCCCATCACTTCACTTCATATGTTCTTCCTTGAAAAGAATATCCCTCATTTACAACTTTCTGTGCGTGTCTATGCATACGTTGCCATCTGAGATTAAAAATATATGATCTGTTACATGTTCTCCTGAGATCAAGGAACATCTTCTTACAAATAATGAGTGTTCCCAAAGATCAAAGTGTGACTCCCTTTTGACTACCTCAGGAAAATACGGATAATAGTGACACTGAACAAGCACTGAAAAAAAAAAAAGTGACAGAAGCAAGTGCCTTAAAGCAGTACTTTGTTATTTTCTTAAGTCTTAAAGAGTATTGTATGGCATTTAACTAATTTGTTAGTTCAGCTAATCACATTTACTTTACTTTCTAGGAATGATTTCGAAGAGTATTTTGACATTTTGATCACAAATGCTTTGAAACCTGGTTTCTTCTCCCATACACCAAACCAAAGACCTTTCCGAACTCTTGGTAAGTTGCAGCTGTCAGTCTCTTCTCATCTGCTTACCTCTGTGGTTAAAAAAAAAAAGGAGAAATTAAATAAAGGCGACTGAGCACTGGCAATGGGGTGGGAAGTGGACTCCTAAAATTCTGTTAAGACTGAGAAGCACTGAGAAATTAAAAATTACAGTATTGAGGACAATTGAAAGGCAGAGCTATGATAGTAATTAAAATTACATGGGGTCTCAAATACTGCATCATTAATGAAAAAGAATGTTTTTCTTTATTGTGCTGACAGGGTCATGCACACAAAACAATATTTAGTTCTGGAAAAAACCAGCAGAAATATTTAAAGAATTTAAAGGAAATTCAGAGAACTGTACAAATAAAATTGCAAAACTGAAGGAAATGTTTTGTGATGGAAATCTGACAGCATTAAATGTGTTTACTTTGGCTAAATAATGATGGAGTAGGTGAAAAGGAAGTGCCCCTGTACTCAGTTAATATAATTAAAACAATCTGAAACACTTGGCAATGTTGTCCATAAGGTAATTAAGGTTTTAACACAAGAGGTTTATAAGAGCAGTGTTCAGTGAAGTACAAATGACAATGTAACATTGCTGAAGACAGTTAATTCTTCCATATTTTGGTAAATACCTTTATGGTTAAATGTTACCTGAAAATTAATTTTATAGGCAAAATAGCTTAAGTCAGCATACACTGAATCATATTTTATCATTTTATGACAGGAAAGTCAGCATTGCAGCTCAAAAGAAATTTTGCTTGTGGAACGTTTACAGTAAAACTGAAACAAGTAGAAGAAATATATATTGAAACTACATTTTAATGTTTCACATATTTATATAGGAAAATAAGTAAGAAGTATCTTAGGTGTGATTTTTAAAGGATTAGTTCAAATAGTTGCCAAGTTGACTATTTGAGAAAAACATATCTCAGAAGGGAAATTGAAACTATTTGTGTGAAAGGAGGGAGGGGACTAAAATCTTAAAGGGTGAAAAAGGCTCAATTCTGCAACCATTTGATTTAGTTTTGTATAAGGCAAACTAAAAAAAAAATGTAATTCACTTTGGATTTCTTTTAAACAATCTGATTAGCCTGACTTCCTAAGGAAATCCTGCTGTGTCCCTCTGTCAGTAATTCAGCCAGCAACTTTTGAACCTGTTGGACAGTTTCAGTAAATTTAATAGACAGCCAAAAAGCTCCAAGATACTTTGACAAGGTGGGGGTTTTTGTGCAAACAAGGGCAGACTAGAGGGAGAAGACCAAGTTACTCTCTCCATTGATATTGTGTAGCACTGGCTTAATCACTACATTACACTGTAAGGACCAATTTTCATGAAGCTCTTTCTTTTTCTGCTTTCAAACAGGAACAGCATTATCTGGAGTCCTCTTATTGACTTAGTGGTTTTCATTCCGTTTATATCTTGACAATGCAACGGGGCTCAAATGTCAGTCAATCACTCACTACATCAATACCTTATTAATGCTAAATAAAATGTAGTTTCTGTTCTGGACACCTCACTATCTAAGTAGATAAGGGACACAAACGTAACTAAAGCAATCATCAGATAAATAATTTATTGTAACTACTAACCTGGGAGTGGGGGTTTTTTTGTTATTATATTTGTATTTGAATGAAAGTAACTGGTTTCTTCTGAAAGACCAGCCACAACATTCAAAGCAAAGAATGATACACATAGGACAGGTTTTTAGAGGTGTGTTTAAAAGTACCATAGAGCTTGTTTAAGAGTACATGAAGTTTAAACTGTAAAAGTAGGGGCATTTATATGAGAAAGTGCCTGAAATAATAATACATTTCTATAATGTTTATTTTTATGCCCTCCCTCTGTGTTCCTCACAGCAGCTGAAACAGTATACGGTGAACCTTCTGATATGTCGACGGGGAGCAGTTTTCCAGTTTTCAGAATTTTTTTTAAGGCTTTCTTTCATATCAGAACCACTGAAAATTCAAAATTTCAGTTTCCACTTTGTTTCTTCCTGTTGGCACTACAGACTTCAGGCAGAAGAGTTTGGCCATTGTGCTGCAAATCAGGGAGACAAAATTTACTTATTTTTCCTTTGAAAAAGTAAAAAAACTATAGGTGGACATCATAATAAATATTTTCTTAAAGCACAGAGACTAAACTTTTGCTAATGTAATTTAGGGAAAAAAAGCTTGTTCTAGGAAGAAATGTGTTGTAGAAAATGAACTGAAGTAATTGCTTGTCATTGCTATCCATTTCTCCAGACTTGAGTCTCAGCCATGTTCTTCCAACCATCAGTAGGTCTGAGCTGCAATAAATTCCTAATGATACCATCTTTTATTGGGTTATAAATGGACTTAAGGATAGGGCACAAAATATGGAATGTGTTCTTAATTTCAAACATCCCAAGTGTTTCATTGTGTGCTGGTGCTAAATGTTATTTGTCTATAACAGGACTTCTGCTGCAGATTTACTAGAGGAAAGGTTTTGAAGTTTACTAAAGAGAAGGATAAATTCTTTTCAGTGAATAAGTTCAAAAGGCAATTGTGTTCAGTAGGCATTTGAAGGAGAATGAGAAACAGGATGAGATGACAAAGGAGGCATTGTCTGGAAATGTGATACTGGGTAACAGCTCTGAAAATGTTTTTTTTTTCAGTAGACAAGTAATTTTAGAGCCAGTCCATTTAGAAACCATGAAACATTATTTTAATTGCTCAATTAAAATTGCATCAGTATTTCATTTGAGTTTCAAGATGTGCATCATCTAAAGCAACCAAAACACTGTTTGAAAGCCTAAAAGATTTGTGTGACTGGGACACTGAAAAGCACAATAATTAATTATTTAATTTTGCATAATTGTCTTTCAAAGTACCATTCTGTTAAGTGGAGGAACAGTTTATGTGAATCTTTGCAGATTTTAGGACAGCTACATTTATTTTAACCTGGCAAAGCAGTTTTTATAATTAGGGGTAAGTTATGTAGCAAAGGATATATTTTGTGAGAACACTGCTGTACATAAAAAACCCCCAGACTTTGCTACCATAATATGAATAATCCATAATTTACTTGTTATTCATGAGGTTATATTTTCTTTTACATAGGGAAATACTTCTTATGGTTCTTGAAAGTACTAATATTATCTTGAGCTACAGGATCTAAGGATCAGGTTGAAAATGTTTGTGTAAATCCTGTGTTGACAATGAAGGATTTTCTTTGTTTTCAACAGCTACATTCAGCTTAAAATAATTTATCATTCCACTAAGGGTGTGAAGGAATATAAATAGAAAATACAGTTGTGAATTATATGATACTGCAATACATGAAGATTTCTGTAACATTTGACAGCAGAGCTTTCCCATTATCGCATCACTTTTTAATGCACATCAAATTACCAGCCTGACTGCCAGCTCTGATCATTGCCAAATATATGTTTTACAATCCAAAATTATAATTGAAATGCTAAAGATAAACCTTAATTCCCTGAAAGCCTTCTCTAAGTCTGTATTCACAGGGAATTCTGCTTGGTCTTAAAGAAGGCTTATATATCTTTTATTTTCAGCGCATGCACAGCTGTCTTTTCTGATCTGGGGGTTTTTTGATAAATTGAAAATGTATTGCTGGCTGTTCAGTGTCTGAATTTGAAACACATACTTAAAAACTTATGTATAGCCTCATATATGTGTGTATATATCTGTATAGGCTGAAAACAATCCTATTGATGGAGTGCCAGTGGATGCCACATTTCGAAGCTTGCTTTCAGTTACACTTCCAGGCTGTGTGCCTTATTCCTGAATTGGAATTTCTGTCCATCTCAAGGTGCCTCTGCTGCAGAATGTAGCATTCTCATTTAAGAAACTTTCGGTCCTCTAATTTTTATGATGCCATTTTAACAATTCTGTGCAGAATCCTTTTTCCACTTTCAGTCTTCTTCTCTAGCCCTCTAAAAATACAAGAAAATTCTATAAGCTGAAAGGACCAATTAGAAAAGTAAATAAGGGGACAGGATATAAAACACCATACCTCTGGACTGAAGACCATCTTTGGTTATTAAGGACTTCAAGACTTCAGGAGGGGTGATCCCATGTCTGCTACTTGAGTTATCTTTTGCCATCTTTTGTGACATCTGGGCTTGATTATGCTGGAGATGGGCTACAGAACTGGGTGGAGACTCAGGGCTGATTCTCCTGATAACTAGGTTTTGCATTTATTTTCTAAGGATATTTAGGCCTGAGGACCAGGATGAGGAAGGAGGTGCCTTTCTTCATGTGTAAGGAATTTAACTTCTTTTTAGGTTATTCTTTTTATTTGCGATTTCTGTCTTTACCACCAGAAGAATATCAAAATACTATCCTGTAAATTTTATAAGACCTTAGTAAAACTATAGAATATATATTAAAATGTGGAATTTTTAAAACATTATATAGCACTATTATATATCTCATTTAAATAGTCTTGCATTATTCACTCATTTGAAGAATATAAATGCCACCTCTAGAAAATTCTGTTAAAATTTTCAATGAAAATGCATTGAATTGAATCTACAATATAGCTCAATAGCTATGATTGTGGTATAATAGGTATCTCAGTTACTACCTCTCGCAGTGAAGGCTGCCTTGATAAGAAAAAGATATTTCTTTTTTTGTGCATCAGCCTGTGAGGTTAAAGCATGAAAGCATAGCTAGTCTTTTTTGCTATTTTAGTTGTTCCAACTATGTTTCTTACCAATCTTATCTTGCATTATATCATCAGATCTTCATATTTAAGTGTAAATTCAATTTTTAAAATAGTTTTGGATTTAGGCCTTAGCTGATCACAGATATGACAGCACATTTGTTGGTATTTTTATGCAGAAACTTGATATTTAGTGAAGAAGTCACTCTCCCAATAGGAACCTGTTCTTCTGTTGCACCTGTGAATCCTTACTCAAATACATGGGTTGTGGCCCTCAGTCTGCAAAGACTGTCGTATTTCCCACATATTTGGTCTATGCCTCTAGACCCAGGCCAGTGCTGGGATTAAATTAGACTTTTTCTTCTGTTTGATGTGGATTCCCTGCACATCTTTATCACCGGAGCTCGGCTGCCCATGAGCAAGGGGGGGAAGGAAAATCTGCTGACCTGAATGCAGGGGGGCACAAGGACATTTGTGTGAGGCAAAGATGAATTGGAGAGGGGCTGGGGGAGCCAGGTGGTGGGAAGGGAGAGCCTGGGAAGAGGCTGTGTAAGAGCAGAGTGGTGCATGGAAACATACATAGGAAAGGGATTTCACGCTGGTGGGGCTTTTTGAATTTCAGGTCTTTGCTTTTGACTTCTACCATTGTCTCAAGGAGAACTTTTGCAATAAGGCTAATATGTCAGATAGCTTAAAATGATGTACCCAGGTACTGGGAAGACTGGTGCTCCCAGCTGGCCCTCCAGCCACAGCAGGGATGCAGCACCATCCTCCCATGGGTCTCAGAAGCCTTTTGCAGGGAAGCCCATGAAGGGCCTCTTCTTGCACCTCTCGGGAGGCACAAGCAGAATAACAACAGCACCAGCAAAGGTCACCTGTGTAATCTTTTCCTCCGGTGGCTCAGGGTGTTCCTTTATGTAATGCAGCTGTGCTTGTATCCATTCTTCTGGAGATGGTGCTTCTTCCTATCAGTCTGTCTGGGTATATTCTGTAACATGAGACAACATAATAATGCATTTTTGCTGGGAGCTTGTGACAGAGTGGCATGGACAGGTTGTGCTAGCTGCACACTGCATTATTCAAGAGGTGTAAAGTCTGTAACCATTTCCCAAATCTCTTCTAAAATGACTGCCTTTATATTGTTGTAACATCCCACAGTGCCTTATGGCCCTTAAAAGCAATGCTGCTCTTTTTAGGGAAATGCTGTTTAGCAATTCTTTAAAGTGTATTGGCACTGTTTTTCATTTATTTTCCAGCTATTTAGGAAAGAAAAAGAAGTATTATAACTAACAAGTAATGATATTTTGTACTCTAGTTTTCAAAACTAGATCTTTTTGTACGTCGCAGGATGATGATATTAAGATGAAGAGTCTCTTACTGCTCTAATATCAGAAACAGGTTCTGTAATAAGCTGGCAGTAGGAGGTCCACTGTTGAAAGGGATAAAGTATCTTGTTCTATACCCAAGCCACCACTGAGAAATAATTCCCTACTCGTATGTCAGCCAGGGATTTTCATTTTATCAAGCAACTGGTTGGTATGGATGATTATATAGAAATAATTCATATTCAGTGATATAACCTGGCCATTTTTAATTTTTATTATGAAAAACTGGAAGGATTATGGAGGCACCTTATAAAGATGCTTCCTTCAGTTGACGCCCTCTTTAGCAACATAATCAATGCCTGACTCTACTTTCTGAAAAGCAGGCTAGGGGAGGCCAGTAGAGCTGACAGTGGAAGACACATACAAATTTCATCTCATAAACCAGGGTTTGCTTTCATACAAATATTCATAATCCACTTGAGAAGCTCAGAGAGTGTTTAAAAAAATCCACAATGTCAGGCCTCTTGGATGACTGTTTCACCTCCTACCCTTTGTTTAAATGATCTTAGTCTAAAACTATTCCACTTTGTGTACTGCCTTTGCAAGGTATCAGCCACTCCACAGATTATTTTTCTGATAGTGTAAACAGCTGTCTCAAAGACTTCTGGTTTCCTGATATTATTTATGTGCTGTAGACAAACATTTAGAAAATCAACAGATGTTACCTTGTAATCAAAGGGATTTACCAATTAATCTTTATAAGGTTTGCTAGATAGTACCTGTGTGTAGTTTGAAATCAATACTTTGGGAATCATTTGAGAATAGAGGCGATTATTTCCTATCATGTCATCAATGTTTGTAATTATCTATGGGATAGGTTAGATGGGAGTCTTTTAACTGTCCTGATGGGTTAACAAACTCTTTCCAACAGTTAAATTTTATTTTATTTCATTTTTTATAAACATAGCCTTAGTTGACTGTGACCGTTTTGATTTTGGATTTTATGTGTTCAGTACAAAGTTCTGTGTGAAAGCATTTAAAACAGGTGCAAAAAGCAGAATAAAGCTGGGCCAGCACAGACTCACATCCTTTTGCAGAGCGGGTTGTTAAAGTCACAGGCTTCATTTTTTCTGATAGTTTCCAAAGCCCTTGGCTACTGTATTTGATGGTCATTGCCTCACAAAAGCAAATGTTTTGTACAATTTTGTTCCACTACAGAGATAATGAATTAGAAGTTGACAATGCATAGTTGATTACTAACTGGCAGTGTATCATTTTTAAACCTGTCGTGAAATGCAAGAGGCACTCTGCAGTTTGCACTGATGGTGTGTGCATCCACTACTACAGTGACATGGTTAAACTGGTGTAAGTTCTTCAAGTGGTGACTCTGTAGTAGGTAGACTACATGGTAGCCAAAGAATGACTTTTTCCTTACAGTGGAAATCTGAGCTGAGAAGCCATCCCTTTTCCTAGCAGGAGGAATAGAGCGAGTGTGGTTTTTTGTGTTTATTTGGGGTTGTTTTTTGAATGGGCTTTACTGGTACTTGCTTCAGAAGTGCTGTGAGGCCAGATTGTCATCACATCATTTATACAAATTTGTTATACTAATGATGGGTTTCACTCAAGCATTTTAGAGCACATAAGAAGCAGCAAAGCTCTGTTTCTGTTTCTACTGGGAGAGCACTGTGTTGAATTGCCCGACTACCCCAATTCACTGTAAACCTGGAGCCTGGGCCAAGGGCTAGAATTTCAGCCTGAATCTGGCCGTAGGAGGTACCTTGTTATCAACTGAACCGCCCAATGGAAATTGGGTTTGGTGCTCCTTCTTGAGCTCCTTTGGCTCAACCATATTAGCCAGAAGAGCTGCCAGGACACAGGCTAATTCTTTAACATTTACTCTGTTTGCCTAAGCATTGAGGCTTATGCAATCTCATGGTATGTGCGGGTAGGAATTTCCGCCCATCCCCTACTGTGAACCTCTATCAATACTGCAATTTCAACCACATTTGAGTCTGGCCTAGCATTCTCAGAGATATTACAGCCTCGAGAGGCTGGAGAGGAAAAGATGGGTCTATCACTGCCAACACGGAGAAAGGCTGCAGTATAAACTTCCCCTTGATTAGATATCTGAGTATCCATCCATGAGAGCCTAGCTACAAATGACCCAGCTACTGGAAAAGCACCCGTGAGACTCTGCACCCTATTAGACATTCAGTGAATGCAACAGCAGAAACAACTTCATAGGAAGATAGGCCCCATTATTTCCATTGTTGTTCACAAACAACTCCTTGTCTATTTAAAAATTTTTTTAAAAGAAAAAAAATTAAACAGTCTTTGAAATAAGGCATCTCTTTGTTGCTTTGTCATTGAGATGAAGGCTGAGCTGTGGATGCATTCTCCAATGCCCATCCTTCTTTAAAAGAAAAAAGTTATAGTAAGTGTGTCAGGCCAAAGTCTTTATATGTTTGCATAGTGTTCAAAGTACCTCAGAGGATAAAAGGAATAAGAAGTTATTCATCCAAAAATCAAAACAGTGAAAAACTGCAACTTGCTTCTGCATAAAGACAGCAGGGGTTGCTTCAGCTGATTACCTTTGATATTAAATAGCGTGTTTGGCACAGAGCTGATAAGAATATTACAGAAAACTAGTTCAAAGAAAGTTAAAACTGCTGCTTTCAAAAGCATGGTATCAACAATATTCCTTTTGTTAAAACTGGAAAACATGTTTAGCATAATTGCCAAGTACTCCAAAACAGAATTCTTTGTGTATGGAGAGTATGTCTTCATTTTCAAAAGGAGTTACAGTAACTACTACAGTAACACTACTACAAAATCCCAGCTATTGATTATATCATGTTATATTCAAGGTCTTGAAGGATAAAACTTAAACCTCTTTTCTTTAAGGTATTGTGCAAGGATGTGATAAGAGTCAGTTTCTGTCTTCAAGAAACCCACAGGCAGACCAGATAAACAAATGGTAGAAAATAAAAGCACTGGCTTTTCTGCTTGAGCCAAGGAACCAAGATATTGAATGACCTCCCCTGAATTGTATCTCCAGCAGATCTGCATATCCACCTAAGATATCTAATGTCCTAATCCAGAAGCAGTGAAGAACTGTAAACCGGGTTTGAATAAGGACTCATAAGTCTTGACTGTGAAAATCCTTTTAGCCCTTTTTAAAGATTTAGCATAATGGGATAGTTAATATTATTTCAATTAATTCTGCTAGATTTAATTTTTATGGTTCATTAATATATCCTTTATAATTTCAAGGAATTGGACCCATGAACTTCATGTGTTCTATACTGAAATTAATCAAAATATTCAATAGTTATCCAGTAATTACTTCAAAATATTGAAAGTGATAAGCGCGACTAGTTGTTTGTTTTGGAAGACAGTTGCATACCAGTGTTTCAGGCCATGTTTATGTTTCACTTTAATGGAAGAAACGTCCTTCATAGAGAATCACGTCAAATGCCTTTAAACACATATACTATATGATTGGGAGGTCATTAAAAGTCGAGATCTATAGAAAATCCTCAGTCATAGTTTTGTGATCACTTTCTGGTGTTGTTTCTTTATTGACTTTTATTTCAGGACTCTAGCAGAGAGTAGAACCTTGATACAGTCTGATCTGGATTGTACCAGAGAGACAAGGCAGGAAAACTCCCACACTTCGGAAGCCAAATTAATCAAAAAAATGCAGCTTCTTTTCACAGCAGAATGAGCTAAGAGCCTGTCAACCCAATCTTCTCTCTCCAGTGGGTGCCCATAGAACATAAATTGCCATAGCCTAAGTCTGTGTTTTCAAAACCAAAACCAAAATGCCTAAATGACCACTTTGTATTCCAGACAAAACTGTGTTCAGCAAAAAAATTATCTGGCGTAAGGGAATTCTTCTCTAAGACATGAAAATGTTTTTAAGGGGAGATGATCTTTTCCTCCATATTCTCTAAGAAGAGACAGACAAGATTTAGAAGCAAAGCAGTCAGCACCCAACCTAGACTACATTTATAGTGCAGTAAAAATATGTGGTGCATAAAAATGATTGGGATTTATGGAAGATTTTGCACTGAATGTGGAGACCCAGTTCTGTATGGAAGACAAAAGCAAATGCACATTTCCATACATGAGCAATGCTTGCCAAGCTGACTCCTATTAGCCCTGAGATTAGCTCAGCTGGTTAGAGCATGGTGCTAACAACACCAAGGTCACAGGCTTGTGGTAACATTAGTAGCAGCCATTCTGGAATAATACCTTGAGTTCTCATGTTTATGCTTCCACAGAAATGCTTAAGAACATCTAGCAATTTTTTATACAGATAATGCAATTCAATACCAACAATTCTAGACTAGAAGCGGGGAATTATGTTTATGAATGTCTTTTCACCTGCATTCTATTTCCAAGCACATACAAGACTGTCCATCAAGAGTGTCCATGACTGGGGCGAAGAACTAAATTGAAAATTTCAAAAGACTTAAAGGAACACTAGGGAGACAAACCATGCACAACTCCACAGCTGTTCTGGCATTAAGAGAATACATACTTCCTTTTGATTTGTTCTGTGCATTTTTATTATTAGATGGTTAAATACATTTTATTTGTATTTACAGATACATTTTATTTTGTCCATGGAACAATAAATATCCCACTGGAAAGCTTATAAATTTATGTAGATTATTACCAGACTCTACTGCTCTTTCTAAGTAGGATGTTACACCCTTGGTAGCTTATTCAAAACCTGGCTTTTCTTCTTGCCAAATCTGTATCAGAGAAATGTGGATCATTTTCAGAAGCTATTTTTTTATATGGAGTTGCAAGCCTCTCACTGTCATGGTTTCACCACAGCCAGCAGCCAAGGCGCTCACTCACTCCCCCAGCAGCAGGATTGCAGAGAGAATCAGAGTGTAAAAGGTAGAAAACTCATGAGTGGAGATAAAGACAGTTTCTTAGTGAAAGCAAAAGCTGCGCCCTCAAGCAAAACAAAACAATTCACAGCTTCCAGGAAGGCAGGTATTCAGCCAACCCCAGGACAGCAGGGCTCCTTCACACATAACAGTGACTTGAGAAGGCAAACTCCATCACTCTAAATGTGTCTCCCTTCCTTCTTCCTCCCCTCACTTTATGTACTGAGCATGATGTCATATGGTCTGGAATATCCCTTTGGTCAGTTTGGGTCGCTGTCCCAGCTGTGTCTCCTCCCAAACTCCTATGGCACCTCCAACTTTCTAGCCAGCTTGGAAGTACTAAAAGCAGAAAAGTCCTTAACTCTGTGTAAGCTCAGCAATAACAAAAACATTTCTATTTTCATCACTGTGCTCAGCACAAATCCAAAACACAGACCCCTCCCAGCCACTCTGAAGAAAATTAACCCTTCCCCAGCCAAAACCAGCACACTCCCTCAAACAAAAATTGACCCAGAAGTACATTGTAAGGATGCTGCCATATGTCAAAAATCAGAGGTCTATTTTGAAACAATTAAGTGCCAGTAATAGATACAGAAACCACAGTGTGTAGAAACTGCTCTGGCTATCTATCATCTATCCTCAGCCACCTCCCACTGTAGGCAATGAAGGGCCAGCAGGCCTGGTCCATGGAGGGCTTTGCAGTGCCCAAACAGCAGTGCCTCCACTGCACAGAGGATATCGGCCCATTGACCCAGTGCTGCGCTTCCTGTTGTAGAGCCTTCACACTGTGTTTCTATGTCTGGGTCTGAATCCCAGCTGAGGTGTTCTCACTGCTTAATTACAGACCTGCAGTGCTAATCAAGAGCCCCAAGGAAGCCAAAGGTCTTGCAGAAGTGGGACAGGACCTATGGAAGATGGGATGCCTGAGGGATGGGTCAATATAAGTTTGTAAATTTTACTGGTCTGCTGAGATTTAGTTCAAACCTGTGAGAAATAACTTCACATTGCAGTTCTTAAAACGGTGTCAAAATCCAAATGGAATTCCTGGAAGAAAGAAAAATTACCTGTGACACAGGGGACATACCAGTATGACTTTGAGGGGGGAAAACCTTCTTTGACATATATCACATGCGCATAAACAATATGTGATAGAAGTTGGGAGTTTTATTCATCTTTATTCTCCACGTAATTGTTTTCATCTGTAGAATTCAAAAGAAGTAGATGATTAGACAGAGAACCTTGTGATTTGCTTCATAACTAATTTGGAAATTGGAATTGAGGCAGTTTGTAGTAAAGCAAAGATAAAGTTGTGTATGGTACATTCCTGGCAGAGCGATAGCTGGCAACTGACGCAGAAAGCTTCCCTTCAGCATAGTTTCCATGAATCTGTATGTGCTGGTTTTGATTAAGGAGCTTTAGAGTTCTCTTGTGTGTTCTCCAAAATGTCAAGCTTTTATTAAGGTTAGTCTGTAGAATTGTTTTTTTGCAGAAAGCACATTTTGGTTTTCCTGCTGCAGATCTGCTATTGGAAGCAAGTAGCGAAAGGAGATGGTTAGGAAGCCCTAGAAATGAGCTGAGAGCATGTGGAGGAGTCGTGACCAAAGCCTAGGCTGAGATCTGCTTCAGTTTGATATGACAGGTGATCTCTGCCTCAGTTTCACAGTTTCTAAATACTGCAGCTTATCCAATGTTTATGAAGCACCCAGGAGAACTGCAAAGTGGTAAGTGGCAGATGAGATCTACAACAAACAGCAGATGTGGATTTATTGCAAGAGGTAAATATCAAGTGTGTAGAGAGTCACATTGTTTAGGAGCATCTAATAGGAAATAATAGGTCAGAGAATTTAAGAAATGGACATTTCTTGGCTGGTAAGCAATCATGGGACACTGCGTCCTTTAGGTGAGTAGCAAGTCCTCTGTAGTTAATGTTCCAAAGGGAATTAGTTCTTGCAACCTGAAAGCTCAAAAACAAAAGTGGTGTACCATCTTCTTCCTCACTCTCTTTGTTCTTCAGCCTGTCTTTATTATTCACATTGAGCTCCAGATGTCTTAAACTTCAATATGTATGTTGCATGTTTTTCTAGGTAGAGTTAGTGACCCCAGGACTTTTTCTCTTCATTAGCAAACATGTTCATTCTAACTTGAGTCTTATCTGCTGTAAAACCACTTCATATATTATTACTGTCCACAGATTCCAGGTGCTTCTGTGATAACTGCCAGACTAAGACTAAATGCTCCAAGATTATTATTCTTTTTTTTTTCTGGAGTAATAGTAGCAAGAGATTTTATCGGTGAAATTCCTGCATAGAGAGAGCTGGCACAATGCTCTTGGTTCTGAGAAACAAGGTAAAGCACATTTTCATATAGATACCCAAGTGGTTTTGCAAACCACACAACATGCACAGATAAGGGACTGGAAAGGTAATCATAGAATGGTTTGGGTTGGAAGGGAATCTTGAAGATCATTAGTTCTAACCCCCCTGCTGTGGACATGGACACTTTCAGGTGGACCAGGTTGCTCCAAGCTCCATCCAACATGGCCTTGAACACCTCCAGGGAAGGGGCATTCTCAACTTCCCTGGACAACCTCTGCCAGTGCATCACCATACTCACAGTATCTAGTATCTAATCTAAAGCAACTCTCAATTTAAACCCATTTCCCATTATCCTCTTGCTACATGTCCTTGTAAATATTCTTGCCCCATCTTTCCTGTAAGTTCCCTTCAAGGCCACAATTAGGTCACCTCAAAGCCTTCTCTTCTCCAGTCTGAATAATCACCGTTCTCTCAGCCTTTCCTTATAGAAGAGGTGCTCCATCCCCCTGATCAGCTTTGTGGCCTTCCTCTGGACTCACTCCAATAGGTCCCTGTCCTTCCTGTGCTGAAGATTCCAGAGCTGGATGCAGTACTCCAGGTGGGGTCTCAGGGGAGAAGGATGTTAGGGGGACCATGTCAAAGGCCTTACAGGAGTTCAAATAAATGACATTTGTAGCTTTTCCCTTATCCACTGTTGTAGTTACTCCATCATAGAAAGCCACTAGGTTGATCAGACAGGATTTTCCCTTGGTGAAGCCATGCTGGCTGTCTGGAATCACCTCCCTGTGCCTTAGGAAGTGTCAGAGGAATCACTTCTTTTACTTCTTCAGAAGACTCATTACTACAAATCTTTCATGTGAGTCTTCCCTTCAAAGGATAACTAAACATACTTTGCCAGAAAGGAGTAATTTCCATTTTTACTTGCCGTCTCCAGCAAGTTGCATTGTTCTGAGTTTTACAGTGACTGTTTCACACGTAGGAACTCTTCCTGTTTGTTAGAACATTAATTCCCTATCATTTTTTATTTTGTTTGTTAAATGTGAAGTTGTTCTGTATCTCAACAGATCCTACAGGAACAAGGTTTCATGTTGATTTTCACTCTGGTGTTACCTGTAAGCAGACCTTAAACAGCTTCTGAAATCTATGCCAGTTGTTCTGTCATACTCTTTGTCCCCCCTTTGAATTCATCCATGACTGTGATCCACAGGGCCATGAAATTGACCCCAGACCTCAAGACTGAACGTGTCATGTCTCTGTCTTCACATGCTCACACTTCTATTTCCCTTCTTTTGTAATGTTTTTATCTAAAAGGAATAGTAATAATATAAAATGCAGTAGAGACTGTAATAAAATCATCCTTATTGCAAAAAAAATTGCAGAATCACCATTAGGATTCATTGATGATAAATGAACAGACTCCAAGGGGAGAGTCTAAAATACGTGTTAGGTCCCAATCTCTTTTGGTATCTCTTGAATATATTCTTGAGCAAAGGGAAACAAAATATAAGGCAGAAAATATATCAGGAATAAAGTGTGTTTGCTACTGAACAAAACCACCCAGTGTGATTTTGGGTATGTTTCATATTCTTTTATATCTATGATGTTAAATTATTAGTGGCAGTTTTTATATTTTCTAAGAGAAAATGGTCTTTAATTATTTAATGGCATTATATTCTAATTAAATATTTTTTCTTTGATTGTTACTTGAAGTGCCAAGTATTATAAATAATCTATAAAAATACTCACTATTTAGTACATATGTGAAGCAATGCCAAGGTAGTCTCTTCCCTGACAGCTGTATTCAAATGGGTTTAATATCAGTATGATTTTTACATGTGTAACGTAATGTTTCTCTGCTACCATGTGATAAAAAGAAGTCTTGGATCAACAGGAGCCAGAACCCCTCTCTCAGCAGTCTCAGATGTTAGCTTTCATTTCCGGAGAAAACGACGGATCATTCTAAGGCATCCAGTTTTCCTTAGAAATACTGTGTTTGGGTTGGGTTCTTCTTTTTAATTACTGAAGCTGAGCAAGGCTCTAATAACCACTATCTGCAGCTCTACTTGTAAAATGACTAACAAGCAGAAAGCTGTGTGGGTTTGCTTATTTGTTTATTTATAATTCCCAAATTTATTTTTTGCATTTGGAATCTTAAGTTAGTCTTCAAAGGTTGACATAAAACTGCTCCCCTTCAGAGGCAGCCAATATTTGGAGCTGGAACTTCAGACAGAATAAATCAATAAAATTAAAACAGGGATTTGAGACAGTGTAATAAGTTAGGAAGAAAGAATGGAACTACTCATAAATCGTAAATCAACCTGTTGTATAAATAGTTTAGTATAAAAGTTAATGAAAATGTCTATTGTGTATTCCAGGCAAATGAGTATGTGTGATAACTATGCATGCTAATGTCTCCTATGCAATCATTATTTCCTTTGAAATAACATCTTTTAGGGACTTGAAAAAATGAAAAGCAAAGGCCCCTTGCAGCCGGGTCCTTATATTGCTTTGTGGGGATACATTTGTTCAGAATCAAACTATCCATTCCAGTTTTCATATATATTTTATACCTGAAGTAATAAGATACAGGGAAAGAATTCTTAGTCTCTCTGTAACTGTGGATTAAAGAACTTTTATTCTTTTTTTGGTCCTTGGGGTTATTTTTTTTTAAGTCTAAGGCCAAGGTAAATGATGGCATGGAGTTTTTCCACATTACACTTCAGTGTCAATTTTCAGTGGGGAAGACTATGGTCCAAGAGCAAATTTCAATATGTCTTTTTTCAGTAGATATTGCTAGGGTTTGGGTAAACTAAAAGATTACAGGCTACACAGTGCAAAGAAAATGCTTTGTGTGTCTCACTTTGATTTTAATTGAGAAATTGAGAAATTTTTCTGAAGTGACAGGTTAGGTCAGAACTGTCTGATGGCTCTCATCTCATCTTCTCTGCTTCCCTCCATGTTCTGCTTCCATCTCATGTACCCCCTGGTAAGAACAGCTATGGACAGGTGCTTGAACTGAACTGTATATTCCTGGAATGTTTATGTCAGGGCTTTTTTCCTCAATTACCTTCCTTTTTTAAATTATTTTAATTGGAAATGCTTTCTGGAAAAGCCTGTCTCTCTCCATAATTATATAGGGATCTCTAGGAAGACTATGGTACTAATTTTAACATGGTTATTTTTCTGAGTGTTGGAAGCTCCTCATTTTTAAGGCTCTGGATCTTCTTACAAAACTGAGATCCAGAATAAAACTGGTCTAGAGAGGAAATTTATTTCTTTTCTTGCCATTTTGTACCTTTCCAAGATCCCAATCCAAAAACACAAAACAGACAAAAAACCCTTACAAAATATGTGCAATGAAGAAGGGAAATTATGTATTTATGTCCCACTTATCCTTGCAAAGTAGAAGTTTTCTGATTTATAAATGCAATTAAATAAAATTATGGCAAAACCCTCACCAAATTTGCACATGAACTACAATTAAAAATGAACTTGTAGGAGAATCATTTCCCTAAAAGTGATTTTTCTTTTCTGAGAAAAAAATGTCTTTGCTTGTATTTCATCATATCAGTGTTTTAAACAGAAATGCTTTGTTAGCCAGACTGTTCCTGGGGTGGCAAAAAGTTAATGCTTTGACAGATTTGAAAACAAATTACTTATCTGTAGGGAGATGTTATTTTCAGTTCCTGTAACACAGCAATCAAAACCTTCTAGAGAAACTTAATTGCTGACATCTCTAAAGGAACTACTGATTTTCTTACAAACAAGTAAAACTTCAGTTTAGTCTCTACCTAGCCTGTAGCTTGGCACAGTTTAAGCAGTAAGGCAGATTTTAATAAAAGCCTAAAAGGTTTTGATAAAACTAAAAATGTAAAAACTCTTTTTTTTTTTCATTTCTGCTCAGAGGATTCTGTGGTTTTTACATATGCCCAGAGCAATTTGAAAATACACTATTTTGTACTTTGGTCTTACCAGGTCTTACAAAACAGTGGAAGGACAGAAGTCCTTCCTGAGAAAAGTAATTGTTAATAATGGGATAAACAGTACTTAGGAATTATTAAGAAATAGGGGTTTTTTTCCACAGGGTGGTATCTGTATTTTTTCCTCAGCTTTATCTGTGGTGCTCTTCCAGAGCATTGCCAGCTTTTAGTAGTACTGTTATTTAGTCCTCTGTAGGATCGAACACATATATGTTGGGATTGCTAAGCATAAGAAATATGTATCACTCCCTATGTAAACTTTAAAATCATGTTCCAGTTTTCAAAACTGAATTTTTACTTTGATTAGTTCAGCCTCTGTCTCACCAACCTGTAAGCCACCCCAAAAAACACAGAATGATGAAAAGGCAGGAAGGGGAGGTGATCTTCAGGCATTTCCTGGGGAAAAAAAAAATAGTAACAGCTAGGATAGCCAAAAATGGAGATGGCCAAAATCACCAGTCACTTTGGGAAGCCTTAACCTTTCATTTCAGCATATCATGTTAAGGAAATAATTTGTTCTTTATCATTTCCCTCCAGTCATCCAGTCAGACAAGGGACTGACAAGGGCTGATGCATGAGCAGATGGATTTCACAGCTGCTTCCAGGGCACAGAAGTAATTCAGGGATGGCAAAACACACACTAATACCTGAGTGAATCCTGAAAACCACACAGCATAGTTGGTTGGTCTGTACACAGGAATTTTTGGTGATAGCCTAAAAAGGGTGCCCATAAGGTATGAAGCTTTACCTCCAGGAATCTTGTAAGTACTTGCTTTCTTCATGGAGAACATGCCCACAGGGAAACTGCAGCTTTAGTCATCCCATCTTGTTACACCTTTACAACTGGAAGAATCCACCTGTGCAGGTCCCCTTCTCCTTGTACAATAATGCACTCTCCTGCCCTGATTTCCCTTTTGGAAAGGAGAGTTTGTCTTTCTCAAGTGAGCTCAAAATGCTATCCAGAACCAGACTGTGTTTGCAAGTGAGACTGGAACATAACCCAGTTTTTATATTAATCCCTCATGGTCTGAAATGGCATTATTTTAAATTGCAGAGAGGCGTATCAGTGTGATAGTTGTGGACCATAGAATGGACTTGTTTTACAATAACCCCCGTGTTGGTAACCAGAGCTTCAGTTGCTGAACATGTGAGCCCATCTGCATGAGGTGCCTGCAGGCAGAGGGAGCCCACCGGAGCTGCCCATGGGCAAGAAGAGGCAGGAGCAGGTACAGGCACAAGCAGCGACAGAGTTGACACATTTTTCATTCTACTGCACAGCTCAAAGGGAAAAAAAATACCAGTAACTGTAATAGCCAGTCTAACTGGGTCTGTGTGGAAATGGGTTAAAGGCTCTCTAGAGAAAGGCAGAAGGAGGGGCTGTAGGAGAGCTGTATGCACACTGTAGTTAAACCCAGCACACTTTCAGCTGACAGGGCCTCTGGGCACTTGGAATTGCTTTCTTCCCCAGGTCTCTGCCCAGTCAAGTAGATGTGAGGTGTCCTCAGGCTCTTTGGTGAGTCACTGGCAGGTCCTGGCCCCAGTGTATAGCCAGCACTCACTGCAGGGCACCCAGCCAGAGGAGCAGCACAGGGTGGTGCCTCAGGAGTGGTGAACTGATGAAAATTAACCTGGGTGTAGGTATGGCTCACTGTAGGCAAAGACCTGTTGAAGCATAAATTCACCCTTGCCTCAGCTTCTCTCTTAACCTTGGGCTTCCCAGCTGAGAGCCCTATCTCACAGGCTGGGGTCTAACAGTGTAAACACCAGCCAAGCTGGGGATAGACCCCAGGTTCAGACCCTTCCCATCTCAGCAGGTATAACTCGTAAGAGGACACAGAGCAGATGGCAGTAAGCAAGCTGTGCAAAGTCTTTCCCAAAAAATGACTCTGCCAAAGTAAATTACCATCAGTTGTCATTTAAATGAGAATAAGCTTCACTGATTACATTTTGCATAATCATTCAGAATGAAACCAGATGTTCCTCAAGCCATGTTTTAAAGCTGCAATGCATGTTTAAACGTAGGCAAGAACATTCTCACAAGAAAAAGGATATTGAGTCTTGTTAGTGAACTGGTTTCTCTGAAAAAACTTATATTTTATTGGTGATGAAAGTATATTTATGAATCAGAAACCATTTCCCAAGCTGTTAGACAAAGCTGTATGGAAATTACCATCCCAGCAATGATAGTATTGCCCCAGCATGAGTCAAGCTTTCCTTGTTGTTTTTAAAAAGGAACAGTAACTTCCCCTCAGGAAGACAGCTCTGAATCACGGTTAGGTTTGGGCAAGTGTTTTAACAGAATGATTTTCTGGGTTTAATTATTTTAATTTTACTTGCTTGGTACCTTTACATTTCTTGACGTGGCAGGTTTTCAGTCTACAGCCAGGAATCTGGGTTTCAGTGTTATGTGAGGCTTCAGAAGAATCACTTCATCTAAATCATCAGAGAAATTCTTGTTGGTTATCCAGTCTGTTTGAAATTGTCAGGACATCTCTTTTCCTCCTAGCTTATAAGACCTAAAGCACCCCCACCTATGTATGTTGCTTCCTGCTGGAAGAATATTTATAGCATTTCTGACCTTTGAATGAACTTATAAGAATCAATAACAGCAAAGTGGGAAGAAGGTCAGCAGCAGTTTTCTTCTTGACTGAGTGTAGCTAGTATTAGGCTTGGAATATCTAGCATATATTAGGAACTATCATAATCATATTTATGCAGCATTTAAGCGAATTAGAAACGGTCCTCGTTAATGACTTATTGCAACTGCAACTCCATCCATTTCCTTCCACTTCAGATTACAGTAATAAAATTGACACAGTCACCCCTTGATGTGTGAGCACAAGCAGCCATGTGAGATGGTTCAAGGCAAGGTTTGTCCGTTCAGAGTTGTTATCCCTATGACCCTACAACTCAAATATTTTAAAGCACCCTTCCTAATTCCTCAAATTTAGGAAGCTCCTTCCAAAATCAAAGTGTTCCCATAATGAACTAGACATCTCAGTGCTGTTTGCTGCCTCCTTCTAAAGGGGAAATTAATTTCTCTTTATTTCATTGTCTAAAAGCAAATTTTCTAACTTAATTAAATCCTTTCCTTCTCCAGACTTGGCACCCCTAAAAAATGCTTGTTGCACTGTTGTTTGCCTACCACAGGGCCAACTAGTTCAGATTGTAACTGTGAATTAGAAACCTAAATTCCGGATGCCTTGAGTTAAGTGAGATTAATCCCATTGCTAGCAGTGACAGTAATAGCTCTCACAGAGCGAGAGGTCTTCTACCTTGTAATTAGAGTGAATTGTTTCAGTCAGGACTTCCCCTCGTGCCATTCCACAGAGGTAGCAAGCAGGGTTTTGCTCTTTGCTGGAGCCTCCTGAAGCTGCTGTAATACATAGGGCTCCTGTTTGCAAATGCAATGTCATTTTTCTGAAAATACCTCTCATAAAAGCTCCATTTTTCTCCAGTATTTTCCTGATTGACTGAATGGAGAGACAATGATAGCTATACAAATCTTCACAAATTTAAAAAAACTTCGTCGCATCTCAAAAGAGTTGTTTTCATGTGTTTCTTTTTCTATGTCCATGTCATTTGAAGAGTGTGGCTACTTGTTCAGTGAGCCATCCAAAAATGTGTCTAAAAATACAAGAAAAATAAAATAAATTTCCTGTTTTGACTTCTGTTGAACAAACTTCTGTTGAACAAACTTCTGTTTGTTCAAAAGTGGTTTGATCAAAGGTTTTAATAGTCAGGAAATTAAGATTTTTTTTAATGGATGCTATCATATTTTTTATTATTGTAATTATTGTTACATTCCTGAAGAAGAACAAAGGAAAAGACATTTCCACACAAGTTCCACATGAATTGTTAACGTCAACTTTGAATTTCCTTGTTTTTTCCTAGTTTATAAAACACCCTTAATATAGAATTGTTTTGTCTCCATTTCTTCAATTTCGTGGAATCATAATATTAAAGAATGGTGTCATTCCTCTCTCCACGCACCCATTTCCATCTTCTTGCTTCTTTTTTAATTTCTTTCAAAGACCAATGTATTGCACCATACACAAGCCATCCAAAAATGTGTCTAAAAATACAAGAAAAATAAAATAAATTTCCTGTTTTGACTTCTGTTGAACAAACTTCTGTTTGTTCAAAAGTGGTTTGATCAAAGGTTTTAATAGTCAGGAAATTAAGATTTTTTTTAATGGATGCTATCATATTTTTTATTATTGTAATTATTGTTACATTCCTGAAGAAGAACAAAGGAAAAGACATTTCCACACAAGTTCCACATGAATTGTTAACGTCAACTTTGAATTTCCTTGTTTTTTCCTAGTTTATAAAACACCCTTAATATAGAATTGTTTTGTCTCCATTTCTTCAATTTCGTGGAATCATAATATTAAAGAATGGTGTCATTCCTCTCTCCACGCACCCATTTCCATCTTCTTGCTTCTTTTTTAATTTCTTTCAAAGACCAATGTATTGCACCATACACATCTTCAGTGCTCTTAAACATAAAGCTGTCTTAGCATTTCACCATTCTCCAAAATTTGCACTTCAGCTTTCAGCAGTCTCTAACCAAGTAGATGTTGCTCTTTTCCTCTTATTCCTAATACATTTTAAGTACTTTGAAAAATTCTATAAAGCAAGAGAAAAACTGAAGTTCTGATGTTACACCTAAGTCAGATCTAAGTACTGGGTTGCTTTCTAACTCTTCTGTCTCTAGCAAGAAATAAGACACGTTTGAGACTAAATAACAAAATCAACCTTTTGTTATATCAATTCAATAGACAAAAGACATTAATATTAGTATTTCTGATGAAACTCTATCGGTTCACTGAGACTACTATTTTGGCTCCATCAAGAAGCTAAAAGGAGTTCATCTGGCAATAGCACATGGATTTGAAAAAGCAACAAGGTTATATGGACAGCGGGTCAGATCCATGCTTTGGAACCAGCCAGAGACAAAGCCTATGGCAGAGTTGGGTGATGACCAGGGAGTTTCAGTTTCTACTGATTTTTCTCATTTGCTGACACTGCCAGAGTGGGTACATGTCACTGTGATTTATACCACCACCAGCAACATTGTGGTTGTTGTCCACTCGTCGTCTCTTCAAAACTGGATGATAACTGGAACTCCTCATTGTTTGTTCTGATCTAAGGCCGGTGAACGCCCTTAAGAGCTGCTTCAGTCTTTGTTGGGTTTATGTCAGTGTTTAAAAACTGTGGGTCATTTTTATGCATGGCAAGGTACCTGCTGCCTCCTAAAGTCTGTTTTATTTCACAGTTTCACCTTCATCTGTAGCAGCTCCATCAGCCTGGTCTGTGTGGCCTCCTGCCTTCTCTGCTGCAGTGTTTGGGTGGCAAAGCCCATGAATTTAATTCTTTAGGTCTTCTGTAGCCAGTACTGATGAAACTCAACTGCTTCTTTTCTCACAAATATCTGTCTACCCCCAGCTACCAAACACCTTGACTGAATCCACAGTCAGTACTGGAACTTGAGCCAGACACTGGGGCTGGTTTAATGTCAAAATAGACCAGCTGTGCACAGGCGGCTTCTCGCACAAGTCACGAGTACAGGAGGATGGGCTGGTTTCACTAACAGCATGCAATTTTGCGTGGTGATTTCAGAGAATGACGAGGAGCAGGAGGCTCTGCTGTCACTGGACAAGCCTGGTTGGTATTCCCAAGGTAATGCTATCCAGCTTTATGATCTACTGAAGAAGATGACTGGCAAGTTGGATCCCAAGGTATGTTATAAGTGAGAGTAAATCTTTCTGAAAATACCCTGTTTCAGTCAAGAATTCACCAGACAACCTTTCATTAAAGTTCTTGATGTGATTGGTCACAAACATCTGTTCTGGTTGTGCTTGCTGCTAACAGCCTGCAGCCCAGAACTGGAAGTAGTGTATTTGTCTTCTTACCAGTAAAATATGTAAACTTTCTAGATGTAAACTTTCTGTATGCGTGGTTAAGCATTTCAGCAGCTTTGGGAAGAATCAGGTTGTAATCGGGAAATCTCCCTGAGGAAACAGATCATATAGATTAAAAGATGGCATCAGTGAAGACTAGGGCTTGGTTATTTTAAGTACAGGTCTGGACAGGTGAAAATGCCACTGAAGATGGTGTGACAACATTTTTCATAGTGAATAAATTCTTCCCTGGACACAGAAGATTTCTGAGTCACCGAGGAGTGCTTTATGTTCTCTTTTGTTTCCAATGTAGTCTAAAACTTGTTCCAGTTTAGTGTATTTTCTTGGTACTCTTTCCACTGCTTCCCATCAAGCTATTTCTGTCAGTCAAAAAACTCACACTTCCTTTTGCTGGTCCCAGTTAGGCATCCCTTTCCAATGCCCCTGGAGGGCAAGAGCAGGGAGCGTATGTGGGGCCAGCCTTTCCCTTATGGAACTGGTTGAAGATAAACCTCAAACTTGACATTAATACAATCTCTGCATGTCATGACCAAGTGTAAACATGGAGAAATTTTTATTAGGTCGTTCTAAAGCTCTTTTTCTCTCTCTGTGAAATACAGTTTGCTTGTGTTTTCCTTGAATACAATGACCTTCTAGTTTGCTTCTTCCCTCATAGGTTGTTTATTTCGGTGACAGTATGCACTCAGATATTTTCCCAGCTCGTCACTACAGCAACTGGGAAACTGTCTTCATCCTAGAGGAGCTTCTAGGGGACGGAGGTACAGTGCCTGCGAAGGCTGAATCTGAGCCCTTGGAGAAGAAAGGAAAATATGAGGTAAGGGTTCCTGCAGATGTTTCCTGGAACAGAATAAAATAAATTACAAAAAGCCTCATGTCACCTGCGCTAAGAATGAACCTTCTTATCCTACCAGGGTGCTGGCAGCATCAGCATGCCCCACAGATGTATCCTCCTTGTCAGGAGGATGCCATTCTGTCCCAGCTCAGCAATGCATGGGTAGCACAGCACCTCTCCCTGGAGCTAAGCCATGGATCTCAGAAAAGGAGCTGTACGTGCACTCCTTTAGCAAGAACCTTTGTAGTAACAAGATCCTGCCCTCCATCCCACAAGGAGAAATTTCATGCCCACTTATCACAAGTCCCGCACTTGAACTCTGCTAAGTTCATGACATTTCCCCGTGTGTTGAGGCCAACTGTAAACACGGACAAATTTTTATTACATTGTTTTAAAGGTTGCTTTCTCTGTGTGAAACATGGTTTATTTGTGCTTTCCTTATATACACAGAACTTTTAATTTGCTGCTTCCCTCACAGGTTATTTTGGTGACAGCTGTGCTCAGGTAAGAGGGACTGCTTCAAAATCTGGTCCAGTGCAGACTTACTGATAGTTATCTCAGATAAATAACGTGATTTTCAGGTTGATCACAGTTGGGAAGCAGGGCCTTAGCACTACTGTCACCTTTTAATTCTCCCACGGAAAGTGGAAAGTTACTATGGTTTATGCTTTCCTCTGCTGCCAAAGAGCAAAGTAAATAGGAAACAGCACTGAGATGGATGATGAGGCAGCATTCTACCTCCAGCATGTCCCATGTGGGTAGGAACTACAGCGAAGCTTCACTCTCCATTTGGAGTGTCTCTTCATTTCATATGCTACTAAATAAGTAGGTCATTTTCTTCTAGTTGCAGCAAGATACATTTGCTTCTCACACTTTGCTTTGTAAAGCACTAAACTTTATTTTTCTTTTAAAATAATTACTCTTTGTGGTTAAAAGTTAACTTACCAATAGAAAAGATTTGGGGGGTGCTTTTATACTAGGTATGTTTTTAATCCAAGTGTTGTAAAAGATCCTGGTTTTAAAGGAGGAAAGGGTATCTTCAATGGGACTAAAACAATATGGAAGTGCTATTTATATCTTTATATTTTTAATAGACGTATCTCATATTTCCCCCCACTATCCTGATTTCTAAACTAAGGTCAGACAAAGATATTTCAGTCACTGAAATAAGGAAATGTATTCATTAATGTTCAGGTTTTTTCCTGGGTTGTAGAAAAATAAAAATGAAGACAAAAAAATTTAATATACTATCAAAAGAATGTGTTTCTCAGTAGGAAGGGGACGTGGGGGAGGAAGAGCTAGTGGCACTTCATAGGTTAATACAATCTAATTTATGTAATTAGTGCTTTAAAAATAACTCATTTTCATCCATAAATTTGTTCATTCTCTGACTGGAGATTCTGCTGCATTGCTGCGTAAAACTTACATCTCTATGAGGTTTGGGGGATTTTGTTCAACATGGTTTCTTAAGCATGTTCAGTATATGCTTTTGAAGCACACATTTTTAAACAGACATATAGGAAGTTGTTCTTTTCCTGGGAGTACAAAGAGTAATGGATTGATGTGTTTCCAAGCCCACGATGATGATGTGGTTTTCCCTTGTTGCAACACCTCTGCTCGAGCGCCTGCAAGATCCATCTTCTCTATCACAGCAGCTGTCAAGCAGCAAATTGAGACTTTTAGACAGGTGCTTGACAGTTCACTGACACTGCAGCACTCTTGATAAGAGATTGCCGTATCTCAGGGAGACACCACCCCTACCACACACAACCCCTGTTCGTTTACATCCGCTACCAGTGACAGCGAGCAAGCAAGGGAGAAATGAATCGCACTGATTAAAGGAACCTGAACCAGGGGGGCCGTGGCAGGTCAGTGGTGTTATTTCATTACCATGCTGCTCACTGGAGTCTGAACAACAGGTCACATCCATATCTCTGCAGTTGACTGGACACCACTAACTTAACAGGACTAGTTCAAAGGGACTCCCTTTACAAGCCTGTGAGAGTTTTATTTTCATTCCCCCAAGCAACTTCTCCCATTAACCCTTTGGTTAAGAAGGGAGAAAAGCCAATTGAAAGGATTGTACAAAGACAGGTGTTTTTGGAAAATTAGTCACAAATAGATTAGATTTCATCTGGTTAATCAGCCTTAACATTCATTGGCAATAAAAAATACACTACTACTGTAGATTTTCTGTGCCATGCTGTGTGTGCAGAAAGGGACTGAAAGCTTAATACACGATGTAACTCTCAATTCTATCACTCTTTACAAAATACTATTAAAGTAATAAAGTATTGCTTTAATTGGCAATTGCATGTTTCACAAAGAAATTACAAAAATCTGGTTTTAGTTGTTTGACTGGTGTTTCATCACTAACAGGGAGAGGGGAAGAAAACAACCTCCTCACACACAAAGTTGGAGACTTGTAATTTCCATTTTCATTTGCAGTTTTTGTCTTTTCCCTTCAATTAAATGAATTATATAAGCCAGATAGACATAACTGTGAAATTACGGTAACAACTGCAGTTCTTTCAAGTGCATGAGTCATAACCAAATAAGCAAGAGAATAGCAAACTAAACACTATTTATGTAGTTACTTGGCTTCTAAGTAAATTGCAGCATGCAGGATGAATAAAAATATGAAGCATTGTGTTGAAACAGGAGCTCCACACCCCCCCCCCCCCCCCCCCCCGACGGGGCCCCCCCCCCGCCAGAATTGGGGGTTGGTTTGTTTGGCTGGAGGCTTTGGTTTTGCATTCTGTTCTTTAAATGCGTGATCAGTTCCATCAATGAACACTCAAAGGAAAGCTGGAATTTGTCCCAGGATTTCGAGGAAAATTATTACAGAGGAGCTGTCAGTGTGTAAAAAACCTTGGGCTATATGAATGAATGGAGCAGAAATCAAAGAATTAATTGGTGGATATAGACAATAATTTTGTAGTTAGAAGGGAGAACTTAATTTTTACAATATTGCCTAGTGACTGGTTCTTTGTAGAGGTCAGGGCTGTTATCACCCCGAATTTCCATTAACTCCCTTGGTGTGACAATAGACAAGGCTGTTTACTTTATGCCTTTTGGCTCTGTTTGTCTCTTTATTCCTGATTATCTGACACAAATCTAACAGTACTTTTAGGAAAAACCTGATGGGCTGTGTGAAGCCTGGTGAGTTAAAGCACCCTGAAGTGCAGCACATTTTATTTTACGTCTGCTTATCCCTGTGGTAGTTTAGGTACAATGATCATGGGTGAAATGTTTTATATTTGCATGATGTGTAGGAGGGCAGGTTCTGTGCAACAAAATTCAGACCAATGGGTCAGTTGTCCATTTGCACACCCAGCATGGGTGTGTTATACAGGGACAGCCGTTGTTGTGGCCAGCACAGCTGTGCTGACAGAAACATCTCAAATACTTACTGTTACACCAGCAAAACTGTATTTTGAGCATTGATTTTTTTTTGTGGCATCAAGAGTCAGTGGTGGTGTTACTACCTCAGCACAAAGCATACAGTCATCAGTACCATCACTGATACTGGATGCAGTAAAGTATTCCTCATGCTCCTGCTTGGTACAAAGGTGATGGCATAGATGGCAAATCTGCATCTAAATAAAGCCCTTAAAAATACTAACAGCTTGATCTTTCACTCCTGTCTCCTTTATGTCTTTCTTTCTTTCATCTCTTTACCAAATGTAGAAAAACTTCAGAGCTCAGCTCCCTGCTAATTTCTATTTTAGAAAGGTCATTTGTAAGCTGACAAATCAGTGTTACCCAAGGGTCCTTTTAACAGATTCTGTCTATTCTGTTAACAGGCCCTATTTGTCTGCAGTTAGCAGAGCAAAGGTGATAGTAAATATTGCAGGTGTTTTGACTTTGTGGAAGGCCCTGGAACTTGGGGATTTCTGGTACCATCCCTATTTCCCTGAAGTATAGATGTTTTCTATGAGGCTTTGTACCCTCATCTGACACAATCAACATCTGACCTGCTGCTGTCTGACCAATATGCCTGAGAGCAAACCAATATGCTTGGGGGATTTGCATGAGAAAGAGGGATTGCTGGGCGCTTTCCAGGATCTACTGTCCTGCTGTGAGAGCAAATTCTATGTCTGAGGACTGCAGGAGTGGCTGATGCATCTTCCAGAGCTCCTCAGCCCCACTGCTGGGCATGTGCCTCCAGACATGCGAGTAGCCACAGTAAGAGGAGACTTTTGCCTCAGTTCACAGATGTACAGATTCATGGTATGTGGTCTGTCCTTCACTGCAGGCTATGATGTGTGCTGCATGCAGATGAGATAAGGACATCTTCAGGGCATCGGTTAGGGATGGAAGGAGGACCTATGTCTGATATTTCCTAGGGATGTGGTCAAAGTTTCGACTGCTCTTTCCAGATTTGAAGTCAAGATTTAGCTTGCCAGGCCTGCCCTGTCATGTGGAGATAAGCCAGTAAAAAAATGATGTGAGTTCTCTATCAGATGACTTGATGACAAGTCTCATATCTAACTGGGTTTGGTTTTACCAAGGGCTGGGAATGTAAATCCAAAATGTAACTCCCTCCTCCTTAATAAGGAAGAAATTCCCACCGTAGAATCAAACTTCTGGAAAAATCAGTTCATTTCCTCAGGTTGCATTTTTAGTTGTCTACTGAACTAACCATCCATTTCAGAAAGCAGAACCCTCACATTTTTTCTCTTGTCAATAAACAGGGCCCTGTCTTTTGTGCAAATGCTTATGTGGGCCACTACTGGGGTTGTTGTTCTGATTAATCACCTGAACAGCTGTAACAGCCTTAAGAGTTTTCTGCATCTGTCATCCAGCTGGCAAACAGGTTTTAATTCATCAGAGCATCTACACTTAATTATAACTGATGTAAAGTCTTGGGATTTGCATAGAAAGATAAGATATGGTGTAAAAATAAAAATAAAGTAACATGCTGTCCCTTTGTGTAAGGTACAAATAAAAGCCCCAAAAACCCCACAAAAAAAAGCCCAGGACTTCAGGTAAATGCTTATTTTGAAACAAAAGATAGGAGGTTTTTTCCAACTTATTTACATCAGAAGACAGAAATTAATATCTCCATTTGTTGAAATCAGTACTTCTTCCCCACCCCCAGCCATGCTCAGAGGAAAAACTGTATCTGTCTGGCTGCATCCACCGCTTCCTTTTGATGAAAAGATACAGGCCTCTGTCATAAACACCAGCAGATTCTCAAAACTGTTAGGAGAGGGGTTAAATGGAGAATAAAGTACAAAAGTTCACAAACCTGGAGGCACACGCTATGGTATCTGTTCTGTGCTCTGCAGGTCTGAGAAATTACTTTGGACACAAATGACTTTAACAGATTTTCTGTAGCGTAGTTTTGTTTCCCATTTTTTCCTCTTTCTGTAGATGTGTCCTAGCATTTTTTTTCTGATTGGTCATGGCAGTATATAGCAGGCTTCAAGATGAACTGGTAAAAAATCAGTTTTCCCAATGCTGCTTCAATGCTTTCTTTAAAGCATAATTAATCTAGATGTTGTCTGAAAATATACATTAAAAAAATTAATATTCTACAATTTTCTAGGCAACAGACTGTCTCTTCATGGATTCTGTGGCTCTGTTTTCACTCGTTCCTCAGCTCAGAAACAGATAACACAGGTGGCATAATGCATTCTTTGCAGTTACTCCACCTAGCACCAGGAAGCTCCTTTTCCCCCAGGAGGAGGTCCCAGCTGTATCACAGCCTCTCCAGCAGTGAAGGGCAGCAAGCAATTCACACTATCAAAAACAGAAAGACAGGGAAAATAGAAGGGGTTTTCTTACAAGGTTTAAAAAAATGTTTAAAGTTAACTTTTTATGTCCTAGGGAATCCACAAATTGTATAAACAGGAACTTGGGGACTTATGGGCAGAAGATTGCTATTGTCTTTATATTTTAAAGCCGCATTGCTCCTGAGATACAATATAGGTTTCCCAGAAAATCAGATAAACACTAGAGTTCCTTAAACTAATGCTTGTGGATGAATAAAGGAGGTTTTTGGGGGTTTTTTTAAGCTTACATATTTATTTATTTTTCTTTCAGGAAGATCAGCTCAAAGTTCCTTACTTTGTGTCTAAACAGTGGGGCTCTTTCTTCACGGACAGATTGCCAGGCCTGGAAAATGCAGAGGAAACCTTAGTTCACACGTGGTCCTGTAAATGTATTAGCACTTACAGCACTATTGCAATCCCTAGTCTGGAAGCAATAGCAGGTAAAGATGTTTGGTTGGTTTTATTTTCTAATGAACATGTAGTATTCATAGTAAATGTGTAGTGCTGTAGATCTGGTTTTGAGATTACATGTATCTAAAATATGTTCAAAATACTCTGTTCATATGATGCAACACTTAGCACTAGTGGCCTAAGTGACTGATTACTTTGATGTTTGTGCTTTTAATTGTTGCCTGATGCACCAGGCTTTTGGTTTGTGTCTGCAAATACTAGATGTTTAATTGAGTCTCTGTTAGAGATAGGGTGCAACATTTACCAGACTGTAGATTAGTTCCTGAGCTTGGTCTGGACTTCCCCACTGTGTTTTGCTGTTTCTACTTTCAGTGGTGAGTTGCATTTGACAAAAACAATGTGCAAAGCTTGTTACACTTCCCCTATCACCTCACTGTAACTTTGCAACTGCAGTACATACCAGTGGATTACCAAGTGGTGGTGAAGACCTCCATGCGCTCAATTTACCATTTTGCATCACTGAACTTTGTCGATACCCATACCTAAAGGAACAAACAAATCATTAAATGAGTGAAGAACACAGGAAGCATTTACTTTACTAACCCCTCTGTTCAATGTCTGTTGCCTGCTTCATGCATAAGACAGGGGAATAAAAGGTTTGTTGCAAGAGAGCATTTCAGGTTTGCCCTGCAGTGACTTCTACAGCAGGACATGTGGTAGACCTTTTCTTTGCAACCCTATTTTACACACGTACTTACACTGTATGGATATCTCAAAACAGAACAATCATAGAGTGCCACAATTTATTTATGCTTCTGGTGTTTGCCATTTTGCAATCTATGTCAGTCTAAAGGGACAAAGCCCAAATATACCAAGGAAAAATGCCAACAGAAAAGATAACTTTTGTAAAACTCCCATCTAATAATACTTTTTCCAGGGTTATACTGTGGCTTGCTTTGGAAGTGTTGGCCAAGAGAGAACACATCAGTCAGCCACAGTCTGAAAGTCTGCCTCCCAGCCAGCTTCCCCCCAACCACAGCTCAGTTTAAAGGACAAGCAAGGGCTCTCAACCACAAATGTACCACCAGCTTTCCAGCTACAGATGAAAGGGTGAGAACCAGAAAGGCATATCTGAGCAGTTAGTGAGTAGGATAGCTGCCTGTCATCAGCAGTGGAGCTCTTGCAGAGCCTGTTTCTCCATTAGGAGGGACACGGTGTGCTGTCCCTTGCTGCACTGAACCAGCGCTGGGGCAGGGGTCATGTCTGTGAAAGTTAAACCCCAGTGCTAAAGGACAGGGGAGGGATAATGTTTTAAACGTGCAGCTGTGCACCAGACAGCAGACTCAAAGGTGGAGGTACGAGAACATCTCTGCTTTCTTACAGAGAGAGGTATTTCTTGTTTGCTTGTGCGGAAGAGCAGATGTTCATTATTATGGATGTTGAGGAATTCCTGACTCCTCTTGAATACCTTGTCTGACTCCTGTCACAGCAAGCTGTGAGAACCCCTGCTTTGCCAAGCCCTGAAGATCTGGCTGCAGTTGTAAGTCATATCTTAGCTGCAGCTATTTGGGAATAACTAGCTAGAAGAGATTGAAACGGGTTATGCGAGTTTGATGCGCTCCAGCTTTTCCTTTTGTATTCATCTGCTTTAATTACCAGCAGAGGACTTTCCACTGCCAAGCTGCAAAAACACAGGCCTTTCCTCAAGATCCCCTGAGCCCAAGTGTGCAGCCAGACTGCCACCATGCTGACCACATGAAACCAGCTCCCAGCCAGCAATGTGAGCTCAACTCCGGCTGGCTCAGCCTTGGCAGCACCTGGCTCAGCCTGACCCAGCCAAACAAGCTGCCACTTCACTGGAGCCTCCTGTGAGCTGGGGGTTGACAGTGGCTTCTCTTCCAACAATGTCTGACCTGGCTTTTGTACGCCTATGTGAGCAGTAGTAAGTGCCACGTACAAGTCAGGATCCCAACAGCTTGTGATCTGCAAAAATATTTGGTGAAATGCAGAGGATTGCTGCACTGCTTATTTGAGATTGATTCTTGTCATTTGGCTGCAACAAGTATCTGTGCATAAAGAACAGCTTAGTGTACTTCTCAAGATACATTGAAAAAGATTATTCCAAAAACTATTCAATGTTAGTCAGTACTAGCAATGTTTTACAAAAATAACTCAGTTTTCATCAAAATTCTTAAGAGAATTCTTTTCAGAGCATTATCAGAAATTACCTTGGTAATAAAACCCTTCAAGCCTGTTTGCTTCCTTTATATTTTTTTTTAATCAAGGAAATATGTAAAAAAAATTAAAATGAGCTGTACAACTGAATTGAGAAGTTGGCATAGAAACAACTCTGACAGTTCTCTTTTTTCACCGACCTGTTGTAAGTTTGGTGCAGGTGCCTTCTGATAGTTTCACCTGAAGAATTTATGCATTAAACTAAAGGGAATGATCTGAGAGTTACCAAAGAGCATTGTAGGAAAAGGGTTTCATAGGGAATGCTGCTGTTGGAGTTTTTGTCCAAAGAGTTCAAAGATGCATTAGAAGTTCTGAACTTTAATCTCACCTCTGGCAAGGAGGGTGTTACTGGAATTGCAGACTATTACACCACAGCTCATCATCTAAACTCCCCTGAGAGTACCTGAAGAGAATGTGGCATTTTCCTTGTGCATGAAAAAGTATATTTCATTTATTGTTAAAATTGCCCAAAGGAGACCTTCTGCAATACTTTCTGTGTACTTCCCTCAGTTTGGAGTGGAAGTCAGATAAAGGTTATACTGACACTACATGGTTAATTCTCCTATTCTACATGCCTCATTCGCAAATCCATCTGTTTCTCCACTTTTCTGCTATTGAGTCTCTCCTCATTTACAACTTCCTTACAGATTTTGACCATTTTAAAGCACAATGATATCATAAAATAGATTTTCCAAACTGGGATCCATTGCCGTGGGAATGTTACTTTAGAGCTCCCATATGGAAATTAAAAGGTGGAGGGGTCTCTCTGAAAAATGAAGTTTTGCATAAACCACAGTTTCTAGTACATCCTTCTCCCCTTCAGAAGGTTAGGTATGAGCCAAGTAGAGGAGGATTACTCTTTCCTACCTGAATAATCTGAACTTTACCTTCAAAGATTGTGACCACTACCCTGTGACCATGTGATCACATTTCCAGATCCCCGTGTTAATAATTGCATTTCCTGCATCATATAGGTATTCCAACAATAATTTCAACAATTTCAAAAATACTATTTCAGACAGGTTTTTTGATTAAAAGTTCTTTGATCCCAAAATACAATGCACATATTTCAAGCTAATGCTTCACCTTTCAATCTCACTCTGTTTGTTATTTTTATAAAAGTCGCACTTCAAAAAATTCCATGAGTTTTAGAGCTATGGGGGGAAGTTTGGTAAGTTGTTCTTTTTTTTCTTCATTGCAAAGAAAAGGTTAAGAAAGTGGGCTCTAAATCGTAATAAGGAGAACATAAAAAACTTTTTTTCTAATTTCGTTATTTTTAACCTAATGTTCTAAACTTGTCTCATAACCTCTGAATAGTGAAGTTTTTCATAGGATTAAAAACTACTGCAAGCAAGAATAGGAGATTGAGTGATGTTGCAGCTCAAGAGAATTTCATTTCAGAGAAGAATTAGTGCAAATGTAAATGTTTTATGGAGACAGAGTTCATTTCACACTTTGGAGATTTGATAGCCAAGCTTGTGTCATGCATGATGATAATGCATTTTTTTAAATCTTGCATGCAATATGAAATCATATCAAGGTTTGCCCATATGGCTGCATAAGTTTTTCTTCATGCCTGATTATTATTTCAATTAGCTAGAACAAGAGAAAAATCTCCATTATAGTTTACCAAAGCTGTCTCTTTAAAGATGCTTACAGATCTGTACCCTGCCACTTTCTGCGGGAGTTTGAGTCGCCAGCCTGCTTGCTGTATAAATATAATGATAAAATTGCCAGTGAACCATGACAAAGAAGTTCATGTTTCTGCTTAGAGCTGCAAATTATCTGCACAATGGAAAGCTCAAGGCAGCCGTGACTGGAGCTCCAGAACCAGCAATGTGCAGGTCGCAGATACACAGGTCTGCCCAGCAAAGATCAGCTACAAATCACAAACTTCACACACCGTCTTCCACATGTATTTTAAAGGTGAATGCCCTGGAGGAATCAACTGTTATCATGGAAGACATGAATTTCAGTAAGCATGTAGCCATATACTGATTTCTATATCCTGAACAGCATCATTTGTAATGGTTGCTGAAGTGAAACAAAAAAAACCCTCATGTTTTAGCACATTAGTTCTATGTTTCTTCATTGACATTACATCACTTAAAATCAAATCCAACTCCTTTTAAAATTAAATTAGTCCTTGCTGTAACCAGACTGATAATTGCGCTCTTATTCAAAAAATACAATAATACATAATTCCCTTAAACACATAGAACTATCTATATTATGCATTGCTAGTTATCAGTAACCTTTTATATTTAATGCCTTATCTCACAACTGTGCTTTTACTTGCCACATTCAGTGTAAGACTGATTCTATACAATAACATCTAAAGACTAAGTTTATCAAAATTCTTTGAGGATTTCAACTGCTTTGGGAATTTGCTGTTACAAACAATAGTTGCTACTACAAGGCCAAGGAGGTCATTTTTGTAGTTAAACCTTTTATGCAAAAAAAGTATTCTTATGCCTGGTGAAAAATTGGTTTAAATACACAGCAACATTTTCAAGGTTTTCTGGTCCTGAGGTTTCATGTAAGGAAAAAAACAGATAACAAAAATAACTGACTAGAGAGAAGATATGTGTTCTGTATGTATAAGCAGCATCTTGATCTATGTGTCAGTTGAAAAGCATCAGATAATGTAAATCTGATTCATCTGTTCCAGGAAACTAGTTTCAATGTTCTTTTTTTAAGGAAGAAAAAGAAAAACATGTCTAACACAACCAACAGATATAATCCATTTATTTTTTCAGCTAAAAAATACAGCTGAACCAACCATAAACAGCATTTTAACCATAACAAATTATTGTCCAATAAATCAGGACTAGTTTATGAAAAGTCTTCAGGACCTAGTTACTTTCCAAATGGTCTGGGACCTCATCTTTACCACAGGATTTGACTACTTGATAATAATTTTCAGTGTAGAAAGGACAGTGTTCACTGTATTACAGTTTGTTCAGGCTTTCCTTACTCCTACAGAAAGGTGTATTGACTTGTGCCCCTGAAGACCATGTCAAATCATGCAGAACCCAAAAGATTACTTCCTAGCCAATAGCTGACAGAAATGTTCCTGCCATCGTTATTCTGCTCTATGAGATGTCAAAATACAGCCACCTCGAAAAGATTAAAGGGAGAACTCATGGGCAACTCATTAGAAAGGGGGGAACCACTCAGTCATTTCTACTTTAAAGTTATCCTTCAACTCAGGCAGCATAATTTCATTTACAGTCTGTAATTAAAGCTATAATTGGGTTTTGACTGGATCGCAGACTTATGGGGTGGGTTTAGATTGACACTTTAAAAACCCTGGTTGTAATGCAGTGTTGAGAATTTTTGAGTGTGTAAAATAGTGGAAATAGGTAAATCACCAAGTATTGAAAATACTTGTCTGACCAGGTTGAAATTTTACATAACCTGCAACCTCACATGTACAAAACACATTGCTGGAAGCATTTATGTACTCTGGATTGGTGCCTAACATATTCCCTCTGGATTAAGATGGACACACATGCACAAAAAACTGTAGGCCTTGTCTTCATGTGTGTCTGTGTGGATTTTTATTTAGAGGTAAACAATGTTTGTCACCCATCCAGAGAAAAAATCAGGGAAAGGGGAAGAAAACATTCGTTTTACAAGAGAGGGGAACATGATGAGATTAACCTGTCTCATGAGTTTGGAGAGGAAGGTTGATCTTGGTGAGTTTACCTCAAAATGAAAGTAAAGGGGTGTATCATCTCTGCATTTGTCTTAATATAGCTCCTTTGCAGTCTCAAAATGCAACTCCTTTTGTTATCAGTCAGAAATGCCTGTCAGCTCAAGCAATTGCTTGTTTCTCGGCTAACTTCTTCAGCCTCTTTCAGAAGCCCTTCCTCCTGCCCTAAGATCCAGAATGAGTCATTCACACAGAAATTAATTAACAGATCCCTGAAAGACTAACACCTCCTAGTAGTATCTTGGCATTCTCTCAAGATTTTTTTTAGATTAAGTCTTCATCTAGAAATTTAAAAATATTATAGTCCACTATTTTCTTTTGGTCAGTTCCAGATCAAGCAAAGAACCACACAGACCTATTTTCTTACAAGATCTTCAAAAACCACTGTTAAACTAAAACAAAAATGAGAGAAATTTCCCTCACGCAGAAATAATGAGTTTTCTCATAAAAACCCAAAACAGCAAAGGAATTTCTAAGGCTTTCCTTCACTGCAGGCTCTTACCAGGCTCAGCTGCGAGTTAGTGCACGCCTTGTGCACAGCTGTTTTGTTCAGGAAGGCGTCAATGGTCTCTTGGCCATAGGGTAGACCCAAGGTAATGTGACTTGTTATTCCCAAGATAATTGCAGTAAAACTGCACGCCACGAGCAATCGCAGCAGCCACGATGGGACAGTCATTCCATTTCCCCAGGCACTCATCCATCTGCAAAACCCTGGCAGTGGAGCTGCTGCTGCACATATCCCTGCAGTTTGCCACTTGGGCTTTTTCCAGTGGCACTGTCTTCTGTTTTAGATACCACAGAAGAGTAACCAGTGGCAAACCTCAGTGGCACCGAAGCTCTTGCTCAGGCCAAGCTCAGGCCACAAATGTCTGCCGGCAATGCCGCAGGCATGATCCCAACCAATACACCTGTGTTGGCAAAAGCTCTTTTGTAAGTGCAATTAAAGCAGGAAACCTGCACTTTTACTGAGACTAATTTTAGTCTTTATTCCTGCCTGCCCAGGGGTAAACTGCACTGGCTCATGTCACCAACTATATCCAAACTCAGAAGCTTTCTCCTGTGGAGCATACCGATACTGAGGAGTCCCCCCTTTCCCATATGACACCGCACAGATACTCTCCTCCTCTCCAACTTTTGAGTTATGGAGTATGCAGACAGCAGCAATGACTTTCATGTAACGGACAGAAGGAATGCTTTCCTCGTGCTGACTTCACTCTTTTGGGAGCTTTGCTTTAGTACAGCAAACATCTGACCTCCTGTTTAGGAAAATCAGCCTTAGAAGTTTTTCTAAAAATAACTACTATCAGATAAATCCACTTGTGACCTTGGGTTTTTTTCTTTCTGCCTCTAGTACGCTCTCTCACATCCTGAGCTTCTAGTGCAAGTGCTGGTTTGACTGTTACAAAATAGAGATGGGTCAGGAGATAAAAACATTTAGTGTTTAAGAAAAAGCAACACCTATTACAGGTTACCAACAGACTGGCAAGTCAGGTCACTCGAAGGCACAGCCAAACTGGTGAGTTGCCCTGCAGCAATTGTGCTTACTCCACTGCTCAGAAATAATTATTAGGAGTTGTTATCATTAAGAAATCAATATTTTCTTTCAACGGCGACTTTGAAATACAAAGAAAGATTTATTATAAAGCTTCTAAGCCAGCATTAATTATGGAAAATCCTGTAAAAGCAAAAGAATTTATACTAGCTGATGGTTTGCCCTCTGCCCCTATAATTGCCTCACCTGGATGAGATGTAAGATAGAGCTCTGCCTGTGTTTTCTGAAATTTGCCACAATTAAGCAGTTTAAAGATTTTTTCAAACTTGGGTATCACTAACAAGGTTTTAGTTCTCTTCCTTGTGCCTTTTCCTTGGTGATAATCAGGAGGATATAGTTGGATTCACTTAAGAACACAACCCTGCTGTTTACTAGGAGGCTTCTGCAGCATCTGGCGCCAGCCCTGCTCACTGGCAGGGAGCAGACCTTGGGGTGGGAGAGGGAGTTCTGCTTTCTGTAGAGCTTCTCACTCGTCATGAGGAGATGCTGCTGTGGTGTCATGATGAAAAAATGTTGGCTTTGCTTTTGTTGGTCAATCCTGGAAAATGATTCCTGACATTTCTCCTGTGTATTTTGGGAGAAATCTGTTTCAGTCGTGTGGACTGTGCTTTTAATAGAAAAACAATGCCATCCAGCTAAAGAGCTTAGTTAAGGTTTTATTTGTTTAATGTATTGGTTTGTTCAAGGAAATTTTAAAAAATTAGACTAGTAAGTTTATCAAGCAGGCCTGTGTCTGGATTAAATTAAAATTGTCTTCCCTTCAGTGACTCAAATACTTTCCTGATCACTCACTGAGAATATTACATTTTCCCTTCTTCTTGTGGTTTCTCTTTCTTGCTTGTGGGATGAACTCCAAGTCTTCCTCTGATAAAAGCTTGTGGCATTCATTTAGCTTGCCCACACTAAGAGCACAGCACACGAGACAGTGAGATGTTGTTAGCTTTGTAACTATGATATAAATCCACCCATAACTCCTAAGTACATGCATGGATATGGGTATACATAAGCATCAGAACACAATGTTGTAATTAATGTCACTTATATCCTGGATCTGGATGACTGGAACACAGTAACTGACAGTAGTTACTGTTCAAATATCATCATTATTTTGTTCACACCAGGGCTGCTGGAGGTCCTGTAAGGGAGATAGGGCAGGGCAGGAGCCCTTCCGAGCACAGGCTAAGGCATATAACCTGTGAGGGTTGCCCAAGCCTCATGGGAAATGCTAATAACACTGAATGGTCACCCTAAAGGAAACCAGTTTTCATCACTCACTTGCACTCAGGTTGGTGTGGGAGCACAGAAAAGAACAGGACAGGAATTTGGGACAATACATGTAATAACTGGCATTTCTGTGGATCTAGGACCCTCTATACTCCTCTTGGACCACTTGGGGCCCTCTATGTCTGATTTCTAGGAGTCTTTGGCTCTTAAAGTGAATATCTTACTTGTCTTGGGTAAAAAAAAAAATAAAATTAGTCTGAGTGGAGTTACCTAAGAATGATAGAAAAATTCTGGGACTGTGATTCTCAAGCAGTTGGGTAGAGTCAGCTAGTTCATTCTTTTAGAATAGTGGCAATATTTGCTGAGTTTTGTGCTGGATTCATTATCAGCGCAGGTTAGGACTCAGTACAGCCTTGCTGTCAAATCGTAACTCAGAGAGGACTACATATCTGCCCCCTGCCTAATTTATGACTCTCCATCAGGGTTAGATGAGAAGTGGGTGCCAAGATGTAAAGGTCTACCACCACAGCAGCAGCTGTGAGCATGCACAGTAGCAAACCCTGAAGAATTTACTGGGAAAAAAACACTAGGAAAACAACAACTTGGAAATAAGCAACTGTTTTTTTTTCCCGAGATTGCTTTATTATCAAATACTCTCTTTTTTTTCTTTCATGCTTTTGCAAAATGGATATGGATATTTTCTAGTCATCGCCCAAAGTCAGCTTGCTGAGACAAAAGCAATATTTAAATTGATAGACTGGGGTGTGAATAAATAAAAATGTGATTATTCTTTTTTGGAGCCTTTTGCATTGTACATAGAATGGTTTGGGTGTCTAAGCTGATTATGTAAAGCTAGTTTACCAGGAAATATCAATGAAATTACCATTTTGATCCAGCTGGTTCTTCTCCTCAGCAATAAGCAACTCAGTGGCAAGTCTGCCCTATTTGTGGTGCTCTTTGATTAAACTGCTCTTGGGAGATTCCAGACTGCCAGACTATTAAGCTAGTAAAAGCTTTTTTGTGAAAGTAACTGTATCGCATTTAATTTTTATAGCTTGTAAAGATATTTGGAACTATTTGCTTTCTTTTTCAATTTATTTTGTAATTTTTGAAACCTTTGTGTTAAACTGAGCGTCATAAATAGACTCAGCAGCCAGTAAATCCATTGGGCCTTCTGCATACTAGGAAAACATCTGCCTGTTCTGCTGTGCTCACAACAAGCTCCAGAGATTTCCCTGACTCAGACAAAATGAGAAAATTAACTTCTTTGACAAGCTAAAATCACCCACTTAAATAATTCTCTTACAATTAACTTTCTTCCTATTCCTACTTTATTCCAGCCTCTATCTGCTTTTTCAGCTTGATCTAAGTAGTCATTTGCTTGCTGTATTATGTTTAATACGGGTTTAAAGCTGGATGCTGTCCTGGTGCCTGCCTGCGAATCGCTTGTGAGATAGAACTGGACTTCCTGTTGTTTGTGCCGAAACTATTAAAATTGTGGGTTTCTGTTTCATAAAAGCTGCTGAGTGGGAAAAAAAAAAATTGCAGCACGTAGTGACAGGATTTCTCATCCTCAAATTTAGTCCAAATTAAAAATAAAACTTGCAATTAATGACTTATTGTACAGATAAGTACAGATTACTATGAGTAATAGCTTTTATGCTTTACTTCGGTTCTAAACAGACAACCTGGAAAGGAGCTAACCCTGTTTGGGGGGAGGTTGGTTTGTTTGTCTTTTCATTTATTGGAAAGGGAATTGTTTCTTGAACTTAAGTTTTATTTATATGTCTTTTTAATTTGGTTTCTTGAACTTTGAGTATGAGGTGAGCACGGGAAGTATCAGTTTTCTGGCTGTGAGGGTGGGTGGGTCACTGTTGGCAGCAAAGACTTTTTAAAAAGTTACAGAAAAGAAAGCTTCGACTGTTCAGAGCTATTTTAATGCATTCAGTGTTCTTTACAGAATGGAAGTGATGAGTACATCAAGTTACAAGTGCAGATTTCTAAGAATGCTTGATACAAAATGATGTTGTTAACACTGGACTGCAAGAAGGTCTAAGAGCGGGTGCCTTTGGGGAATCTTGCTTCAACAGCCATGAAAACCAAAAAAGGAACTGATTCTTTGTTTTAAACATAGCCCTCTTATGAGTAGATTGCTGAGGTAAAAGAGAGGGGTAACAAATTGAAGAACTCAAAGGTGCACTGGGAGAAAAACTGCATCTAGGCTCAATGAAGATTTTTTATTAGCATTTAAGAATTAGTTAAACAATTTCTCTGACTAGCATTATTTCGGCAATCAAGGAACTGAATATCCTTTACTGCAGTTGAATAAACTCTGAAAGTCAATCCCTTGAACAGCTGAAGATGTCAAATAAATGCGTAATCATGCAATCTGATTGAACTCTGATGCTGGTGAGCAAACAGCTCAAGGTTTTAAGAAGTACTGCTATTCACCACAGGCTTATTTTTTATGTAATGCAGACTGTGTTGCTAATCAGATGTGGTATGTTTCTGTCTTGCAGATTTACCGCTGGATTACAGATTTACACGATTTTCCTCAAATAGTTCAGCAACTGCTGGGTACTACCCAAGCCCTCCAAGAGCACTGCTGCCAAATGAGGACTCCGTGACGATGAAATAGGTTGTCGGCTTTTTCCTTAAATAACCCTGTGGCCCTTACTTAAACTGCTATCAAATGCTAATTGGTGAAAATGCTGTGTGATGCTTCATAAAATAGAGTGATGGATTAAAGCAGACTCCTGTGTAGACTTGTGTTTCACTTGTTTCTCTAGTCCAGCCAGAGCAGGTGAGCAATGCATCCTTCACTCTGTCCTCTGACCACCATTACCTTTCACAAAGTGCAGTTGGCTTTTTCCATGCGCTGCCCACAGCCTTCAGGAGAAATGTAATAGTAATAGCTCATCCCAAGTTACATTCTACATTTTTGAGGACATTTTAGCTGCTATTTCTATGTAAGGTGATGCTGTTGCTACCATAAGCCCCAGGAAAGACACAAACCATACCCTCAGCCATATCTCATTTAACAGTTACCTTGGACAGCCCAGGTTATCACCATAGACCCATGTTTTGCAGGCTCTGAGGAATTTATTCTCCCACTTTAACTGTTCTTGGAGATGGAGAAAGACTGAGTCCTAAAGAGAAAGATCATCATACTCAAAGAGGGATTTGAATGAGATTTAGGCAACTAAGTGCAGACTGATAATTCTTAAAGCCTTTATCATACTCTGTATCCCTGAAAATGCCAGACCATTCTTCAGCCATAAGGTTCCCTACATGCCTTTTCCTCTTTTAGTCTTCAGTACCTCAAGCATCAGAGCTCTTCTGCAGAAGGAAGGAAACCTGCATACAGTTCCCTTTTCTGGAGTGGATTCAAACCCACATTCTTCACCTCCCTGCGAAAACCTCCCAAGAGCAGGAAAGATATGGCAACCAGCCATCTTTGCAAAGTACAGCCTCAGCCAGGACTGAAGGCATGAACTGAAAATATGTGCTTTTTTACCTGCTTATTTCAGCAGCAGGGCTCCTGTTTTCTGTGGATTTAGGTCCAAAGACCTGTGCTCCAGCACTTAGGACAGGGAGCCCCCAGTAACTACCACAGGTGAGCAGATGCAAAAACATGTCAAATATTTGTTTAGTCAGCAGTTTTGTCACACTAGGATGGCATAATTTTGGCTAAATTCCCCTCAAACTTTAAAGAACAATAAACAGAAACTTAAGTTTCTTGTTTCCAAGGAAAAGAACTCATTTTGCTAGGCCTAGACGATTACTAGAATGGATTTAGGTTATATTAACACTTAACTTGTGTCACCACAGCTCAGTCTGTATCTTTGTGGCTTCACCAGTTAAAATATTTTGTGTCAGAATCAGACACAAACACCATTCCGCTTCATTTTAGAGATACCAGCCTCAGTCTGCATATCTTTTTCCTGCCTTACATAGAATGTTATTTTTACATTCTTGTGGACCAGTATACTTGCAAGTAATACACATTTCCAAATTAGCATTAAGCATTGGTTTATTGAAAGGGAAACATAAAATAAATGGGGACAAAACTGAGAAAAACTTCCTTTAAGTCAGGGTGGATGAGAAATGAAAATGAAAGTGCCATTCTCCTCCTCATACACTATAGGCTGAAAATACTTGACTTAAGATGGTAACAGTTAGTAATAGTTGAATTTGGAAATTTTTTAATTAGCATCAATGTCTTCAGCAGCAAATCTGGCTCACTACAGCACTATGATTTGTATTAAGGAGAGAGATAACCAGATTAAAATCCCAGATTCCTGATTACAGCATCATTGAAATTCTAGCCTGAATCAAGTAATCTTCTGCAAATAATTTCTAACTAATTTGTGCTGCAAAGCCATATTGTGTACCCTCACACTTCTTTTGTTACAAATTTGGAACTGATTTTTTTAGGTTGGGGATTTTTTTCTTGATTTTCTAAAGAAAACTAATCGAATTGTTACGGAAAATCATACTGAAAATCTTCTAAGTCCGTGGGTCCTGGTGTCTCAGTGGAGAAGCATTATTTTTTTTAATGGGAAGGTGGCAGATTCTAAGGACAGCCTGAATACAAAACCCACCAGAAGAAATACATATGCCCATCTTTGGCAAAGGCTGTCACCAGCCATTTGCATTTGCTGCCAGAAGGACCTCACAGTAGCAGAGAAAGAGCAGAATAACAGAAAGATACTGTAAGCACAACTCCATGTGCCACCATAGTCTGTGGCTGCAGGAAAACTTGGGAAAAATAACTGAAGTAGTTACCAAAAAAGCAGAGTTCCTCTTACTAAAGACTCTTCTGTTCAACAATCTGTGAAAATTATAGAGGTCTTATTACAAAGTAGAGATTGTCAATGGAGGAATGAGGATGCAGTTGGTGCTGTGGCAAGAGGAGAGCTGTTGGAAATAACATGAAGAACCAGGGAGAAGAAATGCACGTAGCAGGAAACTGGTAGAGAGCTGGCCATGTTTAATATGACACTATAAAGACACCATCTTTGCTGTTTCCTTATTTCTGTCTCTCTTCTTTGTTTTTTTTAACCCCTGGAAATCTCTGAAATTTCTTGGATTCTCTTGTGAGAGGCCACTGAAAAAAAGATTTCTGAAGTGCCCGCAAAAATATCTTGAGCATCGGCAGGGAGACATAAAGTTGTAAAGTTTCATTAAAATCACTGTGTCTGGTTAGACAGCCCTGAAAGCCACAGTTTTGCTTCAAACCAGAGATGAATACCAAGTCTCCTTTGGTGTCTGTTTTGGTATAAAGCACATGTGTCCAGATTTTAGAATAAAGAGAATTTATTTCTGGAAAAAAACCAAATGTTCTCTGAATTTACTTTATAGCTAAGTAGCAAAATGAGAAAGGGGAGATAAGCTTGTCTCAAAGCAGTGCAAGGAGAGGTTTTGCTACAGTCTCGAACAAAACAAAACTTGACCTGCTCAGCATAAGACATATAAATACTTCAATAAATTAATACCTTTAATACTGATAGGGAAGTCACCTTTGATGCACAGCAGAGCTCAGTGCAGGTTTCCTGACTAGGGCTTCTTCCTGGGAACTGAAATTTTCTTCATCCCCAGTGAGAAGTTAAATAAACAAACATGGGCAGATTATCCGTGGCAGACACGGGGCACTGCTGGACACAGGATTTTCTGAGACTGCTCCTTCCCCAGGCTGATGGGGCTCTCCAGCTCGCCTGAGTCCCAGGTCTGTGGTAATGCAGTAGCGATTCTTAAGGGAATTCCCAGGAAAATTTGTCTGATTACAGGCACCAGGAACCAGCATTCCCAAAACTAGTTTAAGTTTTTCCTTCTGAGGCCAAGTATGCATTAAACCATACCAAGGTAAACAACAGCAGAGTGTAAGAATATGTTAATTAGCAGAGATGCCACCAGCGGGAAGGCGACATCTGAGCTTCCCTTTTGCCACCACAGGGAACAAAACCACAGAAAGTGTAAAAGAGGCTTTTGTACACAAACTTGATGTTTCACAGCACAGTTTCTCAGAAAGTCAGGTTTAGAAATAAAGTCACCTCTGTGCAAGAAGGTAGAAGTCTCACACGCTTCACCAGAGGGATCTGACGGGAAGATGTTGCTTCTGACTTCCCTGGGAAGGGAGTATGGCATGGGGCAGCCTGCTGCTCCTCAGCAGCATGGAAGGAGCAGGACAAGTTTTACAGTACATTTAAGGGACTGACTTTTAAAACAAAATATGCCTCTTTCTGTACACATGCCTGGAGGCAAATAGCATTTCAGCTGCCTCATGGCATCAGATTTAGGAGGCAAAGCACATGGCTAAGCTACAGGAACCTTACCTCCGTGGAGAGTGCCCGCTGTAATGATATAATGGCTAAAATGGTGTAGCCACAGACATCTATTGCTAACAATTGGCCACAAACCAGCCCTTCCAGCAAGCTGATCCAGAACCCCCAGGGGAAAGGTTCAATCCCATTATAAATCCAGTTGCCTGTAATTTTGTTTTCTGCAATTCTAAGTAAGTGGAACATCAATCCCCCTTGGTGAGTCACAGGAGGGAAAAAAAATTTTAAAAGAGGTTTTCTTCTGAATGTTTTTGGTGCAAGAAACAAATCCTGTTTTTCAGTAAGCATTATAAATAGAAATGTTTAACTGGAAAACGGAGCCTGGATTAGGGCCAAAATAAGATGGAATCCAGGAAGTGAAACAGACTCAGAGATTTCCAGCCCTAAAAGCGTGCTAGCATCTTTACAGGGCAAGCTGGGGATTTCTGTCTACAGGACTAGTGCTGTGGCCAGCATGACCGATCATTTTGCTGAATATGGGACAAAGGTGTAAGGCAAATCTTTCCAGGATGAAGTGGGTACCCACGGCCGATCTCTGGCAGCCATGGCAAGACCACAGAGGTTTTACAGCTGGCCAGATGTCACAGTTCACAGAAGGGCAAACATCTGAAGCAGCGCATTTAACTTCTGCCCCGCTGCAGCGAAACTGATTTAATCAGAACTGTGCTAAAAATCCCTCATGCCTCCCACTCCCGCTGCCGCAGCGCACACATGGCTCTCTCACACATGGCCATGACGACTTTTAAGTACTTGCACAGGGGTGAGAAACCATCGCAGCCACTTCAAAATGATGTGATGGCTTCCAGCCCCTTCTGAAAATTAGAGGTTGCAAGATGCAAAATGGCAGCAGCATAAATGGAGCAGCAGTGTGCACAGCAGCTCCAATAGCCCAGCTGGAGCAGATCCTCTAGCCAGAAAGGTATTTCTGCTTTCCACTGGCTACTAAATGTTGAGTAAAAGCGCTTAAACACTCCATTTGATTCCGTCTTACAAGGCTGGGAACTTAGATTCCTTTTAAAAGTGAAGAAAATCATAAACCATCTTACCCTGTATACAGGAGGGAAAAAAATAGGTGTTCTTGTTGAAAATTTATGAGAGTGGTATTTTCTGGGTATATTTTAGGAAATAAGTCCATTAACTTTCAGTAGACCTTGTTCTGTTACAGCACTAAAGGAACTCTAAAAATTGGGACTCCATGTGCCTAATAAATTTACATTAAAAGATTACTTTCTAAAGCCTCCACTATCTCTGAGGAATAAAAGTACAGGTGAATATAGCAATTCTTTTCTTGCCTTATCTCAAAATAATACCTGAGAGTTTCAGTTTTCTTTCTCTATCATCCCCTGTAGCCTCAGACCTCAATAAGAAATCAAATGTGCACTCTCGGGTGCTAAGCAGCCTGTAAATTATATTAATCCAGAGAAAGAAGATGCTACTATAAATTTTGTGAAAAGAAACGATATGTTATGAAATTAAGAGAAAAAATTCTTTATCTTGTTCTGACAGAGGCCTCAAAAATACCTATTGGAGGGCTGCTGTTGAAGCAACTGCAGCGATGTTGGAGACATCAGTGTTGGAGACAGCAGCAATGAACTTCTATCCCTGTTTTTTCCCTCAAAGCTGCCCCGAAAATGTATACACATGAACAGTCATCAATTAAAGGGTAGGATACCATGACATGGGAACCCAGACATGAGGGAATTATCTGCATTTCATAGGAGATCTGGAGTTTTAGGTCAATTAAATAAACTAAGCACTCTTAGGCAGTAACCAGGGAAATCTCTAGATCGGTATTGGACAGGTGATGGAAAATGGAGTATAGATGGAACTCAAGGACAAAAAGGCTGAGGGTCAGCATGAGCTGACCATAATAGATCAACAGGGCAATAGATGGCCAGAGGGTATCAGGGAAAGGAGTTCACGTATATCTCAGAAAATAATAATTACCAAAATATATCCTACTGTGTGGGATTTTCCTCTTTCATCTAATCTTCCTCCTGTTATTGTGCAGGATTTGGAGATAGCTGGTACATTACTGATATTAATCCATACACAAAATGAGGGGGGAAAAAGTAACCTGAAGACAATTAAATGAATTTAAGAAAATAGACTTAATAACCATTAATGTGACCATTGTTAGATAGATATTCTGCAAAAGTATTTGTATGTATGTAATAGATACTTGTGTGCACATTTAAAAACCCCTGCTGTGCAGAGCACACTGCCAGGAACTCAGTAAATATGGATTGTGCTTATGAGTGACCCATCACGAGGTGGTTACAGGGTCCCCTGAAATACTCAGCAGCAGCGCCCCAAAAGCCCCAGAACAACAGACAAAATAACCAATTATTGATGCAGACTAGTGCAACAACTTCCTGAAGGCCCTAAAACTAAGAGCAGTGGTGGAGCTGCCTTTAAGGAGAAGGTATGACTGCAACAAGAGCCACCAGTTGTTGAGCACCATTGCTTGAGAGTCAAGTGTGAAGAATTGATCACTACAGTACACTCTAGTGATAGGTAGGTATAGGTAAGTATTATGCTTAAGCAGAAATTAATTTTTCATGCCTTGCTTTGTGTTTGATCTAATACCTCACCCTTGAGTCTTGGCTGCAGTAAATAGAATGGAGTAAATCAGAGGGAGAAGATTACAAAGAGAAATGGAGAATCAGCGACAAGTTCAAATACAGTCTCTGAGACAAACCTTTTTCATGTTCAAGTCTCTAAGGAAGAGGAGAGAGACATGGGACTATGAAACTCTACAACTGGGGTGGGGATAAGTAAGCAACTTGTAAAGATTTTCATGAATTCCAGCAGTTGTTTTTTTGTCTGCTTGGCTTTCCACATACCAAGTGACTCCATAAAATAGGTGGATTCTTGCCTTAAAAATGCCTTTCACTGAAAACAGCATTCTACAAATGGAAAACATTATTGTGACATATCTGGCATCCAGAGAGGGAGGTTGTGGCAGTCAGCTCTAAGAGAGCACTGATGAAGTCTGGCTTTGGAAGGTTCCTCTTGGTATGAGCATTAACAGCTTGTGCTCCCAGGGGATGGTGCTTGGCTTATAGCATCAAAGAAATTTGGAAGGAGAGAAGTTGACTCTCATCATACATGTTGAGAAAGGTCACACATTTGAAAACATAAAGTAACAACCAATTCAAATAAATAAAAAGCCACATGCTTCTGGAGAGTTGCCCCTCTCCAACCTGTTTTGATCATCAGCAGAGAAAAGAAGGGATATGTGCTAAAGAATGAGGAGGCCAGTTAGGCAGAGGAACAGTTGCTAGAAGAAGATAAACCTAAACCCTGTTGACATCTACAGCAATGTAAAAGCAGTAACATGGATTCTGCTGTTAAAAGGCACAGAGCAGATGATGGAAATAATTTTTTTATTGGATCAAGGTATTTCTTGACACTTCCCATTTAAGTGCCTATGTACCTGCTTTATGATTACTGTCTTCCTGACACATCTCAGGACCATGAATCTATCTCCACTCACAAATGTTTTACCTCTGATTACTGATGCTGCAGCTTCCCATCCCTTAAGAAATCTGCAGGAATTTTTTTTCATCTGACTTTCTGTCTGTTGGCCTCAGGCTAAATCAGGCTGAACACATGGTGAGAGCAAGAAAGAGGGAAAGAAAGGAAATGTAAAGCAGAGAAAGATGTCCCATTTACATACAAAGAAGAGCTGTTTAGGAAACATCTAGTGTTTTCCCCTTCCAGCTACCCTACTGATACTTTGGCTACCACAAAGTAGAAGAGTAAAAGGCTGCATCTGTGGGAAAGAGAGAAGCATTTCCAGTCTGTAGATGTAGAAGCAGTCAAAGGATTTTTCCTGTGAGAGAAATTGCTTTATGCCACACTGAATGTGTCCCAACCAGACAGGTATCCTGATGAGCTTAGACCAAGTTTCCAAATTCCTGAAATTTGATGGAAATCAGCCCTAAGAATCAGACTTTTTCTAATTTTTAGGTCTGATTGCAGGCAACTCCTTTTCATCCTAGTTTTGGAGCTGTGACTGTTTCTGTCCATTGCCTGCACTGAGCCAGAAACCCCAGTGCCCAAGTATTAAATGGAATGAATCATGCAACAGCCTCATAAACTTTAAGGATGTAGCAGGAACAACAGTAGGACACTGTCTGGTCCACACCCTGGTTGGAAAATAGGAGATAGCCAACATTCTCCCATATGTGTCTGGAACTGGGAAAAGATTGGAAAATTAAAGCTGCCTTCATGTGGCACTAATAAGTCCAAGGAGAAGAGTTGGGCAGAGCATCTCAGATGCAAGTATCCAGATTTGCAGTTCTGCAGTTCAGCTACAAGAAGAGACTGGCCTAGTGCTCTTGTCCTACAGGGTTTCAGCTCACAGCACTAAGATCAGAAATCATCACAGCTGGACACAAAAGGCAAAGAAAACACAAGGGTTATGGTCATAACCAAATCAATTGTTTTGAAGAATTAGTGAAAGAATCTGGAGAATTTTTTGTTTCTCTCTTTTCATTTGTTTTGTCACTTAATGACAAATGTAGAAGTGTTTCTTACTTGGGAATTAGAGACCAAACAGATCACATAGAGAACACAGGAGTCTTTAGTGAGAGGCAGGGACTTAAAAAAAATAAAATAAAAAACCAAACAAAATCAATCAAACAAACAAAAAAGACAAAAAAAAACCCACGCACACAGAGGAAAATTCAAAGAAGAAAAAATGCTGTTGCATAGACTGGGCAGGAAGAAAGAAAAGAAGAAAAGGATGGCCAAGGCTGCATACGTGGAACAGGTAGAATGACATACAGCTTCCCTCTTTAGGCTAGTATCTTCAGTTAGGAAGAAAGAGAAACCACCTCCAAACATACAAACTCTAATAATTGAGAACCAAAGGCTTTTAAATGTATGAAGCATCAAAAGACACTTGGTGTCTCCCCCAGAATGAGCCCTACATCACTTGCTCCATGTGGCCCTGCTGCCTTCCTTCTCCCTGTCCTACTGAGGCAACTGGGGTTTGTTCCCTCTTCACATCCTCGTAATCCAGCTTGGCAGTGCAGGAGGAAAATAAAGTGTGTTTCCCTTCCCTGCAAGACAGATAACTACCAGGCTTTCTTGGAAGTTTTTCCTTCCCCAAGAAGAAAGGATAGATGCTACCAAGAGGTGGCTGCTCACGGTGTCTCTGATGCCACAGACATTTTCAAGACACGCACTGTACTTAGGTGTACAGTGATTTCTATGAACATGACCTAAAAAACTTGCCATTGTTGGAAAAGAGCAGCATTTCCCACTTGTGCTTGGCTCAGTCACACAGACACCAGCCACTGCATGTAATGTGGCTTGCCATAAAGACCAAGGAAAAATACTGAGCATGTGACGTAGGAGTAGAACAGTGTCTGACCTGAAGTTTTCAAACAATTTCCATGAAACATACTCTGCACAACTGGCCAAGTCAATGGTCTTAGCTCCAACAGGTAAATTTAGCTCATTTCCTAAATCCATTCTGGAGCAATGCCACCCAAAAGGTCAGGTTGCTGTATGTTTCAGTGTCACATGATGCAATTTAAGGAAATGACAGCTACAAAAACTATTTACCTCAGTGGGACTTTTCCAATAAAATTAAATTAAATTTAAAATTAAAAATTTTTTAAAAAGAAAGGAACAAATAAACTAGGGACTTGATACCTGAAAGGAGAGAGGGAATGAGTGATTTTAGGGACAGAAGCACCAGGGGAATGGAAAATATATGATGGTATGTTACTGAGTCAGTCATTTAAAACAACTTTATGGTCAGTGGCAAGAATAGATAGCCTGGGGAAATGATTCATCACATCCTAATGAAGACATCTAAAACAGGTCAGATGAATTCTGCTGTAAAAGAATTTACTTTTCTCTGCAGTGTTATAAACAAGAGTCTAACATAACTAGATCAGAGGTAGTTACCCATCAAGTATAGAACAAAACTGCATGACATGTTCAGAGGTTAGATGGATCCCACCCAACGTTGCTGCTCCAAGTTGACATTGTTTCATTGTTTAATTATTTTCTTCTTGCTGTCAGCACTGAATTCACTGGCATGCAGCAAGGCTAGCAAACCACTGAGAGAAACTCAACCTCAGCAAGAGGAGTTATACCCATGGCTAAAGAAGTGAAGGGCAGAAGGAGATCAAAGACGATCCATAACCTTGCCTGTGCAAGTAGCATTTTAAACATAATCACACAAACAGGACCTTGACAGGTCATCTGGTCCACCCCTTGCTCTAAGGCAATATTCATCAGACTTTCTAGATCTGAACCATTCTTGACAAATATATGTCCAACTTGCACTTAAAAAGCCTCCAAGGAGAGAAGCACTGCTCACTCCTTCTTTACTTACTCTTACAAATACTTTTTTTATCCTAGCTAGCCTAAATTTTTCTTACTGCAATTTACATGGTGTTTTCAGAGGATGAGGATAAGAGATTATTATCATCTTCTTTTTAGCAGCTTTTACATAGCTGAAGGCAATCTTGCTCCAGCTTCTATTCCTGAGGCTAATTTTTTCAGTCTTTCACTGGACATGATGCTTGCTAAAGCTGGGGCCATTTTTATTTCAAAATAGCTAGTGGCAATGCTGAAATTAACCTAGTGTGGACAGATCTTGCCTCTCTTAGATATCGCTGAATCATCCTATAAATTTTAATTTATCTATTTATCCTGACAAGCACTCTGAGTTACCAGGAAGTAAAATGAGCCCCATTTTGCATAAGAGGACACGAGGCAGAGAGGATTTGTGGCTCTCCACCCTGTTGGTATCTCCGGCGCATCCTAACTGCACACCAGAGCAAAATCCAAGCAGCACATCCAATCTCATCCCTTCTGAGACAGAAAGCCAAGAGGCCATGCTATAAAGGAGCCATGGTGTGCTTTGCCTGGGTATTCGTCATGACAGGGCAGAACAGGGCAGTTTTTCTACAATACAGAGAGATCCATGCACAGACCAAGAGCAGGATTTCAAAAGCCATTCAGACATTATGCTTTTCAGAATTTTAAGGGTTAATTCCATTTAACTTAGAGTCAGGTACTTAATATATTTACATTCCTAATGATGCAGACATATGACAAGTACTTAAACACCTTCCTCATGATCACTTTAGGCACCCGTTGTAATTTTAGAAATTCCAGTAGAATCAGTCTATCTGCCACATCTGGTCTGACTGTGAGGTCTGCAGCTCTTCACATGTTCATTTGTATCACAACAGCAATATTTTACAACTCTACTATCAATGCCGTAGAGCCTAATACCATTCAAATAGGCGTTCAGAAAGATATGTTCTAATGATTAATCTAGTGTTTGCATGACTGAAACTGAAGCACTTACTGCTTTTAGGCATGTCATTACTGGTAAAAAAGCAAGGCTTCATTCCAGGTTCCGGCATTGGTCTTGGAGTTTGCAGCATCAGCATGTGGATCCCTAGTCTTTAGGGCTGAGATTGTCACTAGATGTTGCTGAGAAATACAACAGGAATGAAAGGGTGAAGGGAAATTTATAGTTTCTAGTTTTGTCTAGCTTCCACAAGTTTATTAGTCCTGATAGAACAGCGGGAAATCACACTTTAAACCACAATGAAGCTGTTCAAAACCATCCTCAGAAAAAAACAGAGTTTGCATTTTAAAACAGGGAACTGAGCACTTATGAGCCTGCTGACTGACTCAGTAATATCAGTAAACGCATTACTAAAATGAGGAATACACTTTGTGAGATGTAAACTTCAGGTAGTTGGAGACCATCCTGATCTATCCCATGTAAATATTTTTATTTTCATTACATAGTCGATAAAACATGCTCAGCTTTCAAAACCCAACAAACACTCGGAATTCTTCACTTCAAACTTTGTATAGGCTATAGAGACTGAGAAAGAAAAGAGAACGTTCCAAAGGATCATTTATTTTATCCTCTTTTATGTTACTTTCTGAAATATCTGCAGTTGTCTGGCTGCAAAAAATGTTGGGATGACTGACTTGAACAGTCACGGCGTTTCACTTTTATTTTTTTCCTCTTTTACATGGGAAACGTTTATGTAAGTAGCCACACCATTCTTAAAACAGCAGATTGACAAATCGGCTTTTTGTTTCTTTGCCGGTTTGAGGGGACTTTTGGGTGGGAGGTCCTATTCCTGTCACGCAGTATGGTGACAGCACTAGGGATGGGCAATGAATATGAATGGACAGCCGGGATGCTGTCACCTCCACAGCCACACTGCCCGCCACAGCCCACCTGCCCGGTCCCTGGTACCGCTGCCGTACTCTGCAGCTCCAGGGAATCCTGTGCCAACACGCCGGGATTGGAACCAAAACATTCCCAGCGGAGAAACGAGTCCTCCCGCTGAAAGGGAGAATTAGGGCATTTCCGCGAAGTTCGAGCCGCGGAGGAACGGGCGGGGGAGGAAAAGCGGTGTGCGCGCCAGGGATAAACAAACACAAGGGCACACACGGAGCGAGAGGAGCGCCCGGGCCGGGCCGGGGAGCTGCGGGGCGGGGTCCACCGCGCCGGGCCGCCATGGCGTGAGGGGCTGGGGGGACAGCGGGGGGGGGGGGGGC
>NW_008239110.1:10736010-10738183 GCF_000691975.1 Corvus brachyrhynchos
GCGTGTCCGACGGAGGTGGGTGCGGGCGGAGGGACGTGGCGCTTTCTGTGCGGAGCTTCACCTGTGGGCGCCGTGGGTAACAACTCTGCTTCTCCGCAGCACCGCGACCGCGACAGCCTCCGAGCCTTTTGCTGCTGAGTTCAGCCTCCCAAACATGCGTGTGTGAAAGGTAAGCGGTAGTAGCATCCTTGTCTTGCACCTAGGCACGCTGAGACAGGAACAGAGCGACTTGCCCGATGCAACTTCCTGCCACTCCTTTTTTTTATTTTTTTTTTTTAATTTTTTTTTATTTGAAAAGTTTTTAGTGTCCTGGGACCAGAGCTGTCAACTCGGGGAGCTCAGTCTTCTCAGCCCCAGCCAGCGAGTTGCAATTGCTGTAGCTAGTATTGCATGAAAGCAGTGCATCATGACTTGGTGTGTCTCATGCCAACTCTTAAAATTCAACTTGGTATGAATGAAAGTAACCACCCTCTCTGTTCTTCTGTTGTTCTCTCTTGAAGCAATATAAAACTATGAAATTTTCCTGCATTTTCGGCTTGGTTTTTAGCCATAACGAATGGCAACATAAAAAGTAGACACAGCTGTGAATGAAATACAAGAAATATTGCTCAACTTGGAGATTTTTCAGTCACACTAAGAAGATCAACTTCAATTTAAATAACACTAAAATTTTAATATAGTCTAAACAAAGACAAAGAAAATCTCAGCCTAAATATTGCCACATTATGTTTATCATGCCAACTATTATTATAACTCATTGTAGTATTTCAAAAAAGGAGCAATTCAGCTGAAGGGCAGCAGTGGGAGTCAGTAATTCAGATGCTGTTTATTACTCTGAAAGACTCTGGCTGGGTAGCCTTGGGCAAGTCACTCCACCTCTCTATGGCTGTCTTTTCTTCCTTGTAAAAGAGATAAATGTGTTTGCTTGCTTCACAGGGGTGTTGACAAGTTTAATTAATTAATTAGTTTCATAACTACTTGTAGATCCTTGGGTGCATCTTTCTACAGAAGTGCTAAGTATTATTTCAGCTAAGAGTTTCCTTACTGTGTTTCATTGCTTATATGTGTTTTTTTCAGTGACCTGAATTAGTTAAGTGTTATGGGGAAGTTAACAAAGTAGCAGCTCTGGATTGGAATTGTCTTGACTCTCTGTAAACTTCACTGAGATGTGCAACCACAATGTATTTTAATGGGGCAGAGCTACTCAGGTCCTTTAAAAAAAGTCATTTTCTTCTTATTCAAAGTAAGAGTTTGCCTTTGTTGTCTTGTTTGAGCTATTGTGATGTGAATTGCCATGAGAAACACCTGAGTGCTCTTTAGATAATACAAGAGAAAGATATGAGAATAGTTTCTAAACGTGTCTGTGTTCTTTACTGTGGACACTGACCTCAGAAGACACTTGGTGCTAATTTTCCACTACACATTGATATACAGTCTTCTTTACAACCTGTCCTTTGGTTATAGAGAATGTTGCAAGAAAGAAATGCATGAACTGAACCACTGATTACCTATGGTAAGAGTCGATAGATTTTGGTTGCCTAGGCAAGCTCAGTTTTTATTGCTGTATATATTAGTTATCATAACTAGATATTGAGTAAGTATCTGCACTACAATGGAGAGGAAAATGTATTTAATTACCTAGCCAAATGTTAGATGTGATTTTTATAGGTTACATACAGTTGTAAGTAAAAAGGAGTAGCTGAAAGCTTGTTTTAGAGTGACAGCTTGGGTTTGGTACTTTTTAAAGGTTCATGAGGTCTGTGTGTACCATTTCTTTTCCTCAAGGACAATGACACCAAGTACACAAGCTTTTTTAAAACTGAATTCAAATAAAACCGAGATCAGTGGTGGTAAGAAGTCATTCATATCACCAGGCAGCTGTCGGGTTGTGAATGAACATAGGAAGTTTATATCCTAGTAGAGAAATAGACACATCCATCAGTACCCAGCAGTCTGAGCAGTGAAAACTAGGGTTAAATGAGGAGGTAGTTGTCCATAAAATTGAAGTGTCCCTTTTCTCAGAAGTGATTGCATTTAACTAAAATTCAGTCACATTCTTAGGCTTGGGTAGGGAAACTTGCACATCTGGCACCCACAGCATACTACAGCAATGAGCATAAATAAAGCTAGTTCCTATTGCTATTGTTCCTGGATATTTTGCAAGAAATAAAGC
>NW_008239110.1:10738216-10747566 GCF_000691975.1 Corvus brachyrhynchos
GGAGAGAGAAGCTGAAGAAATTAAAGAAGAAAATTAAAGAAATTAAAAAATAATGAAAAAAAAACTTTCTGTAACTATTGTTTTCTTGCTCAGACTTGGTAATGCAAGTGTCTGGTGAGTGAAAGAGATTGACTTTTTCTTAGCAAGATGTATTTAATTGGTAAATATGGTACCTCAGCAGCAAGTTTGTCCTGGCTGTTCTCACCTTCTTTGCTCTCTCCTTTCAGCTGAGGTAGATTAAAGAGCATAGTTACAGTGGTGGAGTCTCCTAAAGCTGTTAAAACATGGTGCCAGTTTGTGTTCAAGACTGTAGCCACATACTTAATATAAATAATTTAATAGATTCTGCATTTGATTCCCTTTGAGCCAGTATTCTGTTTATATGGGTAAACTTTGTACTGGTGTCTCTTCACCCAGCTAAGCCCAGCTGGGATATGGTGAGGTGAGACAGTGTTGCATTAGTAAAACCCTAAACACTTGTGCACTGCACTTTGTGCAGACTTGATTACGTGCACAGGATGAGAACTGGGCAGAGAAGCCTGCTAGGAAAAAGGAAATTTAGCAAATGCCACCAGAGATCTCTCTCATGAATGCTTTGCCAATAAAAGCTTAGCAGAAGTAAATTGTTGGTAACAGAGAGCTGACCAAAGGGGTTTGGTTATTTTGGGAATCACGTGAAGGACAGAGCACTGGAAATAATTATCACATCAGGTACTGGCATGGTACTTTCATCAACTCTTGGGACGTTGTCAGGTGTGAAAGCACAGTCACAATGTGACTATTATGTACACAGTCTGAAATTACCTTTGTTTGGTCTTTCTTTTTGTTTTTCTCCTTGCTTAGACTCAAAGTATACAGGAGGAATCAGCAGTAGCATTGTTTAGAGTAGGCAAAGGATTGTAGGGACCCTGGTCACTTGACTCTGGTAGGTGTTGTATCTCAGTACAAGAGAAATGTAATTTTAACATACAAGTTCTTTCACCACAGTTGGTCTGGTTTATGCCTTTATTTTGTGGGGTTTTTTATCAGAAATATTAAAAATGCTGAACATTTTCTATAAACCTGGTAGGCTGCTTTCAGCTTTCTAGTCAAGTGGCTGCCTAGAGTTGTTAAAGTATTTTGAAAAGTTATTCACAGGCATTTCTGTGGATATCATGTTCCTTTAAAGCCTTTTAATCATATCCTTGTAATCATGGCTCATCACACTTTTTACCAAAATGATCTGTCTGGTTTCAGTTCTGCTATGAGAGCCATGCCTGTGCAACTTAGTCAGAAATTAGATCATTAGATTGTAAATCTCAAAATTAACCCATAATTTAATGGTTGTGTTGATGCTGCTCACAGATTGCTCATGTACACTGTGAGTACCTACATTTTGCAGGAATAATGTAGCAGTTTAACTCCATCTGCAGTTGAGGCTTCTGTCCTTGAAAATGTAATCATCACTTTTATCAAGGCTTTTGTTAAAGGGTATTCTAGGGTGCACTGAGGACAATAATAGCCCTGAAGGAACTACAGGACAATACATTCTATTTTCTCTCCAAGTTTGTACCCTGAAAAGAACAGTTGCATCTGAGTGTATATTGTATCTATGGGGAGAGAGAGGAGCTGTATGCTCTCTCTCTCTCTGTGGAGAAACCCTAGATAATGAGATAACCTACTCATCAGTAGAGAAATGCAGCTGTTCATTATTATTGATACAATTCTGTTGTTATCTCTGCTGCTACCAGGTAGGGTGGTACAATTTAGGTCTACGAACACAGTGACATTTATCCTGTAACAAATCAACCAGTAGTTCTGTGTGAGTACACATTTGGGCTCTGCATACTCACACTCTTAAGATTATCTGTAGATAATATAAAAGCAAGTGTTGGTTTAAATTGCTTAGATTGCAAACTCCTTAGGTTCATAAATTGACTTGCATCAGCATCTCTGGACTTTGCTGGTGCTCCTGTATGCTGTCACAATAATTTAACATATATGGTTGCCACGGTTTAATCCCAGCTGGCAGCTCAGCCCCACTCAGCTACTTGTTCATTCCCCTCAGTGGGATGAGGAAGAGAACTGGAAGAATAAAAGTGAGAACACTTGTGAGTTGAGATACCGTCAGTTTAATAGATAAAAGCCACACAAAACAGAGAATTCATTGACCACTTCCCATAGGCAGGCAGGTGTTCAGCCATCCCCAGGAAAGCAGGGCTCCATCACATATGATGGTTACTTGAGAAGACATGCTGCGACTCTGAATGTGCCTCTCTTTCTTCTTTCCCAATGTTACATGCTAAGTATGACATCATATGTTATGGAATATCCCTGTGGTCAGTTGGGATCAGCTGGCCTGACTGTCCCCTCCCAACTCCTTGTGCATCCTTGGCCCCCTTGTTGTTGGGGTGGGGGGAGAGGGAGAAAAGTCCTTGACTGTATAAATGTTGCTCAGCAGTAACTAAAACATCCCTAAATTATCAACACTGTTTCCAGCACAAATCCAAAACATAGCCCCGTACTAGCTACTACAAAGAAAATTAAATCTACCCTAGCCAAAATCATCACAATAAAAATAACAATAAAATATTAATATAGTTTTGTATGCAACACGGAGTCAGAAATGGGATATGGAAACAGTTAAAATGAGTTTTGATCCTATAGCAACTGAAGGATATGATGCATTTTAGAATTCCTGTCTATTAATATGAAGTTCTCTGGAAATGCTTTACAAACAAAAATATTTGATATCTTCAGCTACTCAAGTTTGTAGATAGATATAGATATACAGAGTGAGAACTGGCCTTGTAAAACTCCACCAGAATCACATCATTTGTTTACAATTTCTTGAAGACAATTGAAGGAAGGACAATTAAAACAATAAGCAGGGACTATTGAAACTGTTAATTATACATAGTCAAGAACAACAAACGAGAGGATTTAAAATATTTACGATTTAAAATATTTACAAGTATTTGGAAGAGTAAAGGTCAAGGCCAGCAAAGAAGAGTTAGTTGGAAAGAGGATAAAAGTTAAGGTCTGAAATGAAAACACTTGTTTTGGTATCAGAAGTTTCTGGTGTTGTAATCAGCCTCCTCAGAAGTGAGGGAAGATGGATAGCATGCAACTCCCTGGGGCGGATTAGGCACAAGGAGGAATTCAGACAGCAGTAATTGGCTTTCCCCTTTTGCACGTATGATTATTTTTTCCTGTCCTTTATTTGCACCTCCTGGGCATTGCCATCACCCTGTGAAGTATTTCCAGTTCTTCCTGTGCTCCATGATTGTACTACTGGATCCACACAGAGGCTCTAGTCTGCCCTAGGCGTTCTGTTCCCTTGCTCCCTTCTTGTGACGGGTGGTTGTGCCTTAGGGCTGTGAGCTGCTGTCAGAGGAAACCCTACACATTGTTCCTAATACCCCACACCAAAGGGTTCACAGCCTTACCGAGCCCGCGTGGGTCTCTGTGCGAGGGCCAGGAAGACAAGTTACTTCCCGGTAGCTGCCAAAGGAATATTGTTTCACCACCCGCATTGTGCAGGAGCCTTTGTTCTGTGTTTCTGAAGTGCCTGTTACTGTCATAGTCCTAAGCCCCAGAGGTGCCCTACATGCTGTAACAGTGTAACACATGGATGAGTGGTTTGATTGACTTCTGGGATATTAAACGTAGGGAGTATATCCTCTTGGCCTAGATGAAAAGTCTCAAGCTGCCTTCCTCTAGTGTTAACATCTGTGAAAACATTTCTGAAGTAAAAAACAAAACCTAATTTTAATTATTGAAATGGCCTTTTGAAATTATGTCAGCACAGGATCCAGTGCTGATGTTCTAGAGGAGGTCTTTCTGTGGTAGCTTATAGGTGTATGCCTTTGATGGTAAAAGTGACTGGGCTTTCATTCACTGAATGTGGATGCCTTAACAGGCATGTCTGTACTGGTTGGGAATGATCGCCTGCAGGATTCCAGATATCAAAATTACTTCCTTACTCATTCTGTGGAGTGAAGTATGGAATAAAAGATCCCAGTAAGGGTTAGGAATACTAGTGTTAGTGCAACCAAAAAATTACTGAGAAAGCATTTTTACAGGAGGATAAACTGTAAATAGAGGGAAGTTCTAAATTCCCAGATTATGGTTTGGACATGCAGACGATTTCAATCATGTTTTTGCTTGAGGCAGAGAGAAGGTTATGCATTCAGAGTGTGTGTGTATGCCCTGTTAATTTATATATACACTGATAAAATAGACAAATAAGCTTTTAACTGAAAGAAATTAACAGATAAAACTTCCATCACAACTGTCTTACACATCCTGCTGTGAATTTATAAAAATATTTTGCAGTTGCTGTCTTACCTGTAGCGTGGTGGAGAATGAATGCAACCCTCCATTCTCCCGGAATTATGGCCTGACACAGCTGTGTACTGCTCTGCACAGATCCATTTGATTTTGTGTTAGATCAAAGGACAGACACAAGTTTAAATCTTGACTGCTGACTTGATGTCATATGCTGATAATCTCTATAGGAACTGGCTGTTTCTGGTTGCCATTAGGATTTTCATAGCACAGCTGTTAGACGTAAAAGTTGATACAAAGCTTCTTTCAAGGTATTTCAGATCGTTTCAGAACAAGTGCAACACTAACACCTGGATACCTGAGCTGTACTTTATTTATGGCAGATGTACTTCTGAATTATATTTGGGATTTCAGTATTTAAGTTTTGAAATACCTTTGGAATTATATAATTGTGATGTAGCATGTTTTTCATAGTGAAAAAATCAGAGGAAGAAATGAAGTAATGTCCCCTGGTGGCTAAGGTCTTAATAGGTATTTTTCAAGTTTTAAGCAGCAATTTTTATACCTTTCTAGTATTTTTATTGGACAGCCAGATAGTCACTGGTTTTAGCTCATCAACCAAAAGGTGGGTGAAGGACTCCTGACTGCTTCTAACTCTTGGGACATGGGAGTTTCCCACCTTGGTGTCCTGCCCCACAGCTTTGAAAGGGTCTCAGCGGTACCGCTTGTTGATGTAGAAGCTGTACAGCTTGGGACTTTGGTCAATAGATTCATTGTGATTATTACAGCACAAAGATAAGCTTATAGTTTTATTGGTTCTGCTCCATCTGCTACCTAATTATGCTGTATCAGATATGTTTCTCTGGAACGAAATGGCAATGTATATATGGGAATTAGTCTCTACTGCCCCTTTCAACTCTGTTTTCACGGAGCTACTCTGCATTTTTTAGTACTAAAACGCCGTTGGATTCAGTTAGAAGACTTAATTGCTCTCCCGTTTTTAAATATGTTTGCAAAATATTTAGATTGGTGGTAAAACTGACTTTGTTGAACAAAACAGCTCTTCAGTTGATGTAACTGTCACGATTTTAGAATGTTACCATTATATAATGTTGCTGAAGTTTCCAACTGAGGGGTTCCATGTTACAGATTTTGCTCCTCTCATCAGCAACAAAGTCAGCTGCAATGTGTGTGAAAAGATATTTCAGATATTTGGACAAAGTGCAAAAAAAGGAGTTCCTACAGAAGTTTCATTCTCTCTGCTGTGATCTAACCTACTGCTCCTTGTGTTATATTTTGGCAGTGGTCAGCATTGGGACAAAAAGTTGCACATCCCTCTCCATTTAATAGATTCCACACACATCTCATTGCAATGTTACCTATTAATTTCACAGTTTTGGTAGGACAGCAGCTGTTTCTCATGTTTGACCATTTATTGGTAAAATATCTATGACTTTCTTACCTGTTTTAGCACTGGGTGCTAAATTTGCTTATTTTGGTTTTAATACCAGTTCTTGTAATGTAATTTGGGACAAAACTGTAGTGACACTGTTGTTCAAAATCAAACTGCATGTTATAATATTAAAAGCATTGAAACAAATTGAGTAAAAAAAGTTCGTTTTCACTGTCAATAATTTATGAAGTGCAAAGAAATTATGAAATTTAAGTCCTGACTCAGAGATCATTGTCTAAAGTCAAAATTTGCACACTGAACCTGAAGATTTGATTTTTGTCAGTATGGTGGAACAGATTTTCCTTTAAATATTTGAACACATTTCTTACACAAACATTTGTTTCTCAGGTGTCTCAGTTAACGATAATGAGAACTGTAGCCTTTGTGGAACATAGTAGCTTCCCAAAAGAAGACAAAGAGTCTGACGTGTCCATGTCCCAGTCCTGGGCTCTGGGAAGATCTTTTATTCAGAAACCTGAGTAATCTGTGGTGGTGTAATGCCTCCAGTTTGTGGTAGTTTTAGTCACCTGAAATCCCACCTTTTTTGTTCCTGATTGTAAATGTTGACAAGATGCCCATGTCAGAGGTGGATCGTGGCTAGCATGAGAGACACCTGCAATTTCTGCTTTTTTAAGAAGTGATAGAAGTGTGGTCCCAGTAAAAAGCAGCTACAAAGCAGAGTGGTGCTTCAGAACTGATACTACAGAAAGCCACAGTTCTTTACCTGTTTTTAATTTTTAATCACTCACAAGAAGGTCAGATTGCTTCAAGGACACACAGCTGTGCAAGCTGGTGATTCTAACCGTGCCATCATTTCCTGTCCCTCGTCCTCTGTCCCTCTCTCCCTCCTCTGTTCTCACTGATGAAGTGATGTTTCTGTGCACATGTGGCAGGAGTAAATGGGCCTCTCTTTTCTTTTAAATAGTTTATTTGGTAAACTTACCTGTATAAACCAATGTTTAGTTTAGTTAGTGGTTTCAGTTTTACAATACTTTTTTTTTTTTTTTACTACAGCTGAACATCTAACAGTTGATGAAGATGGGGAAAACTAAAGTAGTTAAGATTTAATCTGTTTTGGGTGGGTTTTTTGGAATAATTGGTGTTTTTTACTGTTTGTTTCTGCTGGCAGTGGAGTGGAAATCATGCAAAATGCTCTTTCAGTCTAGGACTAAATGACAACATTTTCAAAGCACATTGTATATGAGCATTTTCTTCCATGGGCAAGTATCCTTCATTCTGCTTTTAATTTTTAATACTTTATCAGGTCATGGTTTCCCAATAGAATAAAACCCCCTCGTTTTCAGAGAAGGTTGAATTGCTTGGTAAAGTTTATCTTGGAAGATGTGATTGGTAAAGATGCAGTGTAATATGAGAGTAAGAAATTCCTTTAGCTTTAAAAAATGGTATTGTGAGCGCACATTAAGTGATCAGAAGGCCCAGACTCCTATTCTTCCAAGCCCTGTGTATCAAGCAAACTTGTAGTAGGTTCACTCACAGTTGGTAAGCTGGAGGACACTTACTTGCACAGATCCAGCTTCACCTAAGCTATGCTGATAATCAATGTTCAGAGATTTGCTTGGAAAGGAAGGTGTACTCCTTTCCAGCTGCCTCCTCCCATCCCTCAGTGACACCAGGCTGAGCCCTGCAAAGTTACGGGACAGGGCTCACTGTCATTCCTGAGTCATGGCTGCTGTGAGTTATGGTCTTCATATCGTAGGAAGGGTGTCAGTAGAATTTAACCGAGAATAAATTATTTTGTACTCCTGCTTTTGTCACTGCCTATTTACTTTTTTCCAGATCTTGACTGTGAATAAGCTGCTTATGAATATACAATAGGTTGGTTTTCCAGTTATTCTGTTGTTAGCCTAAACAATGTGGTGCAGTGTAAAGGTAAAAAGAAAGGGTTTACCTACTCATGTAAGGGTAAAAAAAGGGTTTACCTTCTCTGTGAGATGTGCACATTAATGAAGGGTGAAAATGAGGGAGGCTATTAAATACTTGAGAATACAGACTATGACTTTTTGGCAACACTGGATATGTTTGATGATAGTGTAATGCTGAGAAATGTGTGTTCAGATTTGAAAAGGAGAAGTTCTGGGAAACCTTACTGTATATTCCCTAGTCGTTGGTCAGAAATACCTTAATTTAGGGATCTCTTAAAACCATCCCAAAATTTATGCATGTTCTTAATTCTCACTGATGTGCAGAAGTACTTACAGAAATCAAACCAAAGGAAAGAATGCATGAAGTCCTAACTGCTAGCTGGGATTTTTTTCTGCTTGTGTAAGCCAGGAAACTTTTTCAATATATGGTTAACACAGAAGCTACAAGCATTTTTACCTTTATTTTGTGTATTTTTTAGGTTCTTTCCTCTGCCCACAGTTCTGAAGGATCACAGAGGCATTAAAAAAACTTAAAGTGGAGTTTTTTATGACAAAGCAGTTTTTTCATCAATTAAAAAAATGACATCATGTTTCAACCATAATATACTGGTTTGGCTGGTTTCTACCTCCTTCCTGTCAAAATACACTGTTGTATAGTTTCCTTCACCGTAGAGAAGAATACAAGAAGATTTGAATATATCTGGATAAACTGTGGTGCATGTATCTTTTTGTGTGTGTGTATGTGGTGAGGCACTATGTAGATGCAGTAAGAGTGTTACCAAATAAACCAGCCTGTGATAATGTGTCCTGTAACAACTGGTTCACGTCCAAAAGAGGGCAAAATATACTTGCAAAATGCATTAAAATACTATGAAAATGTCATCTTCCATTACATTCTGTTTAAGCAATTATGCTACTTGCTGTGATAGACAAATTTAAGCAGTTACAGAGTACAATATTATTTGTGCCCTGGGTAGAACTGCACAAAACATTATGTATTTCTTGGCCAAAGATGTTTGCTCCCAAATTAATTTTAGGAGCTGAGCACAAAAATTTAGAGGGTCTGAGCACCCAGTAGTCATGAAGGGCTCTTCTCTGTCAAAGTTTTCTCATATTAATGACTTTGTTGAAACAGGGTGTGGGTCTATAAATAAAGTTTTAGCAGCCTCAGTTTCTATTGAAAATTTTGGCTATGTAATAGAGACCTGTGGGGAGAAGTAAAAGGTTGCTTTGTACTTTAACTTCCTACAAGTTTTATGACCGAATCCTATGAAACAGGTTTTCCATGGGACAAAAAAATTGTATCTGTTTTTAGGTTTTCTTTCCTTCTATTTCTCCTTTTAATAATTGAAAACTACTGTTCATTATTTACATAAAACTGTCTCACTTGAGCCTGCTTTCCGTAACCTTTTCCCTCATAAGAATTCTAGGAATTTGCTGGCTTTCCTCAGGGGGATCTTGGCCATGTTTTATCTGTGACTTTAGGCCACATAGTTGGTAATTTCTATAAAGTAACTTACTATGTTTAAATAGGTGCATTTACCTCTGCATAGATTTCCCATTTGAGCACATTTCAAAAAGTCATGTAGGTAGAATATGCATTTTAATTCAGTGTTCAGCCTTCTTGGTAACTGGCAGTAAATCTCCACATGTAAAATGGAAAGCCCCTTGGAAAAAATACTAGTAATGCAAACCCCTAAATGCCTGGAAGGCAAAGTATTTCAGCTGTTTAGCTGTTTTTCTGA